>NW_028327187.1:103218177-103567552 GCF_987537825.1 Furipterus horrens | reverse complement strand
GAGCTAGTGGGCTACAGACAACGAGTTTGAATTTCATTCTGAGGAACTGTAAAAGATTTTATGCAGGGTGAAACTAAAAGGAAGGCCAGTTAAGAGATCCCTTCAGTAATTTATAAAAGTAATTATGCTGAGAGCCTAAAGTAGGGCATTGGCTGGAAAACAGAGATGGGGGAGAAAGGCCTAAAAGACACCCAGAAGGACAAAGATCATTTGATGTGGGGACCAAGGGAGAGAACAATATATGCAATGGAGGCCAGGGTTTTGACTTTGCCAACTTAAATCTTCCCAATGTCTTGCTAATGCTTAGTACACAGTCGTCGTCGGCAGCTGTCCGTCTCGAGAGACGATGGTGTAGCTTCTTAAGAGTCTATCTGCACCGCCGAGAATGGCTGTGCAGTCCGACTCGGGAGTGACACGGTATCTGTCTCCTCCCGTGTTGAATCGACATCTTGCGATGACGCTGGAGTGTCCTCTCCAGTGAAGCTGAAGCTACAGAGCCTGGGCAGGGTGATATGGAGGGTCTGCTGTTGCCCATGCAGCAGACCCCCCCTCTCTTCGCAGCTGAAGGGTCCAAGGGAAAGACGGAGTCAATACAGCTTGGCTTCAGGTGCGCCGCAGGAGTTGCCGGTGTTGACTACAACGTCAAACCGCCTTAGGGACTCCGGCTCCGGATTTTCTGTCGGGGCTTACTCCCTTAGCCTTTCCCTTGAAGAGGTATGCCACAAGGCAGCGGAGGTTTTTTGGAATCAGAGTTTTCCTTCTCTGATCTGATTTACAGTACATTTTTTTAAATGATCAAATTTTTGCCCCGACTGGTGTGGCGCAGCTGGTTTGGCTGTTATCCTGCAGAGCGAGGGGTTTGATTCCTGGTTAGTACACAGTAGGTGCCAAGGAAACAGTTGTTTGAATATGCATAAACTGATTATAAGACACTGTTGATTTGCTGAGACATTCTTCCTAGTAACCTCTTCGGAGTTTCATTCATTGCAGCCCCTGCAGGTGGTTTCTATACAAATTTCCAGACTCTCCACTCTAGTGTTTGTCTCTTTGCTTCCCTGAGGGCTTTCTCTGGGGCAGCTGACTTGCTCAGCCCACCTCAGGAAAGCTCACAAATGTTGGGGATTAAGCACCCCATGGTTAGCCCTCAATCAGTGATGATCAGGAGTGGTAAATAAATGTGCCAGCTTGCCCGTCCCTCAGTGGGATGAACTTGAGTTTAATTCTACACAGTATCTGAGAGTCTCCACAGTTGGATTGAGCTCCAGTTGCCCACAGCAATAATGCCTTCTTAAGTTACCCTTGACTTTCTCCCTTTCCTGTCTCAGTTTCCCTACTTTCTTGTATGCTTTCTTGTCTCTTGCCAGAGACAAGAGAGTAGTGGAATCCTTCTTTCTTAAGAAAAAACAATAACAATAAATAAATGCAAACAGATCTATAAAATGATGGGTTTGCATTTTTTCAGAAAGGCAACGGCAAAGAAAAGTAAATCCATTTGAAAGTCACTGCATGAGATGAGTAATCTTTTTTCGAATAATAGATAGAGAAAAATTACATTGTTACCACACACTGAAGAAAGACTACCGAAAATACTTTTACTCTCCTAATCCTTTACCCTCGATTATCTCAAGCCTGTCCCTCCTTTGATTCAAGTGACCTCCTGACAACCTTGCTCCAGGTGGAGCACTTAAGCCCAAAGCCAGTGCACGAAATAGAAATCCAGAGTCTGTTGAACTTGCTTAGCTGCTCGGGTATTTCCTCTCCTAGTCTAGTTTTCATCTTTCTGAAGAGCAAGTGGATTTCGTTTTTGACCAGTTGGTATCCAGATATAAAATTTGACTTCAATAAACTCATGGGTGTTTGTGACAAAAAGCAGACTCACAGCTCTCTTCAAGGTCACAGAAATCAGTCCCTCAGAAGACTAATCACAATGATTAAACACATATTATGTTTCTCCAGTGCTGTACCTGGTTCATTGTTAAAAGAGAGAAGTAGGGATAGATGAAGAAGATGCAAATCTGATGTACAGCACTTGACCATAGTTAATACTGGGGTATTGTATACTTGAAATTTGCTCAGAGTACATCTTAAGTGTTCTCACCACACACATGCACAAATAAATGATAACTATCTGAGGTGATGGATGTGTTGATTAGCTTGATTATGGTAATCATTTCACAATATATATGCATATTAAGTTATCACTTTAGATACTTTAAAAATTTACATTGTTATCACCTAAATATATGCAATTTTATTTGTCAGTCATACCTCAATAAAACTGGAAAATAAGTTATTAATTAAAAATTAAAATAAATTTTAAAAACAGAAGGCCTGGCCCCAATCAAGTCATCACAGATACAGATTCTCCGAAATATCATTTCCTAATTTTTCACACATAACTCAGAGTTGGTGCAAAGGCAAGTGATTAAAATACATAAAAGCCCTTTTAAGTTATGTATCACCATATAATAAGAATAGTACTATTGGGAGGTTCTTTACTTCCAGACTTAAGTATTTGGTTGAATTCTGTTTGCAGTGAAGTTCTAGTAAAATGTTTCAAGCATGGTAGAAACATGATTAAATCACTATCTTTAGGAAGATAACTCATATAGTAGGGGCTCAGAAAATAAACAGAACTTCAAACAGACAAAATTAGAGGTGGCAGAAAATTACGTTTTGTAGTCTTTCAGGTGTTAGGTAAGGAAGTCCTTCATTAAGATCCTAGCGGTGGGCATGCAAGGAAAGAGAAATATCTGCTTTTTCAGAAGAAGGAATGAAATAATTTTAGGATTATTTAGCTAGAGAGATGGAGGAAAATGGAAAATGAAAACAGCTCTGTGTTTGGAAAGCGACTGAATAATGCTGCCTTTGATAGAATTAGGGAGTTGAGATGGAAAATAGATAATAAATTATTAGCTTTACAAATCCTGGATTATTTGAATTAAATAGTCACACTTTCAAATATATTGTCCTAAAAGAATTTGTATGTACAGAAAAGGGACTTAGGTGTAAAGTTTTAGATTTATAAGGGAGTCATTAGATGAGTGAAAGCATCAATGCCTTCTTCAATGAAAAAAATTAAGAGGAAAGTTCACAAAAATATAAGTCATTGTGTCCCTGGTCAACAAACTCAGGCAAGAAATAGGAGGAAGAATAGAAACAACAGGATCTTATGACAGACAGATTTTATTATCAGAGAAGGAGGGGGAGTCAGTAAAAGCAGAGAGATTTTCAAAAAAGACAAAGTTCACAAGTGTTCAATTCTGCAGAAATACCAGAAAATATCATTGGGCTAATCTTTACAAAATGAGAAATTGAAAGTCACAGACCCAACAATTAACCTTGAAAATTAGCTCTAATTTCTTTTTCATTCATTTTTTTTCTTTTCACTAAATATTCTCATAAATACTGATTTTACTACATATGAACCAAAGTGTGACTCCAAACTCTATATTATGCTAGTTGAACTACAACCAAGAATTTACTGGTACGACCCCATTTTATTTATTTATTTTTTAATTCACTTCATTTTCTAATGTATGCTACTATATTCTTTTCTGCATTTTGAAATATTTTGTATATATTCTGATATTACTCAAAAGCAAAAATATTTGAAGTTTTATTTTAATACATATGAAATAATTATTAATGCTTATTCTAAAATAGGACCTACTCTGTCAGTTGTTTAATTCTGCCTTTTAGGCCTCCAAGCGCACAGATATTTCAACTTAAAAATGTTTCACTAAACCTCTGTCTTCCAAAAGTATTATCCATTCAGTATGAAGCTCTTGCCAATATGTTACATATAAACCATGTCAGATATTTGGCATTAATATTTTTAAGGCTTTTTAGTCTTCATCTTATTTATGATTATCACACATAACATTTTATTTCACCATCAGAATATTAGAACATGTCATTTTAAACAGCTAGGGAAGAAATAAGTGCTTTAAATTAAAATTAACTGATTGATTCCTAGTGATCATGGTTGAGAAAGAACTATAGCTTATCCATCTAGTGTATTTCATCTTCGTGGTTCTCAAAATTTAGTGTGCATCAGAAATCCTAAAGGGCTTGCTTAGGTCCACCATCAGAGTGTCTGGTGTAGTTGATCTGTGGTAGGACTGGAATTTGCATTTATAATAAAACCTAGGTGATGCTAATGCTGCTAGTCAAGGGTTCACAGTTCCAGGACCATGTTCCCAGTCTAGGGGAAGCAGGATTCATCTTCTAAACAAGTTTTTACTAAGGTGCCAGCAATCAAAGACCAAAAATACAAGGTCCCAAGTAAAGTGAGAAATATACATATTAAGTGTTATGATGGGATATTTTATATTGTATATTGGAAGCACAAGATATATTAATTAGTTGTACCTCTAGTGGAAATTGACCTGTTACAATAATTTGCCAACAACGTTTATTTTTTCTAAGCAATTATTTCAAAGTACAATGAGTCAACTTCAGTTATAATATAATAGACCTTCAACCTACCTAGAATTATGTTTACCAACCACTTAATCATACTGGATTTAATTTGGCAGACTGCATGCATTAGGTTTTGACAATAACATAATAAATAATTGAAAACAAAGAGAAAAACCACAAAGGAAAAGAATAAAATACTTGACCATAGAGATTTCTCTGAAAAAGTCCTGCCATTGTTAATACAATGAGAATGGTTTGCGCAACATCGATGTAACCTGGCAGCCAAGGAGAGTGGACTGGGATGTGCATTTGTGAACAATGATGATTTCACTGTACTAGTTGGTGGGGGCAGTAGGTGCCATTGAGTGAGCAGGTGTACTATGTGGCCATCACATTCATAATGACTGAGTGAGTAGAATAAATCTGCATAGAATTTTGAGTTAAGCTTGAACATTCCTCCATGGAAACTATTCAGGTGTCTAAGAAGGTTTTCAGGGACAATGCAAGGAGTGCAGCACAAATAAAAATGTGGCAAAAAAGGTTCAAAGATGGTTGAGAATCTATTGAAAATGATCCATGTTCTGGAAGGCCTACAACAAACAGAACACCCGAGAATGTTGAATGTGTACAGGCTGTAATCAACAAAGATCTGTGACTGACAATATGAGAACTACAAGCTGATATGGGGATTCCCAAAACAGGGGGATCTTGGAAAGAAACGCATTGTGGAAAAATTCATTCTGCAGCTACTGCTACCAGAGCAGAAGGAACATCGTGCTGCAGTTGGGAGAACTGTGTGAGGTCCCAAGGTGCCTACTTTGGAGGGGGCTGAGGCATCACTATCTTATATACAGTGTTTTTTGTACCGTCTGTCTTCTTCAATAAATGTCTCTATTTTTCAAAGTAAGTGTCTCTTTTTCAAAATTATATATGTAAAGCAAACATTTTTATGATATATATAATATCTGGCTATAAATTTATATATTTGTAAACATCACTTATCTCTATAATGACCTTATGAAATACTAGATATGTAAAAAACCCTTTTTCTTGAAGTCATAGTTATAACTCCAACTAAAAAGAAAGGATAAACCCTAGCATTGATACTATGTATATATAGGGGTTAGCAAAAGTAGGTTTACAGTTGTTCTTATGAAAAATAATACAATAATTAATAAATGAAAATACAAGAGTAAACACTGTGTTTTGCGTACTCACAACTATAAACGTACTTTTGCCCACCAAGTATTTAAAAATGTATTTGGAAACTAAACCTTTTTCTATCATTACATTGATCATATTTTTTGTAATTATCCTGAATGCATAGTCTAGTTTTCTATCTAATTCTGATAAAGACAATACTAAAGTTGTAATAACACTTTAAAATTTAGAACAAAAAATTAAAGATTAGTCTTTACTGTCCTTCATTAATTCAGTGAAGCATGAAGCTTGCCAATTATTTCATCTCATTTCCCTAATACAAAAAGTTACCAATTCTATCCCTAGGAATATATAAGTAAGCTTTATTAAAATTAAATCACTTAGCAATTATTAGAGTTCATTAAATAAAACAGTTCATTTAATGTTCCTTTGAAATATATTTGACTTCTTTAAATATTAAAAACTATCTATGGATAGTGAATATGTATATATATCCCAACCATGTAATATGAAAAATAGAGACATTTGTTGAAGAAGACACAAAATACAAGAAACATTATACATCGGACAATGACACCTCAGTCCCCTTCGAAGTAGGCACCTTGGGGCCTCACACAGTTCTCCCAATCGCCATCAGCTGCCCTGTCATATTTTTCTGGATCTCATCAATGTTCTGAAATATTTTCCCTTTCAAAGGTGATTTTAGTTTTGAGAAAAGTGAGAAACCACAAGGCACCAAATCTGGGCTGATTTGATGTTTTGCCAAAAAACTGCACAGCATGTGATGCATGAGTGGGTGCTTTGTCGTGATATAGCTGTCAATCACCAACTGCCCATAGCTGAAGCCTTCTGGGTCATTCAAATAGTTTCCATGGAGGAATGTTCAAGCTTAATGGAAAATTTGATGTAGATTTGTTGCTCTACTCAGTCATATTGAATGCAACCATCATACCGTACACATGCTCACTCAATTGTGTCTATTACCCCCACTGACGAGTATAGTGAAGTTGCCATTGTTCACAGATGCTCATTCCAGTCCACACCTCCTTGGTTGCCATGTTATATCAATGTTGTGCAAACTGTTATCATTACATTAACAATGGTTGGACTTTATCTGGACAGACCTTGTGTGTGTGTGTGTGTGTGTGTGTGTGTGTGAGTAGCAAGAGAGAGAAAAAGATAAAGAGAAGAGAGTGGAGAAAGAGAGGTCATCTCCAATATTATAAACATTAATGCATTGATGAACAGTTAAACTTTTTAATTGAATCTTAATGAAATTATATTTATTTGGGAAATAAATTATAACTAAAATGTTCAGTTAAATATGAATACTGCTACCTTTTTGGTAACATCTTATTAATTGGAAACAACTATGTAAATGACCACATATCCAAGTGCTGATTTGTTACATACCAAGTCAGGGAGAGTTTGAAAGCATACACTAAACAGCTTTTGCACAGCAAAGAAAATAAACAGAGTAGAATTCAATCTATTAAATGGTAGAATATATTTGCAAAGCCTATTTTCAATAAGGGGTTAGTATCTAAGATATATTATGCAATTCCCACAAGTCAGTAACAAAAAAATTTAAAATGGTTACACAACTTGGATAGACATTTCTCCAAATATATCATATAAATTGTCATCAGAGATATGAAAAAGTGCTCAAATCACCAATAATCAGGGAACTGTAAATCAAAACCAGAATGAGATATCACCTCACACTTATTAGAATGGCCATTATCAAAGAAAAAATATATATAAGTATTGGCAATGATGTGGAGAAAATGGAATCATTTTATATTGTGCATGAGAATGTACAATGTTGTAGCCACTTTGAAAAATAGTATGGAAGTTTCTAAACAAATGAAAAATAGCACTACCATAGGATCCAGCAATTCCAATTCTTGGTATATATCCAACCATATTGCTATCCGGATCTTGAAGAGACATCTGTACTCCCAGTTTCATTGCAGTCGTCGTCGTCGTCGTCGGCAGCCGTCCGTCTCGAGAGACGATGGTGTAGCTTCTTAAGAGTCTATCTGCACCGCTGAGAATGGTTGTGCAGTCCGACTCGGGAGTGACACGGTATCTGTCTCCTCCCGTGTTGAATCGACATCTTGCGATGACGCTGGAGTGTCCTCTCCAGTGAAGCTGAAGCTACAGAGCCTGGGCAGGGTGATATGGAGGGTCTGCTGTTGCCCATGCAGCAGACCCCCCCTCTCTTCGCAGCTGAAGGGCCCAAGGGAAAGACGGAGTCAATACAGCTTGGCTTCAGGTGCGCCGCAGGAGTTGCCGGTGTTGACTACAACGTCAAACCGCCTTAGGGACTCCGGCTCCGGATTTTCTGTCGGGGTTTACTCCCTTAGCCTTTCCCCTGAAGAGGTATGCTGCAAGGCAGCGGAGGTTTTTTGGAGTCAGAGTTTTCCTTCTCTGATGTGCCCTGACTGGAAGATCGAACCAGCGACACTTAGCTCGCAGGCCGACGCTCAATCCACTGAGCCAAACCAGCCAGGGCTTCATTGCAGTATTATTCACAATAACCTAGAGGTAGAAACAACTTAAATGTCCACGGATGGATGAATGGATAAAGAAAATGTGACACATACATACAATGGAATACTATTCACCCTTAAAATGGAAACCCTGCCATATGTGACAATATGGATGGACCTGGAAAATATTATTCCAAGTGAAATAAGACAGTCACAGAAGGACAAATACTGATTGATTCCGCTTATATGAGGTATGTAAACTAGTCAAACTCATAGAAACAGAGTAAAATGGTGGTTTCCAGAAACTAGTGGGAGTGGAAAATTGGGAGTTGCTGTTCAATGGAAATGAAGCTTGGTATACAAGATAAATAAGTTCTAAAACTCTGCTGTGCAACACTGTGTGTATAGCTAACAATATCATATGTATAAAAATTATTATGAGGGTAGCTCTCTTAAGTGTTCTTACCACAATAAAATATTAAAGTTAAAAAATAATAAAATTCTTCCATCCATTAGTACACTCATCAATTCCATTTTTATTAAATTAGGGAGATAAAGATAAATAACAAAAAGTGTATCATTGCAATGTAGTCTGTAAGCTTAAAATCACTACTTTTAATATTTACTTAAGAGGCAATTTTCCAATCATTTTAAAGAAAGAAAACATTTTAGATATCTTTTTTTTGCAACCACTGCAGCAAATCACTGTAGGTACTACAATTAATTTTGATATTACCCTTATTTTGAACGTGACCTCATTAAAACAGGAATAAATAAAATAAAATGAAAATCCAATTTTGTAAAATATATATATTTGACTGTGAAGAGGCACTTCACTCATATTTTGGAACACTCACAAGTGTTTGAGAACTTAAAAGTAGTTCTCAAAGAGCTATAAGTTTTTGGAAAACAACACATAAACGTTTATAAGCAGGAATATGACTGTGGAATCTGTACAAAGTTAGCATAAGTCATTTTCACATGAACCCTAACAAGATCTTAAGCTCATATTCTGAAAGCCTTTCCAATTTTCAAAGAGCTCTATTTAAATATTTTTGGTTTCCCTTGCTTGATTTAGGTCTGTAGAAAGGCTATGCTCCAAGTCAATAACATAACAACATAAAGGAACTCAGTTGTGTATTGTGTAAACCAGGTGCATAATTAAGGCTGTGCCTTGGTTCAGCTGTTTTGATCTTTCTCCACTGTCTTGTACAAACCCTGTAAGACTCTGTGTGCCAACATCTGTCCATTAGTCCCTGAAATCTGTCATTCCATTTAATGAATCTTCTCATTTTCAATGTTGTTTCTGTATTTGACCAAAACATTCTTGATACCTAAGTAAACATCATCTTATTCTGAACCACTACCCTGCCTCCACACAGAAATCTAAGGGCATATATTATACATAAAATGGAAAAAAAAACAAAAATGGCTGAGGGTTTCTTCAGAACCGGTTCTAATAATCTCCTAATTTAGTGTTGGAGGAAATTTTACAAAAAGAAAAGCTTCTTTGAAAGTGCCTCATTGAAGGCCATCCAAAAAACTAACAGGCATTCACAAACTAAGATGCTCACTTTGTTTCTCAGGAATAATGGTTGTAGTTAATTATGTTGATTGTGCTTAAAAGATAATTTAAATAGAGTTTGATGAGTAGTCATTGACTTAGAAAAGACCTGCTCTTTGTCCTTGTGTTCAAAAGCAGAAAGCAGATGCAGTTTAATTAAAATGAATAAGTCATTCATTGGAGGTAAGTGACGGAGGGCTCATATTAAAGTCAAATGAAGGTATAAAATATAAATCAAGCAAAAAGGTATTAAAATTTTTATTCCAATGATCATCACATGATACTAACACATCATATATATATATGTATATATATATATATATACATATATATACACACACACACATACACACACATACCTTTTGTGATTGACATATAGGTGTATAACTGACATAAAATATGTATCTTGAAGAAACTTCCATTACTGTACTGTATAGTGTTAAGAGCTGCATTTCAACTCAGAATAATAATGCTTTAACTTATCAAAATGTATAAAATATATACTACATTATGTGTCCCTCTTTCTACTGATATATTTGATGTGCATAATCAAAATATTTTGTCTTAAATTTATTTTTGTTTAATTTTAAAGTAGACTACCTAATATTATAGAGCCAGTAATGACCCCTCAATAAATATTGACTGAGCAAAGAAGACAATTCTTATGAAAGATGGGTGCCCCCATACAGAGCCTCACTGTCATTATCAAACACACAAACATACCAACACAATATGAAAGAACAAGAAAAATAAAACAGCACAAAAAATGCTAAAGTACATCTATAAGATCAACACCTAGGAAACCAGATTTTATTTTGTTTTCCTGTAGGGGAAAGATTGAGGCAAAGAGTAAGATGAAATAAATAAAAGAAAAATACAGTAGCCAGGACTCAATTCATAAGGGCTTTATAAACCAAAGCCAACAACATGAATTGTTCTTGGAAGCAAATGTACAATCATAGCTAGTCTTGGAGCATGGATATTACATTCAACATATGGAAGATTTGTTCAAGCATATGGTACACCAATTTACACTTGTGGAAACTTCCTCCTTTCCCTTCCATATTTTCCTCTGGGGGAGAGTGCTTCTGGAGTTTACAAAGCAATGGGAATCTGATATTGAATATGAGACTTACATCTTTAATCAAACTAGCAAGTGTAGGTTTAGATGTGGTTCTGGGTCCCACACACAAGATCAAGAGCTATAGTGATTGGAGGATAGAGCACTGTAATATTTTACCTTTTTAAAATAGCATTCATTATGTTTCTACTGGATTTTCAGGATCTTCGGAATAGCTTTCCCTTAAGCCCTGGGTTAGTCTGAGGTCCACTGAAGTGCAAGGGCTCTGTGGATAGAATTCAGGGATCCCTGAAGTTGGTTGGAAAAAATATTTTCAGTCAGCTTAACTGAAATTGATATTTTGCTTTTATCATTACTAATAGACTCCATTAGTATCATCAGTAACTATGATTTTGTAACCAATAGAAGTCACAGATATTATTATTACATTTTAGTTGCCACAGAGCTTTAAAAATATTATTATGGTTATACTGACTTCAAAGTTGCTATAGTTATTAGATTTACCAATAATAGTTATTAAAAATTAATTAAAATCTACATACCCTTATATCACAAATTTGGTATTGTGGTGAGTGCATTTTAAGTGGTTATATTATAATCTTATGTATTTAATTCTATGATTTTAATTATGTTATTCTGATATAGCATATACACATCAGCAGAGGTTCAAAGAATTTTTAACTTTTAAAAGGTTAAATACCTCAAAAAACTCTAGGGGTTCAAAAAAGGATTGAGGGCAACCATGTTTCACAACAGGCTAGATGTAGTGCCTTCATGCAAGATTTTGTTTAGTTTGAAATGCAAAATTTGACAATGATTTAAAACAATAATGCAGTTAATGATGTATCAGAGATCCAAGCTTTAGTTATTGTGTCACCGTCCATGGAAATTACATTGTTTCCAGGCAAATCAGAGAATTGGGAAGGGCTTGCCAACAGCAGTCTAACTGTATAAGGGACTGGAGAAAGGGTACATGTACAGGCGATACTCTGAAAATTAGAACTGGGAATTTATAATGTGTCAGAAAACATCTATTGGACCTATGCACACTTACAGTAATGCATATACACATTCATGTCCAATAATTTTAATCCCTCCATCCATCTAAATGATAAAATCTGGGCATTTTCATCAGAATCATTTTAGATAAATAAATGAGAGAGCTCATGACCAGCACACTTTACTATAATATATGCAAAGAGACTACTTCTGGTCAAAGGAAAATCATACCAGGTAGAAGCCTGGAAATTCAAGAACAAAAGAAGAAAACTGCACAGGATTAACAGATGTTTTTATATAAATTGATTGAAGGATATTACAATGATCTTTATGTCTTATGGTGTTAAATATGTGTAAAATTAAAATATATGACAATACTGCATAAGATGAAAGGACAATAAATATTACATAATGTTCAAACCTTCCAATATTTTCTGGAAAGTTAAAAATACTAAATTTTAGTTGTCCATAACAAACTATAAAAAGTATAGTAGCAATAAAGGGATAACTAATAAGCTTTAACCTGGCTGGTTTGGCTCAGTGGATTGAGCGTCGGCCTGCGAGCTAAGTGTTGCTGGTTCGATCTTCCAGTCAGGGCACATCAGAGAAGGAAAACTCTGATTCCAAAAAAACCTCCGCTGCCTTGCGGCATACCTCTTCAGGGGAAAGGCTAAGGGAGTAAACCCTGACAGAAAATCCGGAGCTGGAGTCCCTAAGGCGGTTTGACGTTGTAGTCAACACCGGCAACTCCTGCGGCGCACCTGAAGCCAAGCTGTATTGACTCCGTCTTTCCCTTGGACCCTTCAGCTGCGAAGAGAGGGGGAGTCTGCTGCATGGGCAACAGCAGACCCTCCATATCACCCTGCCCAGGCTCTGTAGCTTCAGCTTCACTGGAGAGGACACTCCAGCGTCATCGCAAGATGTCGATTCAACACGGGAGGAGACAGATACCGTGTCACTCCCGAGTCGGACTGCACAGCCATTCTCGGCGGTGCAGATAGACTTTTAAGAAGCTACACCATCGTCTCTCGAGATGGACGGCTGCCGACCGACCAATAAGCTTTAACAGAGGAGCAACTGAACTAAAAAAAATCCTTTATTCTGAACATGGGCAAAAAGGACAAGAAATAGACTAAATAATATCATTAATGAAAAAAACTGTAAGAATAAATTTTAAGTCAAGATCTAGCCATATCAGGAGAATAAGACAAGCCACAGACTGGGAGAAAATGTTTGCAAATGGCACATCTGATAAAGGACTGTTATCTGATATATACAAAGAACTCTTAAAACTCAACAATACGAAAGACACAACATGATTAATAAATTGGACAAAGACCTTGACAGACACCTCACGATAAAGCCTATGAAAAGATGCTTCACATCATGTCATCAGGGAAATGTGAATTAAAACAACAAATGAGATACTATTACACACCTATTATTAGCATGACCAATATCTGGAACACTGACAACATCAAATGCTGGGGGTGATGGGGAGCAATAGGAATACTCATTCATTGCTGGGGGAATGTAAAATGCTATAGCCCCTTTGGAAAAGAGTTTGGAGGTTTCTTACAAAACTCAACATACTGTTACCATATGATCCAACAATTGTACTCCTTGGTATTTACCCAAAGGAGTTGAAAACTTATGTCCACACAAAAAGCTGCACATGAATGTTTATAACCACTTTGTTCGTAATTACCAACATTTGGAAGATGTCCTTCAGTAGGTGAATGTATAAATTAGTACATCAAGACAATGGAAAATTATTCATTGTTAAAAAGAAATGAGCCATTAAACTGTGAGAAGACATGGAAGAACATTAAATGCATATTACTAAGTGAAATGAGCCAATCTGAAAAGGATACATACTTTAAGATTCCAACTATATGATATTTTGAAATAGGCAAAACTATAGGGACAGTAGGAAGATGACTGGCTGTCATAAGTTGGGGTGGGGGTAAAGGGAGAATAGGCAGGCAACAAAGGAATTTTAGGGCAGTGAACTTACTCTTTATGATATCATAATTATGGATACATGTCATTATACATTTGCCCAAACCCATAGAATATACAACACCAAGAGTGAACTGTAATGTAAACTATGGACTTGAGGCAACTATTGTGTGTCAATGTCAGCTCATCCTTAGTAAAACCTGTACAGTTATGGTGAAGGATATTGATAATGAGGAAAGCCACGCATATGTTGGGGCAGGGATTATAAGAAAAATCTCTGTACCTTTATATCAATTTTGCTGTGAATCTAAAACTACCCTAAAAAGAAAAGTCTTAGTTTAAAAAAATACCATTATACAAAACTTGGAAGTAAAATAGTTCAAGAAGATTGACTACTTAAATACTATCCTAAAGAAAGTTTCTATAACGATATTCAGGCCAAACAAAGCAGACATCAAGGCAGGACTCACTATTAGACACAGTGTGGGGTTTTTCATAATGAGGGTCAATTTATCGAGAGATATTATCCTGGATTTACATAAATCTAATAACACAATTTCAAATCAGGTAAAACAAAAACTGACAGAAAGAGAAATAAACCAACCAACAAACAATGAGCGGTTTCAATATACCTTTTGCAATAACTGGTAGAGAAAGTAGACAAAAATTAGTAAGGATGCAGAACAAGATTAACAGTTTTGACTTAGTGGACATATATAAAATATTGTAACCAACATCTAGAATACATACTGTTTGAAGCACTCTTGAAACATATACCCAAATTGACCATATTCTGAGGCATAAGGCAAACCTCAAAATTTTTGAAAGGATTTACATAGTTTGAGTATTGTCTCTGAACACAGTGGAATAAAACTAACAAAAACAGGGACATCCCTAAATGTTTGTAAATTAGGCAATATACTCTTAAATAATCTGTGGATAAAAGAAGACTCATATTCATACATAGAAATTATTTTAATTGAATAACAACAAAAGCATGACATAGAAAATCATGAGGAATGCAGCTAAAACTGCTCAGAGAATAGCTTCTAGCCTTAAATTCACGCATTTGAAATGAAAAAATTCATTGATGTGGAAATTCATTGATTTAATCTTTCATCAACAAATGAACCCAAACAAACCGCAAACTAAGCCCACAGAGCTAAGAAAACAGATACTATACATAAGAAATTAATTTTAAAAAAACCAACATACAATGGAATCAATAAATTAAAATTTATTTTTTCAGAAATGCTTAGAAATTTGTAAACTCTCAAAACTTCAAAAATAACAAGAGAAAAGGCACAGACAATCATTATCAGGGATCATGGGCACATCACTACATACTCTACAAAGAGATTAAAAAGTAAGAGAATATTGTCATTAAATTTGAAAATTTAAATGCAATGAAATGTATAAATTCACTGAAAAGCCCAAATTATTCAACTTGGCACAGAAAAAAAATCATTCTGAAAAATATAATAGTTTTATACATATGTATAATCATCTATTTGTATTAAAATTACTCTATAATTTAAAATGTGACCCTTAAGTAAATTTCAGGAAGAGGTAGTCTTATCACTGCATTTTTCTAAAGAATTAAGTAATCAACAAAATCATACACAAACATTTTCAAGGGAGTAGAGGAAGAGGGACAGAAGGAGAAAGAGAATGAACCCCTAATTTGTCTTTGGAGGCCAGAATAACCATTATACCAAATTCTGACTAAAACAGTACAATAAATAAATTTACAAGTCAACCTGAACATAAAAATGAAACTCCAAACAAAACACTGGCAAATTAAATCCAGAGACATTTAAAAAGAATTACATCTCACAAAAAAGTTGACTTTATTTCGAGAATGCAAGACTGTCTTAGCATTCATTAGAAGATCAGTCAATATAATTCACCACATTAACAGAATATAGGAGAAAAATCATATGGTCTTTCAGGTACAGAAATGAAATTTTATAAAATTCAACACCCAATGATAAAATCTTTTAGCACACTAAGAATAGAAAGGAACATGTTTTAGCAATAAAGGGTATCTATTATGTTAACATCTGTAATCCCATGATTGTTAATATTAAATTAGAGAGCCTGGAAGAGCTGTTCCATTATTAAAACTGATAATTCATCCTCTGGATGGAGGACTAGGTGGGGAATTGGGCCAATCACCTTGGACCACCTTGAGTAGAAAAAAGTCCTCACGAGAGAAACCACACACCTGACTCTGTACTATGGATAAGAATTTGCATTGGCACCAGTCTCTTAGGGTAGGAAATCCCAGTTAAGGAGTCAACATGATAATTGATCTAACATTGTTGACATACAAAGAGATAACCAACAAATGCTGCTTTGGAATGCCTCCACAGTCAAGGGCAAGTAGAAATTTCTGAGAAAAATAAAAATTCAAGTCAAGTGCAGAGCAAAAAATTATAAAGTATTCAAGGAAAGTAAGCCATTGTAAAAGTTGGAAGACTGAATTAGTACTCTAAAGAAGTAGAGATAATAGATCAATCTGAATGGTACTTCAAGATAAGTGTGTTTAAATTTAGAGAACCTAATTACACTCATATATTGATAAGTGACTGGAAATATAATTATGGTACGTTTGCAAAATGAGATCATGCTGTGTTTAAATGGTGCAGCTCTATATTTTGTAAAATGAAACATTCTTTAAGATATAGTTTTAGGATAAAAAGAAAGGTGCAGAAGAGTGTCTATAGTATGCTACTTTTCCTGAGGAAGAAATCTGAATATAAACATTTATATTAGAAAATTCAATCATATCTTTGGAAGAAAACATAAGACTCTGTGAACAGTGTTTGCCTGTGTAGAAAGGAACTGAGTGGCCAGGTAAGAGGAGTGGGAGGGAAACCATTTGTACAACTAGTGTATCTTTTGAATTTCATTTCTTTTTTAAGTATTATCAAGTTAAAAAGTCATTATAAATTGAAGCAAATTATAAAATATTGAAAGGATGACTATAAAACCAAGCAATGGCAGAGAAATATGATAAAATAATAGATTTTAATTTGTGTGTCCATATGTGCTTAAGTGTGTTTCCCAATAATCCTTTAATAGTTGGTCTGAAGGGCTGTGTGGGGTGGTATTTTGAACAATTACTGCTCAGTTCTCCTGGGAACTCTTTAAACATGGCTAAGTACTGTCCCATACAAAACCTTAGCTAACCCTGGAAGACCGCATTGTGGAATATAGCAAAATTTTTTTTGCATTTCTCTTTTAATTAAATCATTTTTTATTGTTATTCTATCAGAGTTGTCCCAATTTTTCCCCCTTTGCCCTCCTCTGCCCAGCCCACGCCCTGCTCCTGCAGTGAATCCCCACACTGTTTTCCATGTCCATGGGTCATTCATACATGTTCTTCGTCTAGTCTCTTCCCCGTCTTTTCACCATTATCCCCACCCCCATCGCCTCTAGTCACTTTCAGTCTGTTCCATGATTCCATGCCTGTGGTTCAATTTTAAAACCTCACTCTCCAATTCCTCTCTTCACTAAAAAGATAACTGATAAAATATATCTTTTCCCGTCAATTCTTCTATGTTCCCAGGGGCCTCAGCACCCTAAAAAATTAGTATAGAAGTCTGAGTTATTGTAGGAACAATTTCCAAACTCCTGCAAGTTTACAGTAACATGGCATACTGAGAGATGGAGGGATTTCATGTAGCATCTCTCCACGTTCCATGAAGTTGGTCTGCTGTCTTCCTTGCTGCCAATTCCTTTCTCCATTCCTTCAATCACTGTCCAAAAGTCTAAGGATAATCATGAAATAGCTACAAATAGAAAAATTGTAAGTGGACCATTCTCAGGACTGAGTTTGGATGATGATGGGTTTTGGGAGATGGAAGGAAGCAAGCTCAGATATCAGACGTGCTGTCCATGAATTACATTAACAATCTTAGTTTTCAATTTTGAAATTGCTTCTTGAGGCAACAGATCCAAAGTTTCAAGACATCAAACAAGAGGACTGTTGTGCACTGTTGGTGGAAATGTAAAATGGTGCAGCCATTATGGAAAACAGTATGGAGCCTCCTCAAAAAAGTTAAAAAATAGCACTGCTACTATATAATTCAGCCATGTCACATCTGGGTATATCCAAAGGAAATTAATGTAGATCTCAAAGGGTTGCCTCCACCTTCAGGCTCACTGCAGTATTATTCACAAAAGTGGGGAACAGCATAAGTGGATGAATGGATAAAGAAAATGTGGTGCATGCATACAATGAAATATTACTCAGAATTTAAAAAAAGGAATTCTTACCATTGGTGGCAATATGGATGGACCTGGAAGATATTATCCTAAGTGAAATAAGGTAGTCACAGAAGGACAAATAGAGTATGCTTCTACTTATGTGGGGTATCTAAATAGTAAAACTTGTAAAAACAGAGTAGAATGGTGGTTGCCAGGGGCTGGGAGGAGGGGCAAATGGGGAGTTATTGTTTAACATATGTAAATTTTCAGTTATACAAGAGGAATAAATAATCTGCTGTACAATATTGTGCCTATAGTTAATAAGACCCTATTATGCACTTAAAATTCAGTAAGAGAGTAGACCTCATATTTAGTGTTGGTAAGAACACTGTCTCTGTTAACAGAGCCAACAGCTGTCAGATGAAACAAGCTACTAAAAAGTCAGTATGGATACTGAAGGCCACATTTCAAATTACTAATATCAGGGACAATAGTTCCTCCTTTAAACTGGTATATTTTCAAATATAAAGTCCATTATGTTTGGCCATCAGGAATTTCAAAGTCAAAGTGAAGGATAGTGTGTCACTGCACTTTAAACCAGAATTTTCTTGAGTAGATTTTTTTTTTGGTAGCCTTATTCCTCTAGACCGCAATTCAAGTGTCAGCAGGGAGGCTGACTCCTGCCAGAATAAGGAGGGTTTGAGCAGAAAGTCCACACATTGTCATTGCAATCTGTGCTAGTCAATGTCAGCGCCACTGTACCACTGCAGTTACTGAAGAAAAAAGTTGTGACCTCGAATTATTCCTAAATATGATTATTTTTATGGGAGAAAAAGTTTAGGTAGCTATTTAATATCAGACATTTCTTGGAAAGGCTTTTTGAGGCAAGGGCATTTTACTTCGTGTTAATTTAATCCATAACAAAATTATCTAAATTTTATTAGGTGTTTGTTGTGACAATCACTTTTCTGAATATTCTATAAATGCATTATTTTATTGACTCTTAATAACTACCCACAAGAGTTACTATTATTAGCATCATTTTGTAGGTGACAAAAGTGATCATAGAACTTAAGTAACTTTCCCAAAGTTACACAATTAGTAGTAAACTAGGAATTAAACAACAGATTACATAATCCACAAATTATATATTTTCCTAGATTAGCCCATCATTTTGCCAGATACTTTTCACCACTGTACATTGTCCATTTCATTTAACTAGGTGAATTTCATTTGTCAGTGAGATAAAAATAGTAATAGCAGGATCAAGAACCACTACTTAAAATACTGAAAATACTTTATAAAATATATCCCAATCTTCAACTGTATATATTGGTTTGAGCTTTATTTGTTTGCATGTATAAATATATATTTGTTGATTTTCTAAATCTTCACAAATACATTAGCCCTTTGAATAGACAGAATTGTCTGTTCCCCAGAGTATCTCCATCACTTAGAACAGGGACTAGCACATGGTAAATGTGAAATAGGAATCTGATTTATGAATGACATAATGGATGTCTAAACTTATTTCCTATAATTTCCTTAATTTATATTTAATTCACACTATATATAACATTTAATACTCTTTTCCTATTTCTACTGCAGTCATTAGTATTCTATGAAAGTGATTTAAGTTTCATAACCATTTTCTGAATCATAACAAAATGTTCAAAAAGGGGATGTTTCTCAAAACTATGTACTCTCTCCTTCATCTGTTTCTTCTTGCCTTCTTTGCTCTTCCTTGAGCTCCACTTTGAAGTTTTCAGAGTAAAGATCTGGAAATTGACAAATGAGTCAGAGGTAAAGGAGAACGAAAGACACTGGAACAATTGCCATCTTACTTGTTCTTTGGAAATCCTGAGAAAGAGGCAGTAAAATACCAGAGTAGAAGCCTGTAGCAGGAGGTGGAGAAGTTTTTAGTGGGAGTTTCGTTTAGGCTGTCCCGGAAACTATAAAAAGATTGTGAAGAGACCATTAAAAGTACTAACTACAAATTGGTTTCCCATCTATGGCTACATATATCGGTCAGCTCAATTGGACGGGCATTGCTATTGCAGCAGCAGAAGCCTATGTCCATCTGATACTCAACACCTACTGTAAGAAAATAGGGATTCTTGCCTTGTGACCTCTGAGGTTTCCTAGTAGGTATATTTCTCTTATTTTTTTTTTCTGTGGTCAAACAGCTATGAGGCTGAGAGAAAATAAATGGTTCTCCCAGGCATTCAGCTGAAAGGCACAAAGGCATTTCTCCCAGGCTGCCAGCCCCTGGTAACAAAGGTGTTAAGAATTAATTTCTGGTGCCTGAAATGCCTACATTCTGCTGGGGGGTGGGGGGGGGCATGCTGTCAAGTGTCAGTAATTAGAGAAGCCATTCTGCAAAGTCCATGATGCCATCTGGAGTTTCTTTGACCTTTCTCTTCAAATTAACAGTCAGCAGAGGCACGGCCATTAGGCACTTTAAAAAAAAAAAGTATTTTCACTATACATTGTTGACCACACACCTGTACTATTAGGCTGTTAAAAAAATCATAAGGAGTGTAAAATGTCCTCCTACCTTGCCTAGCAGGAACTGAGTTATAAACAGAAACGCCTGATGGGTTTCAAGGTGACATGCCGTTTTCCAATCATCTTTTTCATGGTACACTGTTTGCACTTAGGTAGTCACCAAAGCCTTATAATTAAAGCATTAAAGTGTCATTTCATTACTTCACCTTTTAGGATCCAATTTGTCTAGCAGTGTTTTTTAAACCAGTAGTTTAAAGCTCAAGTCTTTCACAACTCTCAGATAGAACAGATGGCACAGTCATATTAGCAGTGACACTGTATATACACACCAAGTGAACTCATGTTATTATCTGGTTAAGTGGCTGTCAGCATTTCCATTACAAACCCCGGCTTTCAAGGGTCTATAATTCATATACTTTAAATAACATCTGGCTAAAACTTGGTGTATAGAAATGATGAGTGTTGAGTAAAAATTAGTATAATTTTGTGAACGCGTGAATACTTCTGGAAGACTCAGCTTGATCAATATGGTCTGTTCTTTGGCAATGACTTCCAGTTACCAGTATATTTTGGGATTTTTAGCACATGCCATTCATTCATTCAAAAAATATATATATATTTCACATTTATCACATGCCAGGCCATGTTCTAAGTGGTAGGGATATCCTGAAGAACAAGTAGACATATTTCTCTCTCTCCCCATAGGGCTTATATATTCATGAAGAAAGTTTTTAAAAATCAGCAAAAAAATATATAAATAAATCTTAAGGCAATCTGTACAGTTAAGGATTAGAGTATGTTTCATATAGTATTCTCAGTATATTAAATAATATATGTTGATCCTTCTAATCTTTTTTTCATTCCACTGTTAAGAGAGTAAAAACATGTCCTTCAATATTTATATTGTCTCAATCATAGTTAACAAAAATAAATGCGAAGCATACCCCAAAATAATTTTATCTGCCATAGAACAGAATTTTCCTCATCAGACATCACAGATTTTAAGTGGGCAAAAAGATTAAAAAACATGAAAACTGGGCTTTCAAAATAAATCATATAAATTTTAAGATAAATGTTGTTTTCTTGCTAGAGGAGGAAGGGGTATTCAGGCTTTATAGGGCTTTGAGGCTTATACAATTTGGGAAGTCCTCTTAACGAAAATGTATCTCCAGCAAAAGATACAACCTTAAGTATAAAAGTTAATATTAGAATAAGAACAGGAATAAAATGTTACAGATTTATAAAAGCTACCACATACCACAACATCAAAAGCACAGGTTCTAGAGAGTAGCCCATGTGAGTGACAGTCTCTGAACTTCTGCTTTATAACCTTCACTGTAGTTTGTCTCTGAAGAGGAAGCACCTGAGCCAACATGGTGCGTTAATGCCAATCTTAAAACCAACGAATCTCCAAAGAGTTATATGCAAATTTGAAAGAAAATAGAAGTCATGCTGATACTGGCTGAATTGTAATAAATGGGAAGCAAACATTTAAGTCACATAAAAGAAACTAGAAGAAATTACACTTGTAAACTTCTGTCTGGTACCTAAGAATTTCCCTCCTCTAAAATCATGTATCATTGTCTGAAAACTTCTATTTTCAAGGCTAGAGTCTTGCTTTCTCTCTACTTCAAAAATTTATTTCATGCAGCCAAAATTATCCATCTGAGGAGTGCTGACTGTTGGGCACGCTTAAGACCATGTTTCATCTTGGTGAAAAAGAGCATTATAATAAGGTAAAGGTCATGAGCATATGAGCGCTGAGCATTCATGGGTGGCCCAGGAACAAGTCAAGTTAAGTTTAAGGATGTAGAGGGGAAAGGGCAGGTAGGGAGACAGATAGTTTTGAGTCAAATCCATATATCACAATTATTAGATGAGAGTTCTGAGATCAATTAATTTCTCTCTCTAAATCTTAGTTGTTTTATCTACAAAATTTCAATAATAATATCTCCACTGTAAGGATGTTTTTCAGGATTAAGTGAGATTCCTGTGTCTAGAGAATGGTGCATAGTGTAGTCAGCAAATACTAGCTTCACCTCCATCTGCACTTGTATGTAGTGGTAAACTTTGAACATGTATAGTAAAGCAAATAGGTTGTATATAACTTGGTCTTCTTTCTGGTAACCTACAAGCTTCTTTCTGTTCACAATCTACTTCCTGGTACTTTCCAGTCACCATAAAGTGTTATTTGTCATGACACTATCTTTCCATACAGAATGATAATGTCTTCTAATATAAGTGTTTCCAGGGACATGCTCTATTATCCACTTCTTCAAAAAAAGGGAACAGACATCTCTGTTATGGAATTATTTGTTTATCATGCATAATATCCTGTAGGTATAAGGATCACAGTTCCTTTATTCAAAGATATTCCATTAGCCAGCCAATTACGTTGGTGATCTGTTAGTCTCCTTTACAGCCCAAATGCTCCCTGCTCTCCAATTTATACGAACCTGTAAGAACGCCATATGTTCAAATTGCTTCACTTGGTACTTAGTCCCTCTCCTACTATTATCCCCATCTGTGTAACTGCATGCTTTGGGGAATGGATACTTGACTCATCATTGGTTTCAAATCCAAGTTATTGCCCGGTTTATTTAAATATGCTTTTTTAAAAATTGCTTTCTTCTGGTATTTGTTTTATGTTTGCTTGACTAAAACGTTGGTTCAAACAGTCTGTTTTGAGAAAAAGTGGAAAGCTTCCAAGTTGTCCACCTTATTTCTAGTTTGCAGCTCTAAGGATATGACTATGTTTCAATATGTCTGACGAAACACATCCTGTCTTTGTTCCTGCATCAGTGCACAAAAGTTTTCAGGCTCTACATTTCCTAAAATTTTTAAATTTTTCTTTTACTTATGCCATTTAGCTTAGGTATAATAATTAAAACTAATTATAATTAAGTCAATGTCATTAGTAATGATATTGAAAGTCAAATAATGGCTACATATACAGCTGCTGGTGGTGTGTTAGCAAAATGATGCAATCATTATTGTTATCACTGAAAGGTTACAAGAAACCTTGAGAATATCTGATTGACTTGATATTTTCATTAATATCAACATTCTTTCAGTATTAAGACTGATTTTGACTGTTTCTTCAAATGGAAACATCCACATCATGTTTATATATCTCTGGAGAACTGGCTGGTGTGCATGATAAAGATAGAATTATCTAAATGGCCACATTACTTTAGACCAAAATAATATTTTTGGCAAAGGGTTTTCTCAAGAGGTTTGGGAGGAGAACTTTTTATCATTGTTCTGCAATGGGGGCAGTTTAATAGACTACTCTTGTTCACTGTCCCTACTGCATGAAAAGAGTAAATGCTTCCATGAATGATAATCGATTAGCCTTCTACAATATAAGACAAGGGATAAGAAAACATGGAAGGATATTGTAAACCTATTTGGGCCCAACTTCTTCTTATTTAGAGGCAGGGGTCTTGTTATATATTTCAGAATACACAATTTCTAAGAGCAGAATATGGAAGACTTAAGAAAGGCATTCTAAAAGTTGAACACAAATTTGAACCTCTCAGAGAGTGCCAAATGAAAACAAAACTAGAGGTGAGCATGATGCACCTTTGGTGAATGCTTATGAACTACTTGAAATCTTGAGGAAAAGAGAATCAAGCAATTTACATGTAACTAACTTCTTTTAATTCAAAGCATAGAGGTATATGATTGTATACAAATACAAAGTCTTTTGGATTAGGTGTGTGACTTCAAAAGCATTCTAAGCTGGTGATGAGCTTCATTGCTACAAAGGGACATGATCATTCTCTGCTGTCTCTAGCGTCACCTCAGCAGAAATGTTTTATAATGTGTAGCCTATTTAGAAGGGTTTTCCATAAAACCATAAACACATATATGTTCATCCGTATCTACACACACATATATATGTTCATCCATATCTATACCCACATACACAATTGAGAGGAGAAGTTAGAAAAACAACCCCAGATGTTATACACTGCTTTTCCATATCTTATCACTGCCATAGACGTGTGGAAATGAAGGGGAGACAGTGGTCATGACACAGACATATCAAGAGAGACTGACATCAATTCATGCATATCTAAATTTAAGCCTACTTGCTTCATGCCTGCTCCTCAGACTGCGATGGAACTAAATCATCACCTTATTTATTACAATAATGAAAGAGTAATTAGTACAGAATTGAGGAATTCCGAAATGATATTGTGCATAGGTATTCATAAGCACTTGGACTAGGTTAGTAGGCTGAATACATAAATCAGGTTACTAGTGTTTTTTAAGTAAAATATTTTATTGTTCTGCTCAGGTAAAATTACTTTGAGGAACACAACATATTATTATTACACAACAATCCTCATTCATTCGAGCCTCAGCCACTGGAAATTAATGATAATTTGAATCATGCTGTAGTGAACTGAGCTGAGCCTTTACATTACCAGCCAAGACAGTAAAATTTCCATGTAAGATTTCAGAATGACTGACTCCTATGAGGAAGAAACATCATTGATATTGTATTGCCATCATGCCAAATAAGAGCACATGCTAATTACACAATTGATTTTGTCCAATAAAATTATTATTTGGCAGTAATTTCAAATTTTTCATATCATGTCTGTAAAGTGGAGATATAATACTGCATTTCTAAAGGTTGTTATTCATGTTAATTTAAACTCATCTTTAATTCATAATTCATTTTCTAATTAATCTAAGATATATAAATAACATTTACCAAAAATACTCTGACACTTAAATCCATTCATAAGAAATTTGCAGTACCCTGGCCAGATGGCTTGGTTGGTTGGAGCATCGTACCATACACCAAAAATTGTGGGTTTGATCTCTGGTCAGGGCACATACCTAGGTTTCAAGTTCGATCCTTCTAAGGGAGGCAACTGATCGATGTTTCTTCCTCTTTCTCCCCTCCCTCTCTCTCTCTCTCTCTCTCAAATCAATAAACATATTCTTGGGTGAGGATTTAAAAAAGAAGAAGAAATTTGCAGTATCGACTATCTAGCACTACTATATTTAGAACCTCTTAGACTGAACAAGTATGTACATGACATCATAACTTCCCCATTGTACATGTACTTTCATACGTTTACATGTCATTTTGACTAATGAGAGAAAACTAGACAGAAAAGTACAAAAGAATATGCTTCATAGATATCACTTTTTATTAGACTTCTCTCGTTATAAATGTATACAGGGTGGAGTAATTGTGAGTACACAAAACACAGAGTTTATCCTTGTAATATTGTTTGTTAGTTTTTGTATTAATTTCCATACAAACAACTGTAAACCTAACTTGGCCGGACCCTGGACATGAAATATCTCTTCAAATTTCTTGGCATGAGTCCACTCATACTACTCTCTTTCTCCTTCTCCTCCCTCCTTTCACTTTGAAAGGAAAACCACTTTAAAGATATATATTGCTAAAAAAAAAGTCGATGAATAGGATAAAATGACAAACATTTAAAGTGCTTAGGGGGAAAAAAAAAACTGCTTTGCCTTTTCTGGGTTAGCAGATCAACATATACTTAGTTCCGACTCTCCTATAGGGGGAGCTGCTGCACTGCTGAATGCTAAAGACAGTTAAATGTCGACAATTTTAAGCTTACTTTACATAAACAGGAAAGAAATACCAAGGACTTATTAACATGTAATTGGGGAACATTTAAAAAAAATTTCTTCACAATGTCACAGATGACAACTGAATGTGTCTAAGGAAGTTGATACAATCTGTTGGTAAAACACAGTATTTTTTTATTTTGTTCTGTTTTTGGAAGAACCTAGACCACGTGTCAAGGCAATGTATTAAGTGTGGCCTGCATAATACACAAAAATATAACTTTACAAAAGAATAAAATGATACAATTTCAGGAGTAAGAGGGACGAAGGAGTGACCACACCAATTACAATAGGAAATAACACAGTGCAATACAAATTGTAATAAATTTATGTCAAAGCTTAATGTCTGATACTTGGAAATGTGGTTTTGTAACAAATGATCGAGTCATCATGGAGGGGAGAGAGGAAGTAATTGGGATCAGATTTGTCAACTCTTTTATATTCTGAGAAACACCAAGCTATAACCACTAAATTTAATTAAATTCTGATGGAAACCTCAGTATCTTTATTTCCTGACTCTTAGCTAAGGGTTATGAATACTAATTATTTTCAGTTATTGTTTTCAAGAGAATCTAACAATCTAATACTAATTATTTTCAATTATTGTTTTCAAGAGAATCTAACAATCTAAGCTAAAGTATAAATCATTTGTTAGTAAAAAAATACTTTAAAATACTAGATGACTATAATAACATTATAGGTAAACTGAAAAAAATGATTTGAAGATTGAGGCAAAGTTCCTAGGGTTATAAAATGTATTAGTCAATAAAAATATTTAAAATCCAGCAGAGTTATGCTTAAGCAGTAAAATTATATTTTTTGTAAAATTGAGCAGCTAAATAAAAACTATAATATCTTAATGGTGAAATTTGTGGAAAATGCTTTGTTATATATTTTTCCAATTCACCCAAAGAATTATACATTTTCTTTTTAAATTTCTTTGAACTCAAGTAGTCACTTTATAATCATGTTTTTATATAATAGAGCTGGTTATATTACAAAAGTTCAAATACTTATAATGCTTCATACCTGGTTGATTTATACAGATTCTGAACAGACCCTTGACAATATTTCTCTGAAGCTTTATGCTCCCTTTTATAGTCACTAAATTGAATGCCTAAATCAACCTCATAAATTACATAAATTATTGGTTAAGTACATTTACTATAGTTCTTTTCACATGCTAAAATCTTAATCATAACCGTTACAATGTATAAATTGACAAAGTGAAAGGGCTAACAGTTTTTTTTATTACCCTCAACCAATTTTTAATAATTAATTATTCTGAAATTTACTAAATTGGTGATAGAGAATGATAAATTTGCAAGTGTTTAGTAGTGGCACAGCATGATTCATATTCAGGACGTGAAAAATATAATATGCACATAAAGGAAACGGAGTTTATGGCAAAAATGTTTTCATAGAAATGGAAGTATATTTTTATATCCTTCACGGGCTCAGAGTTTCACTGATATCAGAAAACCTCATTGACATTACTTTTTCTGCAATTGAGATGTATCAAAAAAAATCCTAAAACACTAATTCAAAAGAACTTACGCACCCCTATGTTCATAGCAACACTGTTTACAATAGCTAAGTGCTGGAAACAGCCTAAGTGCCCATCTGTAGATGAGTGGATCAAAAACCTGTGGTACATTTACACAATGGAATACTATGCAGCAGAAAGAAAGAAGGAACTCCTACCACTTGCGACAACATGGACGGAACTAGAGAGAATTATGCTTAGTGAAATAAGCCAGGCAAAGAAAGAAAAATACCATATGATATCACCTCATACAGGAAACTAAAGAACAACACAAACAAGTGAACTAAATAGAACAAAGAGTAGAATAGTAATCAGTAGGGGGGAGGGGGGAGGGAGAGAAGGGGGATAAGTAAGGGAAGGGTCTAGTCAAGGAACGTGTATAAATGACTCATGGACACGGACAACGGGGAAGGATATGATTGCGGGAGAAGGGGTGGGCTGGGTGGGGGGAGAGCAATGGGGGAAAAAGGGGAAAAATGCAATTGAAAAACTAAAAATATAAAATAAAGAACTAGTGAAAGTTTGCAAGGTAAATGGTTATTTTCATCTATCATCAGGCTGTTTTATGCTACCTTTCATTTTAGGAATTTCAGTGTTTTATCATGTGGACTGACTGACTAAGTAAGTCATGCATGCATTCAACCTGATTTGAAACAAAAGAAAAAAAGTGAAATCTGAGATTAATGAATTAGTCAATATGAAAATAATATCATAAACTTAACAACAGTCACTGAGCATTATGCCTGCCTGGCACTGTAATAATCCCGGGAAATAAATAGTCCAGTGAGACTGTGCTTGTCTGCCAGTGGATAGGTCTATATACATAAAACTGAAGGATGTGGATAGGGAGAGAAATATCTGGAAAGGGTGAAAAGAGAGATTTAAAACTCAGAAATCCCAGTAAAGAGACTAGGAAACAGAAGAAAGGAGTTCAGAGAGAACTTCCCAAAGGCAGTGAATATTGAAATATACTGAATAAGCACAAATATAAATTAATTCCCCATTATTCCAATGAGTAATACACACACACACACACACACACACACACACACCACACATATGCATTCATTCATATATAAATATCTTGATCATTTTTAAATATCAAACCTCCGGGAGATCTAGATGGAAGGGTCAAATACTTATTTATAATCTCTGATTTTATTATATCAGTTACATATATTTAAATTTCATATGTAAATAAAATATTTTAAATATGTCTTTATTCCACTCACACTTAATGAAATAATTTTATTAAAATGCTTCAAAGCCAACTCCAACATCAATGTCCTCCCATTACCTTGATCCCTTTCCTGCATCCTGTAACAAAGTGTTCTAGAGCACATACCCACCACTTCAGTCAAAGTTATTTGCAGAACAGCCCACTTTTTTTGAATCTGTATTTGGTATTCTTAAGTATATTCCTTACTTTTAAGAAATTATCCTGTTATTGTACACTTGTGATCATCACAAAAGAACTCCTTCTGATACTTATTTTATATTTAATCTTGAAAAGACTTGTTTTCAGTGACCTTTAACAATTTAAACATTGATGCATGAGATAACTGTTTTCTATTTTGGGGGGTGAGGGAGGTGGGTTCTGCCAAATCAGCATGTTCCAGAGTTAAGGAATACCTCAAAATGTTCATAGTGTGAACATTTTGAGTAACATTAATTTAAGCTTTTTTGGAAACTTTATTTGCTGATATGCAGTGTGAATTTACAGGAAAAATATAATAGGTGATTTTTTTTTTTTTAACTAAGGAAACTTTTTGATTTGATTCGGTTGTGGAATGTTTTATAAGAGTGAAGCTGTGTGGCACACGTTATATGAAAAGAATGCTCTGATACAAGTAAGGGACTGCACACACTGTAAAGTGTGTAGTGACCGCATAGAAAACTAGACAGGTTCCTGGGGCTCTTGTACACCATGCTAAGGGTGTGGCACTGTGGGGTTGGCACTTAGGTACAGGGGACAGTGAGAGTGGGTCTGGGAAGAGGCAATGACATATAAATCACTGCACATGGTCGTATTCAAGCAAAATTGAAGAGTTACATAAAATAAGATTAGGCTGCATAGTCCATTAGAAACATATGTCTAAATCTATCAAGTTTGAATGCATTCAACATTTTATCCCCCAAAATGATTTATATAATTTGGCATGAGCTAGCTGAATGCCTTACGTCCAAATATTCGCACAATGCAATTGCCATTCTAGAATCACAGAGGAAGCCATTAGCTATACAGTGGCATTCTGTGATTTTAAAAATAAGTATATATACATTTTAATGCAGATTGCTGGCTTTTAAAAAACTCTTTTTCCTTGAATCTTGGAAGGACTAATGTGAACTTCAAAGGAGTTCTCACAGCTGAATTTGCTTCAGAAGATGAGGTAAATGTTCTGTCAATGACTGCAGAGTTGCGGCATGAAGAATTTAAGTGCTTCAGCAGGGAAGTAGGAGTGACTTTTCATCTGCTCAAGTTCTGAGAATATGTCAATCATTAGCAGTACTTTTCCCTTCCTCTTTTACTCCTATGTTTTCTTCTCACACATTCTTAGTGTCTTCTCTTGTTCAGTTTTCAAATTCAGCATCCAAGTGAGGAGGAAAGGAGGTGTCATACTAAAGAAGGGTTATTTCTATGGTTCTAACCTAACTACTGCAGGACACAAAGACATCTCTTCATTAGATTATCTATATTATGGACTCTAGTTTTGTGCCATTTATTCCATTCTGTTTATAGACCCACCACTCTTGAAATTATTTTTATAAAGGTCAAGCTGACAAAATGCAATGGACAGTTCTATAGCCTCAATATCAAAGTAGTATCGCAGGTCCCCTTTATCCCTGGTTTTCCTTTCTGTGGTTTCAGTGACCTGTGGTCAGCCACAGTCCGAAAATATTAAATGGAAAATTCCAGAAATAAATAATTCATAGTTTTAAATTGTGTGCTATTCTGAGTACCGTGAAGAAATTTCATGCAGTCCCTCTTTGTCCATCCTGGGATGTCAAACATCCATTTGTCCCGTGTCTCCATGCTGTATACCCCACCATTCTGTCAGTCACTTAGTAGTCATCTAGGAGATCAGATAGACTGTCGTAGTGTCTCATGGCTTGTGCCCAAGTCCTTATTTTACTTCGTCACAGCCCTAAAGCACAAGAGTAGTGTTGCTGGCAATTTGGGTATGCCAACGAGAAGCTGTAAAGTGTTTCCTCTAAGAGCAAAGGTATGTATACATAGGGAAGAACAGTATATTTAGGGTTCAGCATTGTGCCACAGGGGGTCTTGGTATGTATCCTTGGCAGGTAAGGGAGACTAACTACTCTATTAAGTCAAACACACGTCTACTGTCTTCAATGACATCGCCCATAGTGCTTTTCCTGGAACTTATCTGGCTGCTCTATCTCGATTTCTTTGGCTGCTCCCACCATCTGTGAACAACTTTCAAAACCTTTATGAGTCCTAGTAGCTTTACCTTGCATGATTTACTGCTATGAATCTCCTTTGACTTACTTCGCTCTTTGATGGGTCCTTAACACTCCCAAGCATCAACCGAGCTTTGAGTACCTTACCTGAGCGGCCCCTGACTACTAAAATATTCTTAATTTGATGTTCAGTACAGTGAAATACCCAGTGCATACATTTACATGTTTAAAGGAAAAAAAACTCTCATCATTTGTTTTTATCCATTTTGCCATGGTTTACATATATAGAATGACAAAGTTTTTCACATTGTATGAAAAATATTTGGGGTACAGTTTGTGTGGAAAGTACTGAAAAATGGTTTGTAAGAAGACATACTCCAGTTCCTTTCTCTTTACTTCCCCGTAAGTTTCCCACATGATGCATTGAGAGGTCTTCTTTCAGAATCTATATATCTCATGAGGGTCACTGGTTTTACAAAGAGGTCTCCATGGCTTCTTGTTTCGGATACAAGCAATAAATGAACATATCTGAAGTTCAACACTTTTTTTTTCCAGTTATCAGCTAGTGTGTAATCAACCATTTGAAAATGTGGTGGCTTCAAACAACATTTAGTTTGCTCATCAATTTCCAGTGCAGGCAGAGCTTGGTAGGAACCACTTGTCTCTGTTCCAAGGAGGATGAGCTGGGGCAGCTAAAAGGCTGGGGCCTGAAGCCACCTGAAGGCATATCCCCTCATATGTCTGGCACCTGCGTTTGAAAAATCCAAGCAGCTGAGGGCTGGAACAGATGGGGCTCCTTTGGCTTCTCTCTCGGTCCCTATGTGGCTCCTATGTGCCCTCTCCACAAGGTCTTTCCAGCATGGTAGCTTCAAGGTAGCTAGACTTCTGACTTGTCCCTTAGTCCAAGGTTCCCAAGACATGTGTTCCAAGGGAAAAAGAGTCTTACAGAAGCCATGTCTCCTTTTAGGACCTAGCTTCAGAAGGCACATAGAATCACTTCATTGTTTTCATGGAGGCGGACAGAAAACCCCTCCCTGCCCATTGCCCCAGGCTCAAGGGGAGTGTAAATAGACTAGATCAAGATTCTAGTCTGTTTAGCAAAATGCAATCTGCCACATACTTGTAACCACATAACTTTTTCTCTCTTGGTTCAAATACGGCAATTGCCATGTGTAGTCACATTATGCTGGATGTGGTAAGGGAATGCTTACTGTCTTAAGGTGGGTATTTTGTTTGGCAAAATTGACTAGATAAATAGTCTGAATTAACACAAAATATTATCTGGCACCACAAAATGAATACCTTGGAAGTAGAGTCATCTAATGCAATCCAAGGCGTATAAAATGAATATTAACTCCCTTTGAGAAGAATATATTTGAAAAGGCTGCCTACCCCTAAATCTCTAAATGGACATGTCTTTTTCAGCAATTATAGAAGTAGCCAGAACACTAAAAGCACTCTTCAAACATAAAGTATAGGATCTAGAAAATGCATCAGTTTTATGCCATTTATATTTCATTTTTAATTTAAACCTCAATCAGTCATCCTTTCCTAATTTTATCTATCCATTTCCCCCTCTTCATATTACAGTCCTTATTTAAAATATAATCCCTTTGTATAATAGATGGGTTTTCTAAGAGTAAAATAACTTCAATTATAAGACTGAAGGAGGGAAGGTTGAAGTTAAACGCTTCAGATAATTCCATATTAAGTTCCTCAGAACAGGACATCAGGGGTGCTGATATGTCAGAGCAGAGGAAAAAAATATCAAAGAAGAATAATTTTCCTTTAAAAATGATGGACCCCCTGGTGATTTCTGCATTAAGTTGTAACTTCTTGTCTGTGATGCTACCCTATCGAAACAACCAACTGAAAAATAGGTCATTTTATCATGTGTATCATCTTAGGAGAATCATTTCTAGAAAGTTAGCAAAAGAGCTGCCTTGAGTTATCTTGTTCAAATCACTGATTCAAATAAAGAGGCAGAAGTCCTTTCCCTTTCTCTTCACTGATCACACACTCAAATGCACATACATTTCTCATCGCTCACCGGCTTGCTCCTCTGGTACTCACATAGCTAAAAGCATTTGGGCTTCTTACTTTATAATGTCTGATTTAATTCTGAGAGGACCCCTATTGGTATCCAATAAAACAGAATGGAGTGTAGATGGTATTGTGATAAGAGGCTTCTATCTGCTGGGAAACATAAAGGAGAGAAATGTTTAAAAGAGAAAGAGACATACATATGAGAAGACAATTACTCCCTTTGATAACTCAACCAATTAAAGTTAAAGACCATAGTCTCTAAAGCATTAAAACAAACATTTTCTCATCCTTTCCATCTCAGCCTAATGTTGGGAAAATATGTTCTCTACTAGGTACAGTTAATGCATCAAAGGCCTCTATCTTTTTTTTTTTGCATTTCTTACTTTTATTTTTCAATTACAGTTTACTTTCCATACCACTTTGTATTTGTTTCAGGTGTATAGCATAGTGATTAGGCAATAATGTGCTTTACAAAGTGTTTCCCCCTAATATTTCCAGTACTCACTGGGAATCATACATAGTTATTACTATATTATGGACTCTATTCCCTATGCTGCACTTGACATCCCCATGATTATTCTGTAACCACCAAACTGTACTTCTCAATCCCTTCACCTCCTTCACCCAGTACCCCAATCCCCCTGCCCACTGGCAACCACCAGTTTGCTCCCTCTGTGTCTATGAGTCTGTTTCTATTTTGTTTATTTTGTTCTTTAGATTCCACCTATAAGTGAAATCATATGGCATCTGTCTTTCTCTGACTGACTTATTTCATTTAGCGTAATACCCTCTAGGTACATTTATGCTGTCACAAATGGTAAGATTTCATGCTTTTTTATGGCTGAGTAATATTTCATTGTATATATATATATATATATATATATATCACAGTTTTTTTGTCCTTTCATCTATTGATGAGCACTTGGGTTGCTCCCACAGCTTCACTATTGTAAATAATGCTGCAATGAACATAGGGGTACATATATTCCTTCAAATTAGTGTTTGGGATTTTTTTCAGATATATACCCAGAAGTAGAATCACTGGATCATAAGGCAGTTCCATTTTTCTTTTTCTTTTCTTTTCTTTTCTTTTTTTTTTTTTTTTGGCCTCTATCTTCAAAGCTGTCTATACTAACCTGAGTTGGAGGTAGACCTTACTTGTTCAAGAAACAGTGTAGGTAAGAATCATCTCACCTCCTGTGTGGATTCCTTGGATGACTGGTAGACTTTTGGGAGAAGGCAGTATGAAGAAGGTCACTTTAATCTCAGAAGTTTTGACAATTTATCTCTGGTGGATACAAAATAGTATCATGTAATATTTAAATTTTAATTTCCCTAATACAGTTGTTGATTCCAATATTTCAAGTCCTTGGGGGCCTAAGTCTGTTATGTGCTGGTTCTGCTTGTTTCCCCGTGTTTTCAGTGGTATGTGGTCATGAGGTTATACATGGTTGATGGCAATGATGGGAATCTCAAGGACCAAAATATGGATTCAGAGGCCAAAACAAATGTGGGATATTTTCTCTTCTTTTGAGGATATTTGTTTACCATGGAATCTCAGATTCTATTCCTTTACCTTATGGGGGCACCAAAACTCTTATTCTCAGCATTGTGTACATCAGCTCAGTGCCCCTCTCTTTTTAATTTTCCCCATTGAAAACCCCTTCTATTTTTTCAAATCAGCAATGCACTAAATTATATATTTGTTGCAAAATGTTATAAACGATTGTAAGAGGGAAGGTAATCTATGAATGAATAATACATTTACTAAAGATCATTTCCCCCTTTCTATATTAGAAGCAAATAGCAGAGAAAGAGAAGCAGAAACTATATAATTTAAAGTGTTTCAAAATGGTTCCAGGAGTACTTAGTGACTTCTGTATCTCTTTGGCCTAAAGGTGGCAGCTGTGATTATCAGACTATCATGCTTTCATTCCCTGTAGTGAGGTGCCCTCTTTCTGTTGATGCAAATAGGCTGCAACAATTTTGTCATTTCCCCCAGAAGTTACCGCTGTTGCTCATGCCTGCCACAGGCAGTGTTTCAGCCGCTGGTGCCTGCTGATGGTTCCATCATGTTGGCTAATGCTTGGTTTTGAGAGTGATTATGTCTGAGATAAGACTATTATTTCCTGTCATTGCCAAAGCCACTAACATGCCAAAACCATCCTTCAGAAGACCTCACTCACTTCATTTCTCCTGGAGAATCAAAAACTGCTATAATGAGATATCTTCTTTTGTTAATTCGATTTTAGTTTTTCATTTTTTTGCTGATTATTAGGATTGATGCTAGGATTTAATCAAGAATTCAAGAGGTTGGAAAGAAATACCACCTAATGGTATATTAGCCCCTCCTTGTAATATTTTTCTTGCCTTGAACTTATTATGTATGGCTTTTATTTCTTCTCATTGTATTATCTCTCCAAAAAGCTCATTGATAAGCCTACATATTCTTTAGATATGCATCCTTTCTCATTTTTTAGGTATGAAAAAATATAAGAGTCATTAATGTTTTGACTCAAGTATCACCCTGTGTGCACACAAAGGCCCCTCTAGTGTGTACACAAATACTAATATGTATACTACTGTTATATCAAGAAGGTACACCAAACTCCATTAGTCTCCATTGCATTGCAAGTTCATGGCTCTCATTAAAGACATTAATGGGTGTAAAAAAATCAAAAAAACCACTAAATTCCAATATATCTTTGAAATTCCATGAAATAGATACATTATTATTTCAAACTTCCTTCTAAAATCTCATTTCTGTTTTATAAAATTACCATGAACATATATACAGAAAGTACCATACCGTGAGACACAGCATATAATTATCATATGTACTTATATAGTCACAGTCCATAAAGTTTTAGTAAAACCAAATTATCTATGTTAAAAGTTATGAGTGATTAAGAACTTTTAATCTTTATTAATTAAAGCAATTTAATAGCTCTTTTAAATTATTTCACTTGTTGAGAAAAATAAATTTCTCTCCTCAATTTTATTGAAAATAAACCGCATGTATGTATAAAATAACTTAAATTGGGCATACTGAAATTTGCAAATGTTAGTATCCTTCAACATACTGAGCTAATGTAGATTTGACAGATAAAACATGTGTTTTACCTCCTCAGTAAACAGCACAATCATGGAAGAAGTTTTATCTTTCAAGGAAGCAAGTTAGTAGTTATTGAGACTGTACATTAGATGAATAACACACTTCCTTTTAAGACACGGTCTTCATTTGTAACACTCTCTTAGACACTAATGTATAATTTAACTTCCTTTAGGATTTTCAAATAAGGAAGGAAAGAGTACACACATACACACTCGTATCTTAAAATAAAAAGCAAAACTCACACAGCTTCATGAAAGGAAACCATTCCAAAGGCAAAAATTAACGTTAAATATGAAGAAAAACAAACGACAATTCCAAGGTTCCAATAGAATATGTACAATAGCAGTTACTCAGCAAGATGAAAGGGCACTAAAACAGTAATTACTTTAGTGATCTCATGTGTTCAAATGAAAATTTCATTTTGTTTACTTTAGGGTTTTTAATATATCCTTTCCACCTGTGGTTTACTTGTTATTGTTCCTACTACCACCAAGATCTGCACCTGAGGTGACACCACTGCCCGAGGCTTCAAGGCTCACTCAGGGGCCTCCTGCTTGTCCTGCTTATTAGCCTATGTCACTGGTTGCCAGCACCCCTGGTATGGGCCTGATGCTCCAGCACTATCCATTTTCAGGGCTAGGTGATCTGGTAGGTGAGTTGTTACAGACTTTTTAGCAGATCCCGACTTCCACGGCCATTGTGTTGGGTTTACATTGTTATTAGACAGTTTATTTTTTATCTTACTGTAGCAGATAGATTATAAATAATCTACAGGCATATGTATGTTACATTTAAAAGTTGTGATATTAATTTAAAGAGGGTAAATTCAAAGATAAAAACACATTAAAATCAGGAGATTTAAGGTTATTTTTAAATGAGCTTTTCAATTTTGTTCTGTATTATATGGCACCAGGCTCACCAAGCTGCTAGTTGGGATAGAGGGTAGATGAGCACCCTTGGCATTTCCACTATGTCCACTAAGGCATATATATCCTCAACTCTTTTTTCCCAAATTAGTTTTATGCTCTATTGAATTATAGATTAATAATCATGCAGTTGGGACCTACTCATGTGTAGAATATTTTCTCTCTCCCTTTAAAGGTTAATATTTGAGTCAAGTAGGTTTTGAATATTCAAGCATCTGCATAAGAGTTACTTTTTCTTATCATTCCCAGCTAATTGAGTTAACCTCCTTGTATTAAGATCTGAGGAGATCGATGAACTCTTTACACCCCTACTTGTAAATATAATAAAAGTTGGAGGATCTGTGGAATCTATTTTTGATTGTTAAGGCTCTGTCTGAGACACCTCTTAATAACATTATAGCCTATAAAAAATTGTGAAGAATGCAACAAATGCACTGGAGTAGTTAATATCACCAACCTCTCTGGATAAAAGATTAATGGTTGCAACAATGATATCATTTTGTCCTGTCTTTTCAGACAAAATGCTTTATAAACCAAACCATGCCTCCTACAACTGGGAATGTTGTGGTGGAAGGGAAAATTAATTGGTGGGAGAGAAAAGGTCAGGTCCAGCTTCAAAAATCATTTTGAAAGCTTTTTCTTTGAGATGTATTTAATCTGAGCACTAGCTTCTATGCAGAATGGAAGCTAACTGTCAGTAAGATATTCTAATATTCTCTTTACCAAATGGTTTTCATTTTTAAAATACCTGATCTCTGGTGTCTGGGACTCATGACTAAGGGTAGGGGCACAATGGGATGCAGCAAGAGTTCCTCCTTGGCCATTTCAACATGCTTTTTAAAATCTTCACCCAAGGCTATGTTGTTACTGCTTTTAGAGAAGAAGGGAGAGAGATAAGAGAGACTGAAACTCTGATGTGAGAGAGAAACATCCATTGGTTGCCTCCAGCACATGCCCTAACTGGGGACCAAACCCACAACCTGGGTATATGCCCTGACCAGGGATCAAACCCACAACCTTTTGGTGAACTGGATGGGACTCCAAGGACCTGGCCAGGATTCAACATGATTTTTACTGGGACTAATAGGTAGTGCGAGGAAACTGCTCTTAATATGTTATCATAACTCTGTGGGCTTGTTTTCTGTGCCTAACAGAAGTTCTAGGAATGGGCAAATACACCAATCTGCAAAATATTCCCAGGAAATGATCCACTTGATTTTCAAAAATGTCAAAGAGGATGCATACTTGTCCATGTGAACATTGGTTTCCTCCCCACTCACTTGATTTATTTTTTATCAGGATGAAATATACATAAAACTTAACATTTCGACCACTTTTAAGTGTGCAATTCAGTGGCATTAAGTTCGTTTGCAATGCTGTGCAACTAGCACCACTCCTTACTTCCAGGACTTTTTCATCATCCTGAACAGAAACTGCATACCGATTACACAATAAGCACCACTAGCTCCTCCAGCCAGTGCCTGGCAACCGTCATCTAATTTCTGCCTGAATGAGTTTGCCTAGCCTAGACACCTCACACAAGTGCAAAATTATACTGTAATTGTCTTTTTGTATCTGGCTTATTTCACTTAGCATAATGATTTTAACTTTCATCTATGTTATACTATACCAGAATTTTATTTCTTTTTAAGGTTGAATAATATTACATTGCACATGTATATACACATATAAGTATATAAATATATAAATGTACACATATGTGTGTATGATATAAAAATGTTTACATACACATATATGAATACACACACACCACATTTTGTTTATCCATTCATCTGTTGATGGACACTGGTTGTTCCCACCTTTTGCCTGTGGTGTATAATGTGGCTATGAACCTTGTGGACAAATAACCTGTCTGAGTTCCCGCTTTCAGTTCTTTTGGGTACATACCTAGAAGCGCAATTGCTAGGCCAGAATGGTAATTCTGTGTTTAACTTTTTGAGCAACTACTGTACAGCTTTCCCTAGTAGCTGCACCATTTTACATTCCCATCAGCGGCAAATCAGGATTCCAATTTCTCTACATCCTCAACAACACTTGTTAATTTTCATTATTTTTATAATGGGTTTGATGTGCTGTGCATGCAATTTCTGACCTTTCTTGCTGTTTCTAGGGATTATAGAGTTTGAATGCTAAAGGATGCATCTCTTCTCTTTGCTCCCTCAAATTGCTTAAGGATGCATCTACTATTTCTTGGATGCTCACTTTACTAATATTTCATAATTGAACATGACCTAATTTTGAGTCACATTCCCTTCATATTACCTTGAAGATAGTAATTAATTATCAATTATTGATTTGATTAGGAAAATATTCCAACAGGCAGGTAAGAGAGAATTTAAGAACTATGAGAAAAATGGTGGAGAGACAGCAAAAAAAAAAAAAAAAAAAAAAGAAGACTAGAAAACTTATCTAACTCACGATAGGCCTTTCTACCTAATATTTTAATGTCACAACTACTAAAAGAATAAATGTGTGACTTCCGGCCAAGATGGAGGCTTAGACGGACGCGCTAGGTCTCCCTCTACAACTAGAGAGGAATACAACTACTTCAAAACAAAGGATAACTAGAAATTCCAGAAAATAAAACTACATGGAAGCCCAACATATGAAGTTATAAACCAGCGGCGCCCTTTGGGCAGGTAGGGGGAGCGAAAGGGGGCGGAGCTGTTTGCGGTCGCACCTGGACAGCGGCAGGGAGAACAATCCCGGCTGCAGTCGAACCCCCGGCAGCTCGCGACCCCAACGCTGGGGAAAGCAGCCACCACATCGCCTTGAACAGTGAGGCCCAGGGGGGCGGGAGGACGGATCCTGGTCTCCTAGCGGAATAACTGTGTGAATCCGTCTTGGACCCCCGCCCCTAAAGAAAGCGCCACAGGGCTGCGAAATAGGTCGCGGACAGGCACCGGTCGCTGGATTGTGACGAGTACACAGGCACTGCCCCCGACAGCCGGCCCAAGAAAAGAAAACGCATCTGTCAAAATGAGACAGACAACTATAGAAATCCCGGTGGCACAGCTCACCAGGCAACAGATGGAGAACCTGACAGATGAACAGATAAGAAACCTGTCAGAGGCTCAGTTCTGGGCCATTGTTATCAGGTGGCTTACAGAATTCACAAAAGATCTGGAAAAAGATGAGAAAGAAGCGAAAAACACTCATAACGAAAGGAACAAAACCACATACGAGACAGATGGTGAGGAAAAAAAATCCAGAGTTCATTTCAACAAACTGGAATATGGAGAAGGAACAAGCAGTCAACCAATGCAGAGAGAGGAAATGGGAAGCAACAATGAGAGGATCAGAAACCTCTGGGACAGCTATAAAAAGCCCAACATAAGAATCATTGGTTTGCCAGAGAGCGAGGAAGATGAACTAGAACTTGAAAAATTGAGTGAAAATATAATAAAGGAGAACTTCCCAGACTTGGGGAAGGGAATAGACTTGCAGGTCCAGGAAGCAAGGAGAGTTCCCAAGAGACTGGACCCAGGGAGAACCACTCCAAGACACATTATAATCAAAATGTCAAAAATTAAAGATAAAGAGAGAATCTTAAAAGCAGCAAGAGAGAAGAAAAGAATTATGTACAAAGGGGTCCCAATTAGACTGTCAGCTGACTTCTCAAGGGAGACCCTGCAGGCAAGAAGGGACTGGCAAGAAATATTCAAAGTAATGAAAATCCAAAACCTACAACCACGAATACTCTATCCAGCGAAATTGTCATTCAGAATAGAAGGACAGAGAAAGTGTTTCCAGGACAAAATAAAACTGAAAGAGTTCATTAGATCCAAACCACTGTTATATGAGATGTTAAAGGGACTGGTTTAGAAAAAGGAGGATCAAGACAATGAAATCTAAAATGAAAACTGCATTACAAGAAACAACAGAAGCTAGGGAATTGAAACAAAGGCAAAACTAAACAGGCAACGAGAGTGGAAAAAGAACTATAGGTACGGGGAACATATTGGGGGGAGGTCAGCAGGGAGGGGGAATGGGGAGAGGGAGGGAGATGATATAGGAATTAAGGATCATGGTAGGAGGGAATGGAATAGACAGAGAGAGGTTGAGAAGAACTGTATGCACAACTAATGGACATGATCTAAAAGGGGGGGACAACTGGAGGGAGGGGGACCACCGGGTGGAGGGGAGCAGAGGGAAGGGAAATTGGCACAAATGTAATATTATAATCAATAAAACACATTAAAAAAAAAGAATAAATGTGTTGTTAACTTTATGCTTAGTACTCTATAATAATAAAAATAGTTTAGGGCTTTCCTTTTCCATTATATTAACACAACAATCTTCATTTTACTTGTACTTGGATCCCTATTCTTTGTGATGAGACCTCAGCTGAAGCCAAAATAGATGTTTTAGGACCCAGCTAAAGAGGAAGCTGGAAGACTCGGAGGAATGCATTCCACATTATCCCATGGTGGCAGCAAATGCAAAGGGGTAACATCGATGGATGGAAACCATCAGATCTAGCTGCTCGCTTTTCCTAAATAGATTAGGTCAAGCAGTTACTGATACCTGATGCTTCCCAGTGGCCCTCCCCCAGGGTGGATAAATGAAAAAGAGAACCAGGCAGGATGTGGGGCATTTATTAAGACACAAAAGTCAGATAATATAATGTAACCATGGAATGAAACCAGCAGAGTGGATTCTCCCCAATTCGCCCCCAAATCTGAGTTCTTTCTAACAGTATTAGCAACTATGATTAAAAGCCTTTTTCTTGTGTATAAAGTAAAGGTGATGTACTCAAAAGCAAACTAAAAATGTTCAAGTTCTGACAATATAAGTTATTATTAGTGTATTTTAGGAGATACTTTATATGTAAAGTATTCTAAGAAAAAATATATAGCTTTAAAAATGTTACAGAGGTGTAAGTTATAATAAAAAGGAATGATCGCATTAGTAAGGAAATGGAGCAATCTACTTTAAGGTAAGTCTTCTGTTTTTAAACCAAGGGAGCATATAACTGAAAAAATAGATAGCTTAATGGATTTGATGAGACTTTCTATCTCTTGAAATTAATTTGTATGAATATACATGAACTATGATCATATATTTTAATTATAAAGTAGTGATTCCTACTATTAAAATAATGCTTTACCTAATATGTAAATCACTTTTTTATTTATGTATACAGTAATTTCTATTCTGCTCAAAGTGAAACGAAGCCCACTAGACTGATTAGGTTTTCTCTCCCAAATCAGCCTTACTTTAATTTTCTAGGTAATTTAAACTAAAGTCAGTTTGGAAATAGTATGTTGCCATAAAATGTTAATTGCTCCTGGATACTGGTGATTGTTTCTCAAACTGTCTTTCCCTGTGGGATAGGAAAAGGAAGCAATTGATTTTCTTTTGGCTTTGCTACTTGATAACAATTGAAAATCAGGTGGGGAGCAAATGAAGTTACAGTAGCTTTAAACTTGTCATTCTGAGCATTCACTGAAGAGACTGAATAGCTCAGAGAAGTGAATCTTGCATTTTTAATGGCTAGTCTCTTAAAAAGTATATACATAAACACTTGATCAGTTAAGAGACACCAATTGACATTTCTTTGTAGTACTTGAACTATAGGAACATTAATTACAAAACTTTTAGAAAGAATTTATTTTGTATATTTCATCTTCTCATTGCATTCTAAAGAACTGTGATAATTGAGTCTGATAAAATATCTAGGAAAATAAATGCATAATATTAGCATGAGAAGAGAAAATAGATCAGTTGGAGATTTTAAAGCATAAAAGTAAGTGGGTAGATATGGTAGTAGTAGTTGTTTTCTTCTGATTGCTTCATTTTTTCCTAGTAAATGGAAAACAGTGTCATCAGCTGAAGTTGATAATGGAAAAGGAGGTACTGGAGAAAGAATTATAAACTGGTCACCTAGGAGAGAATGGACTAAGGAAATATTGTGTGATTGCTGGACAGCATGAGGATCACATAATGTGAGTAACAATGAATTTAAGTGGGCCTCAGTGCCTTAGAATGTGGTTTGCTCCAGCTATTATATTTAACTATTTGGTTATCAATGACTAAGCAGAAAGTGGATTTAATCATCTATAGTGTGTCCAAGAAAGTAGGACTTTCTGAGAGAAGAGCAAGAGATTTGAGGATTTATGTAAGGAAGGACTAATAATGATTGAGCATGGACTTTAGTTGAAGTTCAAACGGACACGAGAGCAAGATGGACATGAGAAACAGGAAAAAAAATCACATAGAATTAATGAATTGAAGGTAGAGTGGTGGTTGGGTTGAAGAAGGAGATTGAAAGACAGCAGGTGATAATTGGAAAGTAGGAGGCTTGAAATGGGATACTGATGAGGTTTTATTTACTGGTGGTAACAGATTCTATGGCTATTAGTTTATGGTGAAAGTATGATGGAAGGCATGATCATTGGATAAAAGAAAGGGAAGGGACTGAGAGTTGAGTATTCGAACAGCCATCAAAATGGAAACTGGAATAAGATATCAGTTACAATTACATGAGGAGAACAAAAAAGCCCAGAATTATCTGCTGGAGAGCAGACCCCTGCTAGGTAAGTGTTCTAGGAACTCATCTGTATCAGTGGACCAGCTGGCATTGTTGTGAGAGGCTGCATTCGGCTTCAGTGAATTTTTTTTCAAGACTCTTTCCAGAAATTTGCCCATTTCATGACGGGTGATTTACGAGTGCACCTGCCCACAGCGTGCTGAGTGTTCAGCAGTTTTTGACCAAAAAGGTCATGACCCCCATGCCCCACCCTCCCTATTCACCTGACCTTGCCTTGAGTGACTTTTTTTGTTTCCCTGGGTGAAAAAAGTCCTCAAAGGAAAAAACTTTTTGCTGATGTGGAAGAGGTAAAACAACAACAACAACAACAAAACAAAATGGCAGAAGCACTAAAACGCATCAAAATCTGTAAGTTCAAAAACTGCTTTGAGCAGTTTCAATAGGTGTACTGCATCAGATGGAGAGTACTTTAAAGGCGACTGAAGTTTAAACATGTAAAAATAAATACACATATTTTTTATAAAGAAATTTCAGATTTGGGGTAACCCCCTTCCCCATAGAACAAAAGCATTATACGAGAAAATGTCAATGAACCAGGAGCTAACATAGTAAAATAACAGGAAGGAGCCAAAGGAGCTGTGGATGATACATACGGAGGAATGGGTTTTATATCTTCACGACATGAGATTCAAATATTGGGGTACTTTAAAGAAGAGAGAAGGACAATGCTCAGGAAGCAGCAACGAAGAGAAAACCCAGTTGTAGGCAAAAAGTATTGGAAGAAAACAGCCACCGCTTACCAGGGAATCAGGGAAGCAGTACTTGAGGGAAAAACTCTCAGTTTCAGTTTGAGCAAGAAGGAGGAAATGTTTTTCTCTTTATGAAGATATAATTGAAATACAACATTGTATTAGTTTTAAGAGTACAACATAACGATTTGATATTCGAATACATTGAGACATAATCACAATAAATCTAGTTACTACCCATCACCAGACATAGTTATAAATTTTTTTTCTTTTTCTTTTCTTGTGAGGAGGACTTTAGCAGCTTCCAAATATGCAGTAGAGTCTTAGTAGCTGCAGTTACCACGTTGTACATTACATCCCCAGGTCCTATATATTTTATAACTGGAAGTTTGCATGTTTTGATACCCATCTCCCTCCCCCAATTTCTCCTTCCCTTTGGCAACCACCAACCTGTTCTCTGTGTCTGGGACCCAGGTATGTTCTTTTTTTAAAAAAATATTCCACATATAAGTGAGATCATAAAGTATGTGTCTTTTTCAGTATGACTTACTTCACTTAACATACTGCCCTCGAAGCCCATCCCTGTTGCAGCATTGGCAAGATTTCCTTCTTCATATGGCTGGGTTGTAGTCCCTTGTAAACAGTGGTATTTGAGTTAGCAATCAAGGAACATAGACATAACAGTTAAAAATCCAAACTAGAGAAGATGAGCGTAGGGTCCAAACTTGGCTGACCACTCACCTTTACATTGGTTTGTAACTCTAGCCTGCCTACCTGTTTTAACCCATGAGCTAAGGGTAATTTATTCCTTGGGACCAGTTCTGAAACTGGGAAGGAATTCTAATGTAGCAAGGCTAACTTTCACTTGAAATTTATAAAAATCAGTATTTTCTTTAGGGGGTAAAAAGTCAAGCATATGTATTATAGTTTGTGTGTAAGGATTGTTACTCTGATCTAGATTCTAGATTCTGAACACTTATCAATATTTTCCATTTTTACCTTTGATACGAGACAATATGCCTAAGTTCCAGCTCATGACCTTTATTTTCTTAGCTTAATGTCTCTAGGTCCTGCTACTCCATCTCTTAGATCCTGGATTTAATGACCCTAAACTGCTTCTTCATGACTCTAGTAACATTTTTTATTTGTCCTCTGATCCTCATAGTGTTCAGTACTTCTGAGACACTATATCTGCCACCTCTTCCCCCCCCCCATATATTTAACCCTACTCACAGCCTCTAGCTTTCCTGGTGAGTGGTGAGCTCTGTCAGTCTGTAAATATCAAAAAGCAATACATTTTTTTTCTAGTTTTCAAAGATATATTGATATCTCAGAATTGGGAACATACAGAATTTATTTTTCCTAAATGAAGTTCTTTAATCTAATACATTTAAATTGCTTATGGATATATCCATTACCATTAAGAACAAAGCAGAATTTTATATGGGTAATTGCTAGAGTGGAATCAGCTACCGATATAATGTACCTGATACTGATATCAACTGTTTGTATAACTGAATAAGATCTTATTACATCTTCTTTATATGCTTCTAAAAATATGTGTTTTAGAGCTGAAGTATATGCCAGAGGTTCATTTCTAAAGTTATTTCATATTGTGTTTCAAGTTGTGCCTAGTAGTCTCATATAATTTTGATTAGAAATCATTGAGTTCCCTTAAATTGGGTAAATAATGAGAAGAAGGGGAAATTTTAATACTACATAAAATATAGGTAAAGTTGGGACAAGAAAAGTAAAAAATTTGGAGGGGAAGATCGCTTTCTTTAAATTGAATGTGGAAAAAAATCACTCCTGAATTTTATTTCCCCAGTACACAGCAATCATGAATTGAATTGACTCTATCTCTATCCTGTGACTTCAACTTGTTCTTTTCAAATATCTCCCACCTATCAGAGGATATTTGCAAAAGTAATCAAAAACAATAATTCTGGAAAACAAACTCAATTTTTCTCAACATAGAAGAAGGGGTAAGGGTGGGCAAAAAGTAGGTTTACAGTTGTGAATATGCAAAGCTCAGAGTTTATTCTTGGATTATTATTTATTAATTATTGTATTTTATTATTAACCTACTTCTGCCTACCTCTTTATATAAATTTACACATGCATATTGCTTATAAATGTTCTTCAATAGCTTTTCTGCTCATTCTCAGAAGGCCAACATTTAACAGTAAGCACATCCATTGTTACTGACTAGTGCAGGTCTACTATTGGCTCTAAAGATATTCCCATTCACCATGTTAACTGTACTTAAATAGTTGGAATAGCATTCTGGCTTCTTTTCATCACTTTAGTGGATTAATTTTTTCCTGGGCATTCATAGGTTTTAATTACTATGGGATCCATAATATGGTCCCCAACTCCACTGTATTTCGGTATTTGTCCATTCTTGTCTGATTTAAGATTTCACATGCTCCACCTCGGGTAGGGTGGCCATCCCATTTCAAGCCCATAGACAGAGTAAAAGAGCTTTCTGCTTCACATATAGCTGTAGAATGAGTTTAGAGGTAGAAATCTTGCACCAGATAAATTGTAGATGAGTGAAAAAATGAAATCTGAAAACTGTCAGTCAGGATTTAGCTGCAGAGGGTAGAAGCCACTCAAGATAAAGTGAGAACGTAATTTTTTTATAGGAAATTCAATGGCTCATAGTGTCCTTGGGAGGTTTTAGAAATAGAACATAATCTGAGTGTGGAAGACTGAATTATTGCTGCCAATTCTTTGCTTCCTCAGTGTTATAGGGTTGTATATCCAAGCTTCCTGTCATGTGACATTGAAGTGTCTCCCAGTAAAACAGAAAGATTATACGTCCCCACCCCATTCACTTTGACCAAGTGAATGTGATACTATGCCAGTTCTTAGCACAGGCTTTAAGAAGACTCTTGCATTTCTACTCACTGTCTTAAGCTTCTGCTGTCCACCCTGAGAAAAGCATGCCCCGGGGAGTTGCTGCTACTTCATCCTGGATCTCAGAATAATAGATCCATGAAGCATAATTGAGCCTGATCTGCAGCCTCAAATAGAGCTGCCACAGCCAATTCAAAAATCCATGAGAAGAAAGTGTTGTAGACAACTGAAATTTTGAGCAAAAGTTGACTATTCAATTGTAGTTTTGAGAACAGACCTAAAAGTCACACCAAAGAAACGAGTGACCAAGGGGAAACTCTCAGAACCTACCACATAACATTTTCACTCTACCCAGATGAGCAGAAGTTATTTACATGTACACAACCAGCTACAACAGGCATGTTTAGTCTAGGAGGTTGTTTGCCCTGTTAATTTCATTAATGCTGTAAAATAAAGGAATAACTCTAAACATCCATTAATTATAATTCAATAAAAGACTTTATTTTAAAAATCTGTTATGAAAACGTAGATGTATTATGTTTTTTAAAAGACAAAGCATATGATTGAGAAATTGAAAAGAACTACAGTCAACAAATTTTAATAGTGCTGAAAGAAATATAAAGTAAATAAAAGTATATCCCTTTTTTTGCAAATACTGGGGTAATATATACTTATATATAGATCTATACTTAATTATATCATACCAGAAATGTGATCATGATATTATGAATGATAAATATAGATCATCTTAACAAAAATTAAAAGAGCATTTGCAAGAAATCTTTCAAATAAAATGTTGCTAATGGGAAGCTATTTTTTAAAATTATTTATTTATTTGTTTGTTTGTTTATTTTTATTTTTAGAGAGGGGAAAGGAGAAAGAAAGGGAGAGAAACATCACTCTGTGGTTGCCTCTCACTCATGCCCCCTACTGGGGACTTGACGTGAAACCTAGTTATGTGCCCTGACTGGGAATCGAACCAGCGACACTTGGTTCACAGGCCGATGCTCAATCCACTGAGCCACACCAGCCAGGGTTATGGGAAGCTATTAAATTTAAAAAAGAACCATTTCTTCAGTGCAGTTTGGCAATACAAGATATACCAAGTTTTAACACCACTTAGAGCCTTAGCCTGATAGTTACATTTCTAGGAATTTCTCTTAAAGGAAAAACAAAACAAAACAGAATTATGAATATGAGTGCTTTCAAAATAATGGTCAATATGAGGCAAATTTTAACCCTGAATATTTTGAAATACCACTAAATATCCAACAAGAGAGGACTAGTAGAATAAATTATTCTTCATCCATTGAACTGAATATTATCAGAAAGCAGCAAATAAAGTTATACATAATTGCATATTTTGTAAACCATGATACTGGTATTTGAATTAGTGCTCTACTATATATTATTGGTAAGGACAGGAGCAAGTTACTTACTCCTTTAAGATTTAGTTTTCTTATCTCTAAAATAAATATTACTGACCTCAAATTGTTAATGTGAAGATTATTGAAAGGTGCCTGTAAATTACTTAGATCAGAAACTGGCTCTCAGTGTACTGTGGTTATTATGATCACTATGAAACACTACCATGATAATACCAGAAAAATATATTGTGTAATATTAGAAAAATACTTATGTAAAGTGTGTAAAAGTCTATGCCATTAATCAGTACAGGTAGTATGATTTTAATTTTGTGAGATAATACACAGAAACAAAAATGTATAGAAGAAAAAGGATGAGATGGAAATGAAATTATTTTTATTTTTATACTTTATTGTATATATAATTTCATTAGTTTTTCAAAATGACTATTTGTTTCTTTCATTGTCAGCAAAAAGTTACAATTTATTAGTGTCAGCAAACTGGTTATATGTTATCTAGACAATAATTTTCCTACTTTATTTACAGAAATATTATTTGTCATCAAACAGATCAAAATAATGTATGTTTGAGAATCTTTAAAACAATAGACTAAATATCTTATTCATTAAGAAGAGATTCAAGGAGCAAGTTCTTTCATGTCTATTTCTAAAGATTTTTCATTTACAACTCATCATTCCCTGTTAATGAATTGAAAAAAGAATGGACAAAAACTAATATTCCAAAGGGATTCGAGAAGCACAAGGTAAAATATGCAGAAGGGAAATTAAAATTGGAAAAGCTAAGAGGAGAGTGTACCTTGGTATGCCACAATGCCAAACTTATTTGGAGAGAGAGAGCTGATCGTTCTGGGTAATCTACTGAAAGTAAGCAAGGTGAAAAACACTTGTATCACATTGAGGCCATTCAGAGATGAACTCTGCTCAATATTAATGGAAACAATCATGAATTCAGCAGCAGCCCCCCCACACACACACCCCCACATGCCCACTCGTACACTCACTGCACATACATATTCAAAGTCTTACTCTTTGACTCATGGTTCTAAAAGAGGCCTATATAAACTTATCAGATATAAACCCAACATTTTTATCCCCATCACCAGTAGAATAGGCATTCTCTCCTCAATGTGGATGACACATTCTCGATGCTCCTGCTATTTCCTGGAACTACAGGTTTCAGGAAAACGAGGTGTAGGGATTGACTGTGGGAGCGGGGGTGGGGGGGCAGGGAAAAGCAACAGGGGAAATTGGGACAACTGTAATAGAACAACAATTTTTTAAAAAAGGAAACAAAAAGATCAGAACAGTTAACCACTATATTCTTTTAGGGATCTCCAAATCTATGGAGTGGACAATAGATTGAATGATGATCATACAATTCTATCATGTTTCTTCCCCTAAAATTTGCTAACCTGAATTTGCTTTCCAAAATTTAATGTTTTATCACTTTTATTTTTCTCTAATACCATTTTTTTTCTCCTTTTTCCCCTGGAACCCACATAACTGGAAGAATTAGTTCCATTTTATTTTTTGGCTTTCAAATCATATTCTGTGAGCAACTCAAACACATAAAATCACTAGGCTAATATTATGAATGTAGTGAAATATTCTTTCCATGAGGCAGATTTTAATTATGATTCTGTTTAAAGGATATCAGTAACATGGTACAGTTCACGTTCACTATTCTTCTATAAAATAATACGGACTTCATGATTTTTTGGCTGAAATCTATTTTATTATTTTCTTTGAAAGATGTGTTAAAAATTATTCAAATGCTACTGAAACTAATACCAAAAATAATTATATTACTTTGTTGAAAATATTAATATTTAATCCACAGTAGATGAGTTACTATGATTATGGCTAAATCATTTTTTTTTAATTAATAAGTTCCACTTACCAGGCACACATGGAAAAGCAGTGCCATATACATTTTCCAAGATAGGTTTATCAAGCATTAAATCAAAGTTTTCCTTCCTCCTCTTAAATTAACTGAATTTAATAGTACCAGAAGCCCTGGCTGCTGTGGCTCAGTGGATTGAGCGTCGGCCTGCAAACCAAGTGTTGCTGGTTCGATTCCCAGTCAGGGCACATGACTAGATTGCACGTCAGGTCCCCAGTTGGGGGTGCCAGTGAGAGGCAACCACACAGTGATGTTTCTCTCCCTCTCTTTCTCCTTTCCCCTCTCTCTAAAAATAAATAAATAAATAAAATTTTTTAAAAAGCTGTAGGATATTTCTGCAGATCTAGAAACTTAAAAAAAAAAAAATAGTACCAGAGATCTGAAAAAATAGGTTTCAACTAAAGCTAAAATGTCACAGCCCGAGAATGATCATTTGCATGCTCTGTTGTTGAAAGTAGTAGCCATAGTATTGAAAGCAATATCAATTTCAAATTTTCCCACTCTTTATCAATACAGAGACTTTTGACCACAACTTAATAATAATTTTGATTACAGTCAACTGATATAGAACCAAGAATTTTTTAAAAAGATTTTACTTATTTATTCTTAGAGAGGGGAAATGAGGGAGAAAGAGAGGAAGAGAAACACCAATGTGTGGTTGCCCCTTGTGTGCTCCCAACTGGGGACCTGGTTGGGAATCAAACCAGAGACCCTTTGATTCACAGGAAGGCATTCAATCCACTGAGCTACACCCACTAGGGCCCAAGAATTCTTCTAAGCACCCCCAACTCATTTGATTTACCCCTCAACTCTCTGAGTAGGTAATACTGATATCTCCATTATAGAGCTAAGGAAATGAAGATTCTAAGCTTAACTAAACTGCCCAAGACCACCCAGGTGATGATGGAAGGGAGACCAATTTTTCCTATTGGTATAGTCAACATGTGTGATTTACAATTTAGATCACCTCCTTAGGAAATTTCTGTTCAGCAGCCCTTTATTCCAGTGAGAAATGTTATCTATCTATCTACCTCCCTCTCCAACTATCCATCCATCCATCCATCCATCCATTCCTCCTTATCTATTAACAAGCTCTAGCTAAAAATAATTATAGAAGTGATTTTTATTAATTTAAAATACAATTATTTCCACCGACTGGTACAATGTACACAGAGATTCCTCATATGAGGCATTGCTATCAGGTAATAAGATAGATTTTAAATAGGAAAACAGATTTCAGCATGTAGTTGGGGAATTGATCTTATCATTTTAGGGACATATTTGTATAATGTGGAAAGATAATTCTGCTATTCTAAGTCCTACTGGGGAACTATAAAGTAATTCTTATGTAGTTTTTATAGTCTAAACATATAAAATTCTACATTCATAGATGTTTCAATTTAAAAATCTCTCATTTATACAAGGGATTTGTGTGATAAAATTATATCAGGCTATATTTCATAAACCAAATCATTATGGGTTTGGAATTTATTTTCACAATTATCTACCACATACCAAGAAATCTTGGGGGAGTGAGTCTGTTTAAAAGTTGTACATGTTGTGGAAATAAGCTAGCAAATTTGTTTGCTGCCTGAAGAATCATTGATAGGCTCTATTTTGCAAGTAGTGAATTATCCACATGCTTTTTCCCCAGGTCTCTCTAACCCCAAGCCCTTTTCTCTGGGATTATCCAGAAAAGTCTGATGGTTACCTGTCAGCCCACTCTCTTATATTAGGCTAGGAATTCCAGAAGCAAGCCCTGAGGCAATGACTCAAGTAAAAGCGGCTTGCTAGAAAATATTTCCGGGAAAAGTGTTACGGGGAGTGGGAAAGAAGGCTAGAATGTGGAGGTGTCTAAGCAAGCGTCCAATACCAAGCAATGCCCATGGAGGGTAACTTGAACTAAATTCCACAGAGGAACTTGAGAGACAATGTTGATCCCACTTGAGAGTTGTGCCCATCATGGCCCAAGGGAGCTGGGGCATTTCTACTCCCCATACTTGTCAGTTATTGGTTAAACGTTTCCTGGAAGGGAAGGTGGAAGGAGGCAGTAAATTCCCAGGCACTTCTGGCTCTTTATGTGCCTAAGCAGAGCAGGTTTGGCAGCTGGAGGACAGACAGCCCCCAAAACAAAGAAATGCAGTGCTGGTTGTGGGAGTGAAATCACATTAGCACTTGGTACACTTATAAGTGGCAAAGAGCACAAAAATGGTACACTAATCCTAGAGATATGTGCAAGACACTGGCAACATCTGCTACTACACCTGAATTCATTGCTAAAGAAAAAAAAATCAGATTTTTTGGAGAGTACCAATATGTACAGTATAGTCCCAGTTAATTAGGGGCTGGATCACAGTTGGTCTCTTATGGCTATGGCAATTCTGTTTGCTTTGCCTTTGACTGATCTAAGTGTGAGCATGTACATCCTATCTGGTAAATGGACTACCCACTGTAGGCCTCTAGGAAAGTTGTTTTTCTCTGTAGAAGTTTTCTCCTTTGATGTGTGGCCATTTAAGACTATGATGCTTGGAGCTACTTGTAGCCAAACAATTTCTATCAGTGAAGAACTGAAGGGGTGTGGGTCCCAGAAGACATCGTGGAACCAGAGTCAACCCAAAGAATGCCAATATCTGCCCCTCTGGTCAAACAAATAAATGCCATTTTGACTTAAGTCGGAGGTGTTCAATCTAGAGTGTATTTCTAGCTCAGGCAAAGACTTCCCCACTGTAGAAAGTATGGATTATAGAAAGATATTCAGTCTTTCCTAAAATGGATCTGCCTAAGAAGGGGAAACATGTTTTAGGAATACTGGTCCTTCTTTCCCTCCTTCCCTTTTACAAATTCCTTTCATCCTGGTGAAAGAAAGAAAACCTCCACTTTATCCCTAATCATGGCCCAGGTGGCAAAAACCTCCAGGATAGCAAACACAGGGGCAACTGGTCTATAATATAATCACCTTGATTTTGGGAAAGGGAATGACTCTAATTCCTGGATAGCAATAAGTGTGTGAGGAAAGTCATTTCCACTTCATTGGTTTCCAAGGAATTTAAAGTGGAATCAAGTCGTCAGCTACTAGATCATTAAAATACTATTTGCTGGTAGGTCGTTTGGTTATTTTTTGCACATAACTTAGGAGTTCAAAGAACTGAATTGCTAAGACCAAATTTCTGATTCTCTTCTTCTTGTGAATAAGGTTTGTCAACACTATTATAAAAATCTTAAAATGAGGATAGAAGCCAACCCTGGCTCATTTTAGCAATAAGTAATATCTATTCAGGATTACATAAATCATAAATAAGAAAAGAAAATCCCCATTAATCTCATTAAGAGACAAAGATTTTAATGAATTCTTTTCATGGTTAGTAATAATTTCTCAAAATTCTGTAATGTTTATATTCTTTTGATCAATTGTGTATTACTTAAAATCACAATTACATGCTATCCAAAAATTAATATTAAAGCTTCACAGAAAATTTTAAAACATAATACTTCAAAATTTACATGTTAGTCATTAAAGTATGATAGGGTAGTAAATAAAAGAATTATAAGCAGAAAAAAACATCACATTAGGATAATCTAATGGGAGAAATGAAATGGAAATTCTAATTTCAATTAGAATAAAAGTAATAAGGTGGCATTTCCAATGATTAAGAAAGAAGTATTGGTTTATGTTTGAGTAGTAATAATAGATATCTAGATAATAACTTATTTTATAGTTCATTGGAAATACCTAAAATGTCATATAGCAATATCACTACTCACGATTCACTTTAAATGGTCTTTTTTGATGTTATTTTAACATTGCAACTTGGAAATGAAGACTTAGAAATATTCATGGGAGTACATAATTTTACAAAATACTTTTCTGTGACACAAGAGCAAAGGTTTAAAAAAAAAAAAAACAGCTACTGTTTCTTCTCACATATAAGGAGAATCATAAAAAGCCTAACTCATAGAAACAGAGAGTAGATGGTGGTTGCCAGGGGCTGGGAGGTGGATGAAATGGGGTGATGGCAGATAAAGGGTACAAACACCCGGCTATAAGATAAATAAAATCTGGGATCTAATGCACAGTGTGGTGGCTATAATAATCGATACTGAATTATATACTTGAAAGTTGTTAAGAAAGTGGATCTTAAATGTTAACACACACACACACATACACACAAAATTGTAATTATTGGAGGGGTGGGGTGTTAACTGACCTTATTATGGTAATTATTTTGCAATACATAGATGTACGTAATCATCACATTGCACATTTTAACCTTACATATGTTATAGGTCAATAATATCTCAATAAAGCTGGGAGGAAAGGTATTTATTCATGATTTTTTGTTGGCTGAAGGAAGAGTCTGTCACTGATTCAGAAATCTTTACTCTTTAGTGCCTCCTAAATGAACCTCACACTTTTAATATAGAAAATATTTCATCTAGCTTTATATAAAGTGTATAAGATGTTAGTGTTCAATTTTGGTAAAAATGTTAAATAACCTGCATTGCCGAAAATACTGGTTAAATTTTAAACTGGTACCAACCAAGTCTTGTTTCATTGTTTTTGCAAATTTAGAATTTCAGCAAAAACAAATGCATGAGACTATTTTACCTTTTAAATGTGCATATTTATAATAGTTGTCTGATCATCTTATTATTACCATTTATTCCATAAATTATTTTTTTTACTTAAGATGTGTTTTCTTTCTACATGCTTTTAAAACTAGAAAATACGTATTTTCAGTTCCTGATACCTTTCATTTAAAACTAGGGATTATGCAAGTAGCTTAATGCTTGGGAAAAAATAAAAACAACCTTAATCCATAAATCAGTATAAAAGCAAAAAGGTGAGATAAATGTACATTAAAAAGAAATTGGCCTGTGATAAAATCCCTCATAAATGGAATTAAGTTTAAATATATGTTGAATATATGCTTGCAAGATATAATGAAAACTCCATAACTTCTCAAAAGAAAATATTTATAATGTACAAAAATAAAATTCAGCACTAATAACCTGAATTAAGCCATCAGATAATGTGAAGAAAAATAGGCTGAGAGAAGTAGCCAAATAATTCTTTGTAGTGTCCACCTGTTTCTTGTATATGTTACAAGTATTTTCTTCTGGTCTTTTTCTTATACTTTATTTTCATTAATTTTATCATTTTGTGCAAACATTGTTATTTATATTTTTTCATAAAGGTAAATCTGTTTAACCTCATGAAATATATCTCCCTTTCTTTCCTTTTCCTTTTTCCTTTCTTTATTTCCTTCCTTCCTTCTTCCCTTCCTCCCTCCCTCCCTCCCTCCCTCCCTCCCATCTCTTTCTTTCTCGCTCTCTCTCTCTCTCTCCCTCTCTCTCCTCATGCTCCCCCCATCTCTATTTTTGTCTCTCTTTTTTTCTATTTCTGGGTTGTGATTTCCTGAAGGAGGCCAGCTTTTCATACAATATTATACAAATACATATTTTCTATATCTTCTACATAGCTGATATATTTTTAAAAGTTCAGCTATATAATCTTTTTTCTTCAACCATTATTTAATCTATTTTAGTATAACATTTTCATATTTATTTGAAATTCATCTTTACCATAAAATTTAATTATTATCTATACATGAGTCTTCTTTTTTTCTGGATTCTCTCTTCTGCTTCATCAACTTTTGTTTCTTCCTCCATCAAGTCTACTCTGTTTCAATTATATAGTAGTTGAATTCTTTCTAAAATAGAATTATCTTGCTATTTTGTATTGAGATGGCATTAAAATTATAGATGAATGTAAAGAGAACAGATATCTTTACAAAATTGAGAATTTTAATCAGAACAACTAAAACTTCAATAATATGAACACGATGGAAAATAAGAAGACATGGTTAATCTTTCAAATTATCCTCAATTATGTGCACTGCTAATTATTACCTCCTGCCATGGCCATTGCAGCATGAAGCAATATGGGGAATTTAGAGTTAACTAATCTGAAGACTGACCTTATTTCAGGGTAACTAAGAAGAAGCAAAAGCAAATACAATAAACCCATAAAGGCATACCTAAAAAATAAGGAAATAAGCTACTGATTCCAGGCAGTATAACTTTATGCCAGAGTACACTAAAATTATGCAGGGTCTTCTATCTGGAGCATCCACACAACTCTTGGCTCTTGAATGCAGCCCCAACATATCAGTGATTTTATTCTATTCTGATTCTCCTCAACTCCCATTTCCAAAAGCACTCTTTCTGTCTTTGTCAAATACAACGTACATATTTTCTTGTATATTTTAAGTAAACATTTTATTTTCAAATTTTTGTACAGTCTGATGCAGCTGTAAGGAACAATACTAAAAGAGCCCATATATCCTTCACCCAGTTGCCCACAATGGTATCATCTTGCAAAATGATAGCAATATATAACAATCAGGAAATTGACAGTGATACAATACACTGATCTTGTTCAGATCTCCCCAGTTTTACTTGTACTCATGTGTGTGTATGTGTGTATCTCTTATCTTCTTTTTCTATTTCAGATTTAATTAACTAGTGTACATCAAGCATATGAGCATTTTATCTTAATTACAGAATTGCAATTTGTTAAACAGTTTTGCTGTAGATGTGATATACTGCAAGGCCCAGGATAATTTGTAAGAGTTTAAATGTATTAATATATTAATAATATTAATATATTATGGAAATTAAACCATGGACCATGAATTTGTGACACATGGACTCAAATGGATCAAGAAATATATTCTTATTTGTGAGAAAGACGTTGGTTTGTCATTTGTTGATTTTAAATTATTAGTATGCACTCTAGGTGATCTGATTTTTTAATGAATTTTTGCTTTCACATTATTCCAGGGAGACATTTATAATTAATGCCACAGAAAAATTACTCTGGAGTAATATTTAGTCAATCTTTGTCAATAGGATACAAAAGCATAAATCTAACACTAGATTGGGGAAAAACAGAATAAGATTGCTTTAGTATAAATAGGGTAAATGTTGATTCATTTACTTATAACTACATTTTTCATTGGTGAGATTCTATTTGGGTGGTATGCCTGTCTTTGTTTAAATTCACTGTTTCATCTTACTGCCATTTTACTTCAAAATAAAGTCATTGCTTAAAAGGACAAGCTCCAATGTTTATTCCTTATTTTAAATCATTCTGTGGGTTTTACTTTTCCTAATTATGCTTGCCTCATCATGATAGGAAGGGATGTTCATTCTCAAAAATACTCAAACACAATTCAAAGAGTGTCCTTTTCATGACCAAATGAAAATGAAAAACATGAAAACTTCATAACTAGGGAAAACATGTCCTTTCTTTTCTTTCCTTGGTTAGCATTGTTGTTATTGTTATCATGATCTAGAATGGTTGCCAGTTTTCTTTTACTTGGAATTTTTTCCCCAGGAGTTCTGGGCTATATGAAATGCTTAGATCCTCTTAAATCGTGGCATGTTTCTGGGCATAATTTATTCTGACTTTTAGCTTCTATTTGATAAAATAGGGCAAAGATCAAAGAAAATCATAGGTAGATCTGTCAGTATGGTTGCTATGCTCAAAGTTAAACAGAGAAGCCAATGCTACCTGGGATTCAGAGTATCTTCTCTGGATTGACTTTTGCTAAGCCTGAAAAGCTGATTATTTTTTGGTGCTGTTAAACTGGGAAGATAACCAGTAGAGAGTCATCCTCATGCTCCTCAGCATCCTCATCTTTCTTATTTTGTGTACCACAAAATCTGATGTGGAGCAAAGTGAAATGACAGGGGAAGCCATAAATAAATTATGATTAACATTTGTTGAGCATAGCTTCTCTATCCAGAAATATGTTTGTTAAGTCAAACATTTTATGGCATTGTGCACTTAATGTTAATTGCTATTAAATTGGTATGAAAAGACAAACTTTTTATTTTTATTTATTTTTTTAATTTTATTTTTTGGTTTTTCAATTACGGTTGTCCCATTTTTCCCCCATTGCTCCCCGCTCCCAGCCCATCCCTTCTCCCACAATTGTATCCCTCCCCGTTGTCTGTATCCATGAGTCATTCATACATGTTCCTTGACTAGATCCTTCCCTTACTTATCCCCCTTCTCTCCCTCCCCTCTCCCTCCTACTGACTACTATTCTGCTCCTTTTCCTATTTAGTTCGTTTGTTTGTGTTGTTCTTTAGTTTCCTGTATTGGGTGATATCATATGGTATTTTGCTTTCTTTGCCTGGCTTATTTCACTATGCATAATTCTCTCTAGTTTGAAAAGACAAACTTTATTAACTTTAGTTTCCACATCTATATAGGAGAATATAATAATAACATGTACTTCCTATAAGCTGAAACAATGAAGATAGTTTTACTAGATTGAGAAAGGAGACAGAGAAAAGAATTACAGGTAGAGGGAACAATATTAGCCAGCACACATAAGCATAAATGTGTACATTAAACATGCCTCAAAGCATATCCAGAGCAGAGTACAGTGCTATGAAATTATCATGAAAAATAATTTGATGTTATATAGTGAAGGGCTTTGGATGTTCTGAAAAATGATTTAAAATATTAACATCTTCAAGGACATTTTGAAAATTCCCCTTTCCTACTCAGTACTCTTGTTTGTGCCTTTGATTTGTTCCTCTTCCTAGTTTTTGTAACGCAATCTTGGGCTCCCTTTCCCCTGAATGCTCCCTTTTATCATCGCCACTAACGCTCTTTATGCAATGAGAACTTCAGATCTGTTTCTTTAGAAATCTTGTATTAGGAAATTGAATTCACAAAGGCAAATGTGGTTATTGTGAAACTCAAGTTGAGCAAATGTCTGACTAGGTATATCCTGCAGTGAGGTGGAGGTAGCAATCAGAAGAGTTCTCCCCTGGATTCTCCTGTAGGGTACTGAACTCTGAGTACTGAACTTCTGGAGGGGGATTTCCTTCCTGTTATAATGAAATATCTCCCTCTGTAGCTCACCTCCAGGGGCTAAGATGACCAAATGACAAGGATAAGCTGACTGCCAGTGAGGAGTAACAGGACTATAGCAGACACCCGATAATGAATAGATTGAGGGCTATAATAATAGAAATACATTTAATTCTAGACATAGTCCCGGCAGGAGAGAGAGAAGAACAACGGAAATGCTTTCCTCAACTGGCCGACAGAAATGACTGGCATTTCTTAAGCAGTAATTCATCTGTTATCTGAGTCCATTTTGAGTGCTGTAGACTGAAAATCCACTGCCTTCCTGTCCCCACATATACACAAAAGAGCAAAAATAGAAATGGAGAAGTCAAAATTGGTGTATGCCAATTCACATACAATATTAAAAAGTTGGCAGTCTGTGAGTGCCTCACATGACATTAGAACTGTGAAAGTCATTTATCTCCTTGTGAAAATCATACTTAGATGGCAAAATAATTTCATGTAATTAAGTCCAAAAGGGGAGAATTCATTACAAATAATTATACAATGTACCAGGAAACAAACATTCGGAAATAATGAGCATTAACTTTCTACACAGAAACAGTGAAATAGCAAATTTCAGTGGTCACAGAAAGGCAAAGATTAAACATGTATTATTAGTATATAGCAGCTATTTTACAACAAGCTTTCATGCTGATAGATGGTGTGACCTCTTTCTCAGCTATAGATGAAATATACAACTAAAAAACAATATACTTTATATCAATGATAACAAACTTCCAAGACTTTATCGAGAACTGATTTTTCAGCAACTATGTAGATTACTAAATAATCATTACCCATCACCCAATACTACTCAAGAACACTACCAAGCTTCCTAAGAGTTCTGTGAAATTTTTCTCATTTATAGTTAACCCTCATTAAAAGTTTATAGTTTTTTCCCCCAGAATGATCAGCAATGAAAAAAGTGCACCTGAGAACAGCTGTGATACAGGTGTTTTACGTTGTTTGTTGGGAATAGTTCATCACTTGTGAAGTGATTCCATAATTTTTTATACTCTACTCATTCTGTCGCATAAAAATAGAGACATATGCTTAGAATTATCATTTCTAAGTTCTTAGAGGGAATATCAAAGGAACAAACAATTTTTCACTGGAATAATAAATTATATGTTTTTTTGGCGTTAAGAAATAAAGTTTTACATTAACATTTAAAATATTCCATTAGGTCACATCCCAGGAAAACAAGTTTCTTTGACAGGGCTCCAACTGGTCATGTTGGGACAATTTGAACACCACAAATAATAACAGTAATGGCTGATATTATATTGAATATATTGAATATAAAAAATTACCAAGTTCATAGCAATAATCAAAAACAGAAAGGAGATAAGGAAAAGCTCTTCATTGCAGAACAGTGCTAGCTAATACACTTACATGTAACAATTAGAAAATCTCCAACGACCTTTGCAACCACTAAAGAATTAATAATTTAGGCAAGAACCATCAACAGATGCTAAAACCATTAGGTGAAATATAGGAAGACAGGATGTTAATATGGTTTCTTAGCATAAAGCCACAGCTTATAAATTGCAATGGATAAAAGTATCTCTAAGAAATAAAGAGCTAGAAAACAGCACCTTCAGTCACTGTTCAGATAGCATAACCATAACAGGACAAACTGACATTGCATGTATTCTGATGCACTGCAATAAGAAGTAATATTACATTTATAGAATTCTTCTGAAACAATGTTTAACATGTATCTAATCATAAGGGAACATTTAGATAAGTCAAAATGTGAGGCATTCTATAAGACAACCGACATGGTCTCTTCAAAATATCACTGCCATAAAAGACAAAAAGAGTGGTAGGAATTTTCTGGATTAAAAGAAGATAGACATGGCAATCAAATACAGTCAGTGATCCTTCATTGGATCTTGGGACAAAAGCAAAAAATTGTGAAAGGGCATTTAGGGAAATGTGGGAAAATGTTCTTAAACAGTCATTTTTTGATGAAAGATTTTATTATTATGTTGTGGCTCTCCCAGATTTTCTTAGCCTCGTGGAAACAAAATGCAGTCTTAAACTAGATCTACCATTTTCCATATAAGTAGATTATAAAGTGAAAAATAGAGCTTCATTTCATCTTTGAATGTTGATGAAAAATTGACCATGCACAGCATTCCATACTAATAAAAAATATAAAGGGTTTTGAGAAAGAAAAAGAGAGATAATATAGCAGATTTTCGGAAGTGAAATGAACACTATCTGGAGAAAATGAAAGGTAAGAAATTTGCAGTGATTGCCCTCATTTTTTTCTGCTCCATGAAGACAGGCAATTTTCTATGTTTCGTTCAGTTCTTTATTTCAGCTCTAGAATATTGCGACCACAGACTGGGTGTTAAGTCATAGAGATTTGAAAGAATGTGGGGTGTACTAACTGCCTTTATACACACCATCTCATTTAAAGTTATACAACAAATCAGCTTGAGAGCGAGCATGAGAAGAGAGCACAGGCAAGCGGAGGACTTGCTGAAAATGTGCTGGAGCAATGGCAGGCTTCTGCTGACTTTAACAGTTTTGAGGAGAACTGATCAGGTATCCTGTGGCATATGCCTCAATTTGGATTTTCCTGATGTGACAGGAGTTACAGGTTTGGGAGAGAAGACCATGAAGGTCACGTAACATTCTAATCACATCCTATCAAGGGTTCATGTGATCATCGTTCCTTCCCATTGTCAATGTTGACTTTGATTACCTGACTGAGGTAGTGTCTGTCAGGTGTCTCCACTATAAAGTTACTCTTCTTCCTCCTATGTATACTGTACCCTTTGGAAGGATATCACTATGCGCAACCCATGCGTAAAGGGTTGGAAGTTAAATACCACCTTCTTGAGAGGGAAAAATCTATAAAGATTATTTGGAATTTTTCTGCATGGGATATTTGTCTGTTCACTCCCTTTAAGTTATTCATTCAATCATTTATTTCAATATGGTCACATGAGTTACTACTCAATACTACATTGTTTATCTTGTTCAAATCATTTCTACTTTGGCCACTGGAAAGCTCTTTCAGTTGGTTTCTATATCACTTTGTTGTGTTTTTGTTTTGTTTTGTTTTACCATTTCCTTATTTTATGGCACTACAAGATGCTCCAGTTTCATCTTTACTTTTCTTTCCCCCAGTCCTAGAATTGGCCATTTTTCCTTTTCTTGGAGAATTAGAAATCAAAAGTTGGGCATTGAGTGTGCTCATTGCTCCAGGTACATCCTTATTTCTAGGCCCTCTCGGCTGACAGAGCAAGAAAATGGATGTGTATGTACTAAAATATATGTATACATATATGTATATATAAATATTTCTATATGTAATTATTTGTACCTATAGAAAACTTAACATGAGTTCATACCAATGTCTCCAACTCTAATCCAGTAACAAATGAATTATTCAAGCTTTTCCATCTTGTTGCCTGTAACCTCTCTCCAACAGTGAAAGGTCAGGGTACCCCATCCACCATCCACCATCCACTGAATTAATTGTTTGATTCCACAATACATGTATAATGGTTGCAGATTTGTTAACCCTTACCCCAGGGAAAACAACTCTATCAGCTAGAGTAAAGTGCTTACACACAGTTCCTTCTGCTTTTTGGCTGATGCTCACCACACATTTTCAAAGCTACTTAAGTCAGCAACTTCCACCCCCTACCTCTTCAATGAGGTTTTCTCATATAGCTGTAATGCATATTCTTCATTGCAGTACAAACTTCCCCCCTTAAATGATTTCTTTAAAAACTTTCCATCAGTTAGTTTACTTTTTGTGCTAGAATAGTCTATGGGATTTGTCAAAAGTTTAGTGTCATGTATTCACCACCAGAGTATCATCAGTGTCATACAGAACAGTTTCACCACCCTAAAACATCCCCTGGGCTTCACCAACTCAACCCTGTTCCCTTCTCAAACTCCCCGTGGTGAGTACTGTACTGTTTACCATCTTTACAGCTTTGCCTTTCCTGAATAGAGTATAAATGCAATTACACTGTGTGTAGCTTTTTCAACTTGTTTCCTACTTAGTACCATATATTTAAGATTTATCCATGACTTGGCTTGCATTGCAAACTCATGCCCTTTTATTACTAAATAGTGTCTCCATTATAGGTATGTACTACACTTGGTTTATCCATTCTCCTTTTGAAGGGCATTTTGGTTGTTTCAAAATTTTGTTGATTATGAATAAAGCTGCTATACACATTCATGTACAGGTGTTGCTGTGGACATAAGTTTTCAAATCAGTTAGGTAAATACCTAGGAATCTGATTACTTGGATCAAATGGTAAGACTATTTTTAGCTTTGTAAGAGATTGTCGAATTGTATTCCAAAGTGGCTGCGTCCACATTACATTTTATTAAAAAGAGAAAAAGAACTGCTCTGGATGTTTAGCATTTGCAGGTGGATATCATAATCAGGGAAACTGATTCATTAAAAACAGTGGATTGAATAAAGCCCATTTCAGGCTCAGCCCATGGAACATGCATCACAGAGCAGTACCAACACACTCTATCCTAATGTGTCCACTCAAGAAGCAGCTTTTGATGTTGAGGCAACTTGGCCTGCAACCAGATGGTGTGAAATGGCTTTGCATGCTAGTACAGCATAAAGGTCTAGAGCTCAGCATTCACTGTTTGCGAGCTGGTATGGAAGCTGTGACTTTTAAGGGAGGGCTTTGACACTCCGCCTTCTGCAATGCAGCGGTGATAACAGAAGGTATCAGTTTTTTCCACACACAATTAGCTCTGCCAGCTCTCAGTTCACTCAGGGGAGAAACAAAAATTGGTATTTCTCAGATGCAAGTGAATAAATCTAAGGGATGTTAAGCCTTTATCTGAATTACGAAACCTCAGATAATTCAGAAAGACAAGCTAGAGGCAAGTCTTCATTTGTTCATTTTTCTGTCCTCTGTCCATCATTTGGATGCTTATGGATTAAAGCCACACTATTGAAACATTAGTGTGCACCAGAATCACCTGGAAGGTCAATTAAAACACAAATTGCTGGGATCCAATCCCAGAATTTCTGCTTCAGTAGGTCTGGTGTTGAGGCTGAGAATTTTCTATAATGCTCCCAGGTGATGCTGGTACATTGATTCAGAGTCAATACACTGACTGGTACTGGATTGAGGTACACTTCCCTAAGTTTTCAGTCTTTTGATATTTTAATAAAAAGTTTGATTTTACATAATTTGAAATGTCACATTTTGAAATTTGTCAACGAAATGCTACTTTGCCTAAACAACTTGGTAGCTATTTTTCACTGTGCCAATAAAAAGGAAAGTATATGGATTCACTGGGTTGCAATTTAATAAAGGTAGGCAGAGAGAGAAATTAATCTTGTTTGTTATACAACCAACATTATCAAATAATTTCATTATCTGCCATGGATAGTGTTTATCAGAGTAAATTAGGTACTTGTAATATCTGCAATATTTGTTATAATCACTGATGGTTTTCCCAGTTCATGAGAAGAAAACCATAGCCCAGGTCCTAGGTTAAATTCAGAAGAGGAAGTTGAACATATATTTTGACCCCTCTTTGTCTAAGTTTTCCTCTACTGTCGTTAAAGAGGATCTCCATCCTGCCTATTTTCTCAAGAGTTTAGACATCATAGTCTCTTCTTTGTATCTATTTTAACATATGTACTCAGATTTTTTCCATATTATTGTTTATAAATTTAGTGATAGTATCTTTTCTTTCTGCAGGTGCATGATGTGTAGCTTTTCTTCACTTCTGTGATTTGCCGAATAGTCTTCTTTCTTTGAAATTTTATCTTTTATATTTTTCTGGTTCAAAGCACAACACATATTGTACAAAACAGAGGTCATACTATTTAAATTAACATTTACTAGATTTTTAAAAAATCAACATTTCTTAGAAATCTTTACATGTAAGTTAAATTAGATTTTATTCATTTTGATTAATGTACATAATTTCATTTTTTGTAGAAAAGTTAAACTTGCTCCAAGTAATTTTACTAGTTCAGGATCATGCAAAATAGAATATAAAAGTTCCCCTGGTTCTTTTATAAATTTTCCCAAAGGTGACCTTTGTTCATTTCTTACATTTCTATATGTAAAGTGTATGTCTACACATTTAATTAAAAATTAAAACTTCTAAATTAAAATTGAATTACACTATACATATTATTTCACCATGTCTATATTTTACTTAAGACATGTTGCAGGTCTTTACATTTTAGCACATGTAATTGTACCTAGTTTTTCTTAATCTGTATCTAATACCCTATTAAAAATGTATGTGATATGATTTTAGTCATTTCCTATTAATAGACACGTATTTTTTTTGTGATTTTATAAAAATGAATATATTTCTCTTAGATCTTGTGTGAAGTTTTCTCTTGCATAAGTTCCCTCCAATAGGAATATTATATTAATATCTTTAAAATAATCAGCAATATTAATAAATAACTTAAGTAGTCATGTTACTTATTACACTGGAAGTATCACTAAGGAAAGTCTATTGTGTAAGAAGAAAATTGTTTTTTTCTTTCAAAAATTTAATGAAACAGATTTAAACATATAAAATACAGATAGAAATAATAAAAACAAAAGAGAGAGGTCAAGTTTTCTATAAGAAAAATAAAGGTGTGGGGGTTATATTCCTGAATACTCTTGAGTAAATAAACTCATGGTTCAACAATTCTAGATCTAATGTGGAACTGAAGGAGTAGAAAGGGTTGGGATGGGTAATGAAGCTTGAATATGAATCTATGTAATTCATAATTAACATATTCATATTCATTAAAATGAAAAACTAAGGAAAATACAGTAAATAGACCATCAATGACATTTTACACTTAGAACAAGAGGCAACAGGATACAATTAATTTTAAATTAGTCATCCCTAATTGCTAGAAACTTGTTAGTACATCCTTCCCTCAGATTTGAGGGGAAAATGCTTGAAAATATATTTTTCCTTCTTGTGGGTCTGTGCTTAAGAGATATCCCCCCTCCACCCTCATTTAATACCCCATCTCAATTTCTATTACTCTGTAGATTTTATTACTCAGAATTCCTGATCTTCAATTCCTGGGTCCCTGTTAATCCAGAGATAAGAAGAGTGACTCAAATGTGTGAAATGAATAAAACTTTAGATGATCTTTACTCAACCTTCTCCAAAATTCCTTCTTAAAATACATAGGATTATATCAAAGTTAGTGTAAATGTTCTTTACCATTTCATATGACAAGACTGAAAACCACATGATGTAGTGTTGGTTTAGCTCAGTTTCTGACTTCAGAAGTACAGTCTTTGACCATCTTTTGGACGATCTTAATTGACATGTTGGCTATTCAGCTCAGTCTTGCCTTAGGCTCATAAGATTTCCTGTGGCTTTCACAGCTCCTCACAAATCACCCTTTAACAAGGAATTTCTTTCTCTCTCAATAATGTCTCAAGTCCCTTTAGTCAGAATTGCTAAGCATGCGCACTTATAGCCACAACAAGGACTGACAAAACAAGTACCTAGCATGGTTAGCCTCTCTTTTTGGATGTGGCATCTATCATTAGAAAAAGGTTGTGGTAGGGAGTGAGAATGCTTGTACGACTAGAGACAATATCTGACATGGCGGTGAAATGGCAGTACAGCATTCCCTCACTTATCGCGGGTATTACGTTCCAGACCCCCCCGCAAAGGAGGAACCTTACATTTATTCTACACTCTTAAACCTACGTAACTTTAACAACATATGTATACAGTACTGCAAAATCCCATGATAGAGCGAAAAACCCACGATAGATAATTAAATATAATATTTTTAAAAATCCCACGATACAGTGAGGCCACAATAAGTGAACCATGATATAGAGAGGGACTACTACCATAGTTTATTCGGCGATAATTCATGTCAAGTTCCTGTGACATTTCCCATGTTCCTATCTTCTCTGAATGTTCTTTTGGCTCTCACCATGAATTTAAGTCCCTTGATTATTTTCTGTTTTCATTGTGTTCTCTATTGGTCTAAGATATTTCTATCTTCTGCACCCAACAGTCTTGCTAATTCTTGAAGTTTCAGAGCGCCTTGAATACAGAAGCAGTTGAGTTAGATAAACTCTAAGAACGTGTATCATTTTATATATTTAAGAATACACATGTTACAAATGAAAATTAAAATGTTGTTTCATTTTGGCTTAAGACTGTAAGCCAATTATTCCCAGAGCTGTTCTACAACACTTTGTGTAAAATCATCAAAGGTAGTATATAAAAACCAGATGTATACAGGATATCCTATTGGAATAAATTGTAATATACACATCCAAGACCAAAAATAAAAGATGAAACAATCAGCTAATGGTAACTTATCTAATATATGGTTCACTCATTAAAAAGTTAAAATATTAAGGCTAAAAAGTAAAAATGATTGTGAAATAGAAACAATAATTTTTAAAAATACAGAAAATTTAATTGAGGGGAGGGATCAGTTAAGATTCTAATATTATATTCACATTTTATTTCACTAATAAAACTACCCAAATAGCTATCAGTCACCTTTGCCCTTCTCTATTAGTGAGTGCAATTTGGGAACATTTTCTAATATTAAGGTTTTATAATAGACAAGTAAAAAACATTAATATACAAATTATAACTAGAACTCATTTAGAGTTAGTGGGATTCTAAAAATGCATGTTCTCTATGTTTCTGAAATTTTCATCTTGCTCTCTTTCAAGTGGAATTTTATGTACAGAATATGCTCATGTTTACACAGGACTATTTACAAGTGTTGTATGTTTGCTTTAGACTTGAATTTAATTATACTTATATTTAGACATTTGAAATGGTAAATGGGTTAAAGGATCTAGAAATTTAGCCATAAAGTCTAGATTATGATCCTGACCTCTAAGTGTGGTGGTACTAGATTACATTGAGTGCTTTTAGTTATGTGGGGCTCTCTGACCTGCTGCTCTTTCCTCTGACCCAATCATTTTCTTAAGTTAGGGCTTTGAAATAATTGAACTATGATCAAGTAATTATTCTTCCCACCTTCATACAGAGAGCCTTACTTATTTAATTCTACTGTAAATTTTACCAAAATGTATTAAAAATAATACTCTAATTTAATAAATAGATTTCCTTTTGTGGTTTTGTTTAGTTTCAAATATATTTATAAAGATTTAAATTTCATAAAATAAATGTATATTCTTAGGGTGTTCTAATTCTATGTTCCAATTCATTAACAATCACAACCGAATGTGTGATGGTAATTATGGACTTTAAAACTATACTTTTAACTTTTAATTTATATTGTGTTCAATAGCATTACTGAGCAAGTATTATGTTCAGAGTGTTACAGATCATCTATCAAGAACAGTATTTTTAAAATAATAGGCCAGTGAAAATAAGGAATAAAGAAAACTGTATTCTGGAAAGCTCAGTGTGGTAATAAAACACTGATCTAGTTGTCTGAGTGCTTGAGGTTTCCCATTGCCCTCATGTGCAAAACATGATTAGTGGACTTGTTGGCACTTAATGTTTTAGCTCTAAAATACTATAGTTCAATAGAAAATCATTAAGGGTTTTGACTGGGAAAAGCGATATGAAAAAAATGGCGAACATATAGTCTGAATGTTGGAGGATAGTGAATCTGGATGCAAAGAGAACAATTAGTAATACACTGTAATATATCATGCTTGAAGAACTGTCCTTTCAGTTTATTATATGTGTGTGTGTGTGTGTGCGTGTGTGTGTGTGTGTGTATAATGGTACATTGTATTTAATATAATGTTAATGTATGTTTTGCTTCAACAGGTATTTTCTTTTTTGATGCCATTTATAAGAATGATAGTTCATATATTAGTTTGTCTCTTCAGTTCCACAATTTTGCATTTTTAAAAAAGTTGAGCTTTATTTTAATCATGAAGTACCTTTGTTTTCCTTTTTAATAGCCTAGGCTAATTTCTATTCAATCCGTACTTCCACTTAAATATTAGATCATTGTTATTTTATTATTTTGCCTACCAAACTTCTTTAAAATCACCATATACTTTTCAATACAATCCCATTTTTTCTATTTCTTAACTTCCCTAATAAATTCTATTTCTCTGAACTGACTTCTTTGTTTTGTTAACTTTATTCATTCTAGGTAATAAATACCTCATATTTCTAATCATTTTTATGAAAGATGTTTTATATTTAAAATCACTCAATCCTTCCTTGCTCATCATGATTCTGTACAGAAAATAAAAATTGTTCCATTTATTCTCTAGAAGAAGGTTGAGCATTTTGCAAATTCAAAACACAGAAAACACAAAAATATAAGCACCTCATAATTTTCCAATATAGTGTTAAATAATGTATCCACTATTGCTACAGCAGGGGTGAGGAAAAAAATATTTCTGAAAAGGACTAAATAGGAAATATTTCCGGCTTTGTGGGTCATATGATTGATGTTGCACTTACTCAACTGTGCCACTGTACAGTTGATTCTTGAACAGCACAGAGGTTATGGGTGCTGATACCCCTCCAACACCTACACAGTCAAAAATGGATCTATAACCTTTAATGCCCCAAACATTTAACTACTAGTAGCCTACTGTTGAATGGAAGCCTTACTGATAACATAAACAGTTGATGAATACATATTTTGTAATTTTGTATGGTATAGGTTTTATATACCGTATTCTTACAAAGCTAGAGAAAAGAAAATGTTATTAAGAAAGAGAAAATACATTTATTGTATTTATTTTAAAAATCTGCATATAAGTGGGCCTGTGCAGTTCAACGCCATGTTGTTAAGGGTCAACTGTAACATGAAAGCAGCCACAGACATAGAATGGTTGTGGTTGCAGGGCCAATAAAACTTTATTTACAAAAATGCAGCAGGCTGGATTTAGTCCACAGGTCATAGGTTGCTGACTACTGTTCTACAATGTCAACTACTTGATGCACTTTTCTGTAAATATTAATTCCTGCTTTAAAATAAAATGAGACAATGTTTATCCATGACATTATTTTTATATTACAAACCTGAAAATTGTACTATTCTCATGTATCAGACACTCTTGCAAAAGATGAAGTCATAACATTACTTACAAACTTTTACAGGATGACAATTTTACTTTCTTAATTATTGAAGTGATAAATATCACTGCTTAGTTTTAGGAGCCAACAAAATAAATTTGTCTGGAGTTGTGAGGCTGAAAGTGCACAACTGATTCTGATTGCTTTTCCCTCTGGCGTAAACGGGATGTAGAAGCCTCTGGATCACTTATATGTGTATTTTGACAAAAGCCTGGGCATAGTGATAGAAATAAACAGAGTTAGTCTCTGGGTTAGAAATTATTTTGTGGAAAGTGCAGTACATTCAGGCACATTCAAGTAAATCAAGAATTTATGATAAAAATATGAGAATCTCACTGAAAAGAAAATTGCAGAAAATATAATGGGGCCTCACAAGGAATAGAAAATCATCAAATACATGTTTTTTTCAATTTCTCTCTTTGCTCTTTCTTAGAATTTTCCATCCATGCTTCTTTATTACATCTGTTCCATCAACCTTTCTGAAGGCTGCTCATGTCTAAAAAGCTTTTAATGTTTGTTTCTTGATAACTTTGACATATACACATTTTTTTTTGGCTTGGCGTGTAATGAATCTGGATCTTACTTTACCAGCCTTCTCAGTCCAGGAGTTCAGTGTCTTCTAGCTACAATGACTGCCCCTTGTTCAGAGATTCTGACTGTCTGCTGGCTGGCAATAGATTGCTTGCCTTTGAGTTAGCGTCTCCCCATTCAAAAGAGCTATAGTCAGAAAGGTTAGGGTCATGTGACCTGATGGTAAAATTAAAGCCATTCAAGGATGAAATAAATTTCCTGAGAAGGAGCTGAGGGCAAAGAAAGAAAATAGACTGACATGTCAGCTATAGCCTGGGAAATAAGAGTCCTGCAGTTGGGGGAGTTATTATTCTTGAAATTATAGATGAGAGCTCTTTTCATAGTAGGGTTCATAAGAAAGAAAGGTTCTTGACATTAGTCAAGAGCTGAGGGGCCACTGTGCTGGATGGATGGATAAGCATGCAATCTTTCAACTTTCCCAGAATGATCGCAGACACAGGGGTTGAGAGGGGGGTTATGATTGAGGGTCAAAAGTCTTGATGTGAGGGGATGATGAGGTGGTTAGTAGGTGTTCACAAGGAGCATGATTTGCTCTGAGATGATGGAATAATAATGGTGGGGAAGTGACACTGAGAAGACAGAGCATTGTGGACTGTGAAAATACAAGCAGCCTATGTACTTCAGAGTTTCAAGAGGAAGAGCACCTTGGAGGAGACCTAATTACATCCGCAGAGTCTTCTAGCCATAATAAAGTGGTTTCAGCCCTGTGTAACACTTTTCTTTCCCTTGGCTTTGTGCATTTGGGAAAAGTATCTCATTTCCTGTGACTTTTTTCCAACTTACTCATCCTTAAGCCCTAGTGAAGTTACTAATCTTCTATAAAACCTTTCATACCAATTAAGAAAGAATTAGGTTCTCAGAAAAAAAAAACAAAACAGAAATGGATTCATATGATACAGAGAACTGACTGATGGTTGCCAGATGGGAGGAGGGTTAGGGGACCAGGTGAAAGAGGTGAAGTGATTGAGTACAGATTGGTAGTTACAGAATAATCACAGGGATGGAAAGAAAAGCATAGGAAATATAATATTGTAATAACTATGCATGGTGCCAGGTGGGTACTGGAATATCAGGGAAAATGCTGTAAAGTATACACAACTGTATTATCACTATGCTGTACACCTAAAACTAATACAAAATAATATTGAATATAAAAAATTAAAATTAAGTAACAACAAAAATAGAAGTTCTTGCTCTTCCACATGCCACACTGTATGTATATGTGTGTACACATATATATGAAGTTTGAACATAATTCATTAATTGAACATCACACTTATCTATTTGACAGTAGACTGCAAGTTTGTGGAGAGAGACTATTTCATTCATCTTCATAATGCAATACTCTCGCAGGCACACCGTAGATATTGAGGACTAATGACATAGACTCATAAATTTAATTGGAATTCACTAAATTCCACCTGGCTAAAGAAGAGTATAACTAGACTCTGTGGGAAAACAGACATTAGTGTCAATGGCTCTGACAGGGTAGAGACAACCTCTAGGTCTCAACAGAATTCAGGAGGTACAGACTTCATTTGGCCAGCTAAAGGAATCCCAAGGAATACTTTGAAATATGTTGGGAGAAATCAGAGCCTTACCAACAGCAGGTTACAAAAAATAAAAAAAAATTAAAAAGGCTCCAGTTGAATCTCAGGATGACACTTTGTAATTCAAAGTCATAGACGAGGGGATGCTGGGTGAGGATTGATATCACTGCTCTTCAGGGTCTTTATCATGGGATCTAAACTGGATACTAGACATGAGATCTCTCATATAAGGGAAATGTTGACCCATGAGCTAGATCCCTTAGATCCCCTTAGAGTACTCTTGTGCCTTCCGCTTCTGCGTGATTTCACTTCCACCAGCCAGAGTCTTCCATGAGATAAGACTGAAGGCGCTCTCTATACGACTTCTCCCAGATTGCACGCTTGTTTGTGCTTCCTCCTATTGCCTGTCCTGTTTTCCTTCCTACCTTACATTTTCCCCCTGGGCATTCTTTCTTAATAAATTACTTTGGGCAATAATCCTTATCTTAAGTTCTGTTTCTGAGTTGGCCTGATCTAAGACATCTTACCCCAATTAAGGCTACTGAGGTAGCTAAAGAGGGTGTTAGGGAAAAGAGAGACAGCCAGCAACAACTCAAATTTAGACATAAATGGGCATTAGAGGTTGCAGACAATTTATGTAAATTAAAGAGCTACCCCAACTTTCTGGTGAGTCACAGGAATAATATGACATTAAATTCTTGCATGCTATACCCCCAAATCAAGTAATTAAAATATTTTTTTTATCAGAAACTGTGTTTTCAAATTCTAGTTACAATTATAGCAATTGAGAGGATGACAAATTGAAGCTGACAAGAAGGTTAAAGCTATTACTAACGCTGAATTAACAGAACATTTTGAATGCTCACAAAAATCCTCCTAACCAGAATAAAGGCAACAATGGAGTGAAAAATTTCAAACCCAAAGACCACATCTTACTTTTCCATGACTTTTTTTTTTTACCATAAAACCATGCTCAGTTTCCCTTCCTCTTGATGTATTCTCCCACAAATACCAGAAACCACAGTCTTTAAAGTCTACCCTGCATTTCTCGGACTTAGTTTTCTAATGGATTTCTTTACCTCTCCTTTCTTCTTAAACACTTGTGTCCCCTAGATCCTGCAGTTTGCATCTCTTTCTCTTCATCCTCCGTTTCTGAGGAAATATCATTAATGGTAATGATTTCCTTTCTCTTCTATAAGCTACTGACCCTTAAATGTTAATTTCCAGTCTCAATATTTGTTCTGGATGCCAGAAATATGTAGGCCATTATTTCTTCACCACCTCTCCCTGTTAGAAACCAGAATTCCATAGTCAACATGTTAAATACTAAACTCATTTTTTAGCTCCTATCCTTCTTGGGTTCTATATGCTGCTTATTGAACTCGGCATTGTCCCTGTCAATCAGGTCAGAAATCTCAGAGCAGTTCTAGACCTGCCCAGCTCTCTCAAGTGAACACAGGTCCTTGCCAGATCTCCCTCCTTCAAGAGCTGTCAAATTATCTCCCTATCTTTATGTGATACTCACAGCCTAGGTTGTTGATTGCATATCACCTGGAGAACGGATATCTAATAGGAGTATAATGGGCGATGCACTCATAACTTTAAATATTTTAGTAGCCACATTAAACAAATTAAGAGAAAATAGGTAGATTACTTTTAATAGTACATTTTACTTAACCTAATATAGTCACAATATTATCATTGTCAAGATGTAGTCAGTATCAAACATTATTAGTAGGGTATTTTATATTCTTTAAATTGCTTTCATTGTCATCCAGTGTATATTTTTACTGGTCAGCACATACATCTCTATTCTGACTAGTACATTTCAAGTACTCAGTATCCAAATGTGGCTGGTAGTAGCTACCATACAACAGCATATATTTAATCTATTGGTATAGTTTCTTTCCCTCAAGGCCCATCTTCCACAGTACTGCTGTTGAAGTGACATTTCCAACATGCAAATTTAACTGTTATACTTCTTTGTTTCTTATGTCTATTTGTGGTTTACAGGATAAACCCAACCCTCCTTTGCCTATCTCCCACAATCCTCTGTGTTCCCCTGACTTTCTACTCCTTATTCCTCATCATTTCTTCAGCTCTGATTTGTGGTGCCCTGGAATTTACTGATCTTCAAACTAGTGAGATCAGATTTCTGTTCAGTTCTTCAAATACTTTTGCTGTTCCCCTTTCTAGGACCTCTTATCTCCTTCTCATTGTCTTCCTAAAGAACTGCTATTTAACCTACTCATTTTTAAAATGTATGTTCTGTGAAGTCTTCCATGAATTCCCCCTGTACTCTTATGCCAACAGGATCATTCACTCTGTTTCACCATAGTACCTTCATCATTGTTGAAAAAGACCACTTAGAAACTTATACAAAAATGTTTCCTGCATTTGTCTCTGAATAACCCTATAAAATCCATGAGGGCTGACAGGGTGCCTTATTTATCTTTGTATTTCCAGGTTACACAATAAAAGATCAATAAATCTGTGCAGAAAAAAGAAAAGAAAAAAAATTGAGCACTTTCCTCTGAGGAATACCTAACCCATTATGACATCACAGGATTCACAAGTAGCCTGTTATATAGCAGTCTCTCATTTTATGTATTGCCTAGTGCTTGCACATTTACAGGGCACAATTGGCATCACAGACTCATTCTGATTTAAATGAGAATGAAGACCTGGAGAGTCACGGTGTTCCACCAGAGTGCTGGAGCAGCAGAGAGAATGAGCCTACTTCTACACATACTCTCATCTGCACAGGGCGCTGCACACACTCCGGAAAGCACACACTGTTACCAACTAACATACACACATGTACATACAGCTACATTCGACCCAGGCCCTGCTCTGGACATCCCCTGTATACCTTTCCTTTCTTGCCAGCGGCTATTGAAGACATAAAGTTGACCATCACCTGTCTCAGAACAGGCATAGTATCTTAACTGGCATTAGGGAGGGCAGTGCAGGTGAGTATACAGTGTGAAAGTCATTTAGGTTCTATGCAGTTCATCTTTTCAGGGATGTGTGAGTCAAGGCTCCAGTGTGCTATTCATCCAACAATGTCTACACATTTTTGAAATTCATATTGAGCCCCTGTAAAAACCAGTTGGCTTGGTTACAGAGAGCGCTTTCAGAATGCAGATCTTCTGGGCATGATTCATATCATCTTCATGCAAAAGTGTATCCATCGCTACAACTATATTGTATAAAAAAATAGCCACAATACTGCAGAGTCCAACAGAAATAAACATGAGTTTAGCTCATAATCTGCAGGAATTAGTTGACCTGGACTGGAATCAGCATATCTGCACTAAGCTTGTCCATCTGTGTGGTAAGCTGCAAGCTGGCTAGATAGCTCTGTTGCTCTTGGTTGGGGTCATAGGCATTTCTGGAGATTGGCAGGCTTCTGAATTATCATAGTACAGTGTTGGTTGGAACAATTGGGGCGATTCAGTTTCGTTCCATGTGTCTCGTGCCACAGCAAGCTAGCTCAGGCAAGGCTTTCTCATGCTGATGGCACAGGACAGAAACAGCAAGCAGAAAAACACAAATGCCTTGAAAACTTCTTGCATCCTTTTTTGCAAACATGCTTTCGATCAAAGCAAAGCACGTTGCCAAGTTGAAGTTGGACAGCGTTACAGAGCATGGATAAAAGGAGTGAATGAATGTGGCCATTAGTGCAAGAATTCCAACAGCGAGGGAAGTATATATAACCAGCTCAACTTGATGGTTAGAAGGCAGATTACCAAAGGGGTAATTCAGTGGTTCATTTAGTTTTTGTGGAATACATATTTTTATTTTGAACGTTTAAACCTATAAAAGTATTAATCCTTCAAGAACTACATAATATGGTTGTTTTGTTTGTTTGTTTGTTTGTTTGTTTTGAGTCATATCAACAATGTCCAGCCAGAGTGAATAGTCTTGTAAACCTTGGAATCAAGAGGAAGTATAGGCCCAGGCACCAAAGTGGAGAAGCCATGGAGAGGTAAGTTGATGCAGGCTTACCTGTGAGTTTATGTGAACTGAGGCTCAGTAGTAAGATGAGGGGTGGGATGTCTCACTCAGTCCCTGACTACCTACTCTTGTAAGCCTCTCAGCTCTTCTTTAGTAAGCGCTGAGCTGGTTTTTTTTTTTTTTTTTTTTTTTTTACCACTCTGAACAAAACAGCCATTTCAAGAGAGGAAGAAATACTCATATTTCCTGAATATTGATGGGTCCATGGAATATGACTCCATTGAACAAAAACATAGCCCAGAAAACAGTTCTATAATTTTCAGAGTAGTATATCAGGAGAAAACATAGCCAGATGCTACAGGAATTCATCTTGAACTTGACTTTGTGTTTTGCTTTGTAACAGTGCGTATTCTGTGACTGAACATTGCGCTAAATTTCACTGATAGGATTCTACCTGGAAATGGGAAAACGAATGCCTTTGTAGGTTTTTTCTCCTCATGGTTATCAGCAGACAAACACTCTTGTGGTCTCATTGACTGCTATATTGGTGGAGGCGCTAATGATCTCAATCCAACAGATGCTCAGAAGCACAGTGCAAGTTAAAATATGCAACCAACAGAAATAAAAAATAGTGGGATGTTTCACACACAGAGAAAACTCTTCTTATAATCAGAGATAGTTACCAATGTTAGGAGATCAAAAGCATCTTTTTTTTTTGTCCTTGAAAAGCTAAATATAAACTTCAAACATACACCAGCAGGTACACTGAATTTACAAGATGTGTAGTTTCTTATGAGAAGTAGCTAAGCCATTTTATAGTTCCTCGCGTTCTTAGCATTTCATATATATTTTTCAAAGTATACGTTAAATAAATCACTTTCTACATATAGTTTCTAGCAGCATAATTTATTTTTCTTGGAGAGACACTCATTCCCTGTAGTCTGAAAGAAAGAAAGAAAGAAAGAAAGAAAGAAAGAAAGAAAGAAAGAAAGAAAGAGAGAGAGAGAGAGAGAGAGAGAGAGAGAGAGAGAGAGAGAGAGGGAGAGGGAGAGAGAGAGAGAGAGAGGAAGGAAGGAAGGAAGGAAGGAAGGAAGGAAGGAAGGAAGGAAGGAAGGAAGGAAGGAAGGAAGGAAAAGAAATAAACCCTGGGGTACTTCCACAAAATGAAAACAAATTTTCTCTGTAAATATGTTCCCATTAGATTGCTTTACATAAGATTTTAAGTTTTAAAACAAAATTTACATGCTGGTATTACAGTAGAATCATTAGAATACCATACAGGGATATAGTACAACCTCTATTTCTTACTCCTGTTTATGTCATGTCTTAATTTAACTAGGTTATTTAATTACCACAGATATTTTTTATAAATTTATCTTTATTGTTTTTCTATTACAGTTGTCCTACTTTTCTCCCCAATGCTCCCCCCCACCCAACCCACCCCTTCTCCATCAGTCAATCCCTGCCCTGTTGTCCGTGTCCATAGATATTTTAACTGTTTCAACACCACTTCCCAACTTTATACCTAGTATGTAGAACTCGTACAGTTCTCATACTGACAACATTTTCAATAAGTTAGGCTTTAGGTGTCTTAGATCAGAGAAGGAAAACTCTGACTCCAAAAAACCTCCGTTGCCTTGCGGCATACCTCTTCAGGGGAAAGGCTAAGGGAGTAAACCCCGACAGAAAATCCGGAGCCGGAGTCCCTAAGGCGGTTTGACGTTGTAGCCAACACCGGCAACTCCTGCGGCGCACCTGAAGCCAAGCTGTATTGACTCCGTCTTTCCCTTGGACCCTTCAGCTGCGAAGAGAGGGGGGGTCTGCTGCATGGGCAACAGCAGACCCTCCATATCACCCTGCCCAGGCTCTGTAGCTTCAGCTTCACTGGAGAGGACACTCCAGCGTGATCGCAAGATGTCGATTCAACACGGGAGGAGACAGATACCGTGTCACTCCCGAGTCGGACTGCACAGCCATTCTCGGCGGTGCAGATAGACTCTTAAGAAGCTACACCATCGTCTCTCGAGACGGTCGGCTGCCGACGACGACGACGACGAGGTGTCTTAGAAACTACCTGAAAATGGAAAACTTTGCCCACTAAATATGTATCTTCAGTTTCCTCACTCACAGAACACAGCATCATTTTTTTTTTTCATTTGTTTTGTGCACATGGCAATGCATATGGGATTACTCTTAGAACAGAGGTCTGAACTGTTCTTGGAACTATTCTGCTCAGTGTGTATGGTTTGCAGGGGGAGAGATTCATACCTAAAAGAGAACTTGAGTACTCAATAAAAAGGAGAAATCAGTACTAGGCAGGTAATCAATATCCTGCAGCTAATATTTTTAATAAGACTGTGTGAAACTTTGTGAACACATATATATTCTCCTCAAATATAATAATGGTCTCCCCATTTTCTTTAGAAAACTTCCTAGTGGAATAGTCGAAGTCCATTTACAATATGGCCCTAGTGTATAATTTTAAATTCATGCTTAGTTATTATTTCCACACACCCTCTAGTGACATTGAATTATTCACTGCCGATCAAGGATATTATTTAATTTTCTACTTCTGAAAGGTTTCTTATGAATCTGTCCTTTTCTCCTCTCTACATGTGCCTCTTTCTGTCTCTCTGTCTCTGTCTCTGTCTCTCTTCCCCAATCCCTCTTATCTACTTATACATAAGATTCAGAAAAAAATCAACTATTTGCGGAAACCTTACCTGGTCCCCACAGTCACATTTAAGGACAGCCTTATCTTTCCAGAGCACTTTGAATAAACCTGAATTACATAAATTTCACCTTTATTTGCATTTATATTCACTTATCTGTGTATCCATTCTTTCCAGTAGATGTTAAGATGTTTATGGTACTTCTAATTTCGTTAGGCTCCAACAAAGGTCTTATATATACTTTGTTCACAAGTGTTCAGACGATGCTCCATAATTCATGATGAGATTGAGAATTCAAATACCAGTTTAGAGCAGGGGTCAGAAAACTGTAGCCCAATGGCAGGTCACCTGTTTCTGGAAATAAAGTTTTATTGGGACACAGCCATGTCCATTCATTTATGTACTTTATTTGCCATAGAAGCCATATGGTCTGAAAGCTTAAAATATTTACTCTCTGGTCCTTTACTAGCAAATTTTGCTGGCCGCTGGTTTGGAACTATTTAGACTGGTATACTCGTGAGAATAAATAGTATATACTTGGGGGTACAATGTGTCAACTGAGTCTAAGCCCTATTTGTTTTACCAAGTGGCAATTTAATGTTATGCAACGCAATGGTCGTTTTATGTGTCAACTTGGCTAGGATATGATACCTAGTTATTCAATTAATCAAACATTAATGTAGGTGTTTCTGTGAAGCTATTTTGTAACAGCAATAAAAGCCCATAATTGGTTGATGTTACATAAAGGAGACTATCCTAGATAATCTAGATTAGCTAGATTCAACCTATTGAAAGGCATTATGAGCAAAGCTGAGGTTTTAACAAGAAAACATTTGCAACCTGACTTCCCTGATGGCGCGTTTACAGATTTCAGACTTAACTAGCTAGCCCCCATAATTATATAAGCCAACTGTTTGCAATAAATCTTTTCAAATATATTTCTCCTTGGTGATGTTTCTTTGGTTGAGTCCTGTCTGATACATATATCTTTGTGACCTGGAGAAGTCAAGGATCACTCTAATTGAGGAGTTTTGCTTTTTAATTTAATCTTTATTATATTTTTCCATTACCATTTAGTCTCCTATATCCCTCCCCCACAATCACCATGCTGATGTCCATGCCCATGAGTCCTTTTTCCTTTTGTTCAATCCCTTCACCCCCTCACCTCCCCGCAATAGCTGTCATCCTGCTCTCCATCTAGGAGTCTGTCCCCATTTGTTTTTTATCAGGGAAGATGTACTAAAACACATATAAAACGTTTTATAGAAGTCTTGAGAAGTAGTAGTATTGTATTATTATAATAATGCCTTGACCTGCCAGAAGTAGAAAGATATTAAAATTTTTTAACTAGGTCACCTATTTCAATCCAGTACACAAATCTCATTTACTTCATTTGAATATGGGCAAAGTTAATTTATTACTAACCAAAAGTTATTCACTTCATAAAGTCCCATATATGTTCCCTAACTGTGACTTCCAAAACATATAACACTTTTTATCAGTGAGCAAAGGTTACTTCTTAATTTATTGGTACTAACTGGATTTTCAGCTGGCTGGAAAAAAGTCAAGCCAAATTTAAAAAAGGGGGGGATATGCAAAAACAAATAATCATTTTCATTTGTATAGTCCTTTGTTTGGATGTTAGTATTGTGTTTCCTTTTACATAAAAAACTGCTCTTTTGACTTTGCTTATCAAAGAACCTTCTTTTATCATTGAGAGAAAAGACCGGAAATGTTGTCCTTTCAGGACTTCTGCTTTGAGCCTAAGTTCTCCTCATCCTCTGACGTCCACAGGATTCAATATTCACAGTCCTCATAGGGCATTGTTCCCTCCAGCCAGAATCCAAACTACAATGTTGCAGGGATATTGCACCATGTATTATTCCAAAGCTCTATTTGACAAGTGAAGGGCAGTATCTAAACAGGAAAATTTAGTTTTTATTTGTAGTGGGCAGAATAAATTTGAATCTGTGGTTGTATTTTAAAAGAAGTATATCCAGTGTATTTAAACTAATTAAATCATTCTTTTGCAAGATGATTGAACTAGATGTCAGGTTTTCCGGGATCTCTGCTTGATTTCTAAAATTATTACTTGTGTAACTGGGCCACTCACTTAACATTCATGAATCTCATTTTCTTATGTGTGAATAAGAATGATGATCATTTTTTGTTTCTCTCCAGAGTGTTATTTTTGGAATCACAAGGAATAATCAGGGTGCCCTGGCCATATAGCTCACTTTAGTTAGAATATCGTTCTGGTACGCCAAGGATGCAGGTTTGAACCCCGGTCAGGATACATACAAGAACCAACCAATGAATGCATAAATAAGCAGAACAAAAAACTGATGTTTCTCCTCTTTCTCTCTCTCTCTAGTAATTAAAAAATAATAATCAGGGAAAGTTGCTTTGAGAACTGTAATGCAAAGGTGATATCATTTTGAGGGGGAGTAGTATCACAGAACCTTTTGAGAGTGTGATGAAAACTGGGTATTTTCCTTAGAAAAATGCACTTATTACCACAAACATGAAATTTTACTGATGAGCACAGTATAATCACAGTCTACTGCAACCCCACTCGTCCATGAAACTTTATTGAGAACCCCTCCTCTAAAGTGCTATGTTGACCATATAGTATTATTTTATACAGGTGTACAATGTTACAAGCAATCTGAAATAAATGTAGCATGCTTGTGCTTTCCCCATTATTCTGAATTACATTTTTGAAAATGTGTTTACGATGATAACTCTACTGGTAATTGTCAATTTCTTTCCCACCACATAGCCTTTGGGTAGGTCCTAAGTGTGCTGCCCTCTACAGTGTAATAAACAACTAAAGAGTGTAGGAAAGTTCCAAGACAGAGGTGCCACATGATAGCTCTCCTTTAAGCTTTAGAAATAAAAGGGGAATAAAAGAAACACAATGCAAGGGAAATGGATTTATAGTAGCTTTCCAATTTTTTTTTTTTTGGTCTGTTTGTTTTGCTTTGGGGATAAAAATCATTCTTCTTTGAAAGTGGCCAATCTATCTTTGGTTGTCTCAAGTCTGGGTCCTCTTTCAGTCTAAATGAATTCTATTAAGCCGAAACTTCCTTGGTTTATTTAAACTTTGATTGTGCGACAATTGGGAAGAAAGAACAATGATGAAAAACCGAACTTCTTATTATAGCCTGACTATAGTTATATTTTTTAAAGCCTCTCAAAATTATAAATATGAGCAAAATACTGTGTTCGGTGATATTTAGCTTGTCTATTTGTGTTTTTACCACTGAAACTGACAGGATTTCCATTCAGACACTCAATCCTGCAGTCTACGTACACACACTCATGCACAGTTACCTAGAATATTTTGTACAAAACATTCAAAAGAAGAAAAATGTGATCCAATATATCCAATCCCTTTTAGGTCTTTGCTATGACTAATAGACACTGGCTAAGTTTTGCACTTCTAAGAATAGTGACGGCCTTTTCAAAATCACTTGTTCTGCAGATCAGGAATAGTTTAAATCACTCCTACTTCTCCAGAGAAATAAATATCAAAACTTTTCAATTTTCTAAAATATTTTGGTTTCGACTACAGAAGATTTCTAAAATTTTTCATGTTTCCTTGACTTTCTTTCTCATTTTTATAACCTACAAGTGTTGGGATCCAGGGAAGGCTGCACCCAGATATTGCACAATGGCATACTGATTACTCTGAATAAAAGTTTTACTTGACAAGCAGCCAGTTCTGGAAGAGCACATGGACCCCCCACCCCAAGGCTCCCTGAAAGCAGGAATTAAATCTCCCTGTGAAATTTGCCCTCTTTTTTTCCCAAGGGGGCTGAAAGAGACACTCTTATCACTATAGTTAAGAAATCCATGGCCAAAACAGCTATGCAAACAAACTTTGTTACTCCTTTACTACTTTGCTTCGAGCACCCAAACCTAAGGTTTTTGTCCTGTCATTTTTTTCAGAAACTTAGGTTTTTTTTAATCTAAAAAGTATAAAGTACCGGCTGGCAGCTCATGACTTTTCAGAGCATCATTTATGATCTCCTGTGTACACGTGTCAAATTAGTTTTTCTCCTGTTTATCTGGTCTTATGTCAATTTTATTATCAGTCCAGCCATAAGAACCCAAGAAAGGTAGTGGGGGGTGGGTAATTTGTGCCCTCCTCAACAGAATGAAAAAGCAAAATAGAAAAAAGAGAGTATCAGAAAATATTTTTTTAAACATAAATCATGATTTAGAAAAGACAGAATGATAGTTCAGTGTTATTATTTTCTTTCAACTCATCTGAATCAGCCTACATTCTACTGTTAGATAATACAATCTGAATATTTTGATATAGTGGTGGGTTTATGCTACCAAGAAATAGATGTGGTAATCTAATAGATGTTGATAAAGCTGAAGAAAGTACAATTTAGATTTTGGTTTTAAAATGCTTATGCAAATTCTTAGATTCAACATTACTAACTAAAACCACTAATTTCCCTTATCCATCCAAACTAGAACAATATCAGCCAAGTACAGACACTTTTTCAAGCAATGAAGTTACTATTTATAAAGCATCACACATGGGGACATAATTTCTGGTTCTTCCCTTCTAAGCCTATAGGAGCAACAGGGTATAATGTTGAGAACCAAAATCTGTTTTTGTCTGATTATCCAGTCTTTTCTTTGTTTTGTTTTGTTTTTTGTTTCATTTGTTGGTTTGTTTTGTTAGACTCCTTTGTTTCTAATGACTGCTAGTCACTTCTGACAGGTGCTGGGGAAATTTTTCGGAGTATGCGGCGTAGCAGCAGCATGCACAGTTTACAATCCCAAGAGGGCTGGTTGAAGTCCCACAGCAAATATATAGAGGTCTTGCTTAAATTATGATTTTCTTGTATTAAAAAGGATGGGAAAAGGCATTTCTATGTTCCAACGTGAAGTAAAAATTAAACAATTTCAGTGAGGACTATGCAGATTTAGAGAAGAATGCATTTCATGCAGCATCAAAGTTGAAGTCACTTTAGAATTCTTTTAAGTATATGACCTGAATATTAGAAGTATTAACAAAGGAAAACTTTCCTAGAGTTAAGCTTATAAAAAGCCTTATTATGATGCAAATTACCCTAATTTTGTCTCTTAAAATAAATACATTTAATTATCATTTACCTACAGTTTTTTCAAATCATAGTTAAGACTTTCATAGCTATTCCCTGTAGATCATATCTTCCTTAATTAATTTTTCTGTACCCTTCACTTAAAAACGAGTGACTGTTTCTTAACTTTCAAGCTTCTTATGCAATTCAGCAATAGCACAATTATTAGCAGAATCTATAAATATAAAGGCCATATATAATAAAGTTGACGGACCCAATTTCATGCAGTTTGAACAAAATGACTGGATTCTTTTACTTGACTGCTTGTGCAGTCTAATATATGTAAGTCTCGGTTATGGTGATTCTGTAGATATTGTAAATGAGATGAAAATTCTTCTTAGTTTACAAATCATGCAAAAACATAAACATAATGACTTCATACTCTATAACTATGCTACTTCTTCCCATTGAAAACACATTCCTTCCACAGAATGGGTAAGGAACCATCCACATGATAAACTTGAAGTAGCTCTTCTATGCTTCAAACAGCTTATCGACCATTCCCCAATTCCTCAAATTTCATTATTAGAATCTGAGTCAAGTACACTTAATCCACAGACATTATGATCTTAGGTACAGAATGACTTGCTATACAGATAGCTTGTTTTAGTAGATTTTGTTAGAGTCAAAATAGAGAGAACATTGTAGCTCTAGAGATTAGAGTAATCGAAAAATACCAAAAGGGAAAATAAGTCACTGACAGACATATTTCACCAGGTTTACAAACTTGCCTGCAGTTAATTAGTTTTGAGACTTTTAAAAATATGTACTGACTGTGAGTTGGCTAAGTTAAGGAGGTTAAAGCTAGAAAATTGACAGCCATTTGTCAAACAACGAGAGCAAAAATAAAGGTTGGGCAGATGTTTTTGTAGCTATTGCAGGAACAATTTTCCCTATTAAATATGAATGATAAAGAGGAAAAAATTAGGACATCAGTAAAGAAACAGCATTTTTGATGGCTCTTATCTGACCACATGTGACCTTTTTGTAGGAATTAATTGCAGTAGCCAAGGGTTCACATATATTTCATTGTGATAAAATGTACTTACTTTGCTAATTTAATTGGACAAACATGTCTTAAAAATGAAGGTTATCTTTGATTTAGCTGCTTGTCAGCACTATCCATAAATAGATCACAGTTTTTCATAACTGTAACTGAATTAAATAAGTTACAAAAATAAATGCTAAAATGAGTTTAGAGCAGAAATATTGACCTTGACTCCTTAAAAAGTTATTTATATAAAATGTTTTTAAAAAGATGTCATTTAAGATATATTAATTATATGCTGAGCATTTTTTCCAGTTTTCTTGTCGTCTTTGTCTTTAATTCACAACTGCTTTTCATGAAATATATTTATTGCCTTCTTGAATGTAGTCTAGCATTTTAATAAAGATATCATTACCTCTGCATACTCTCCAACTCCCACAGAGACTGGAAATGTAAAATGCAAAATAAATTCTATGGCTATGAAACAAGGATCTTAATTGAAGTACATTTATTTTGATCTGCCTTCACAAGTAAAAGTTATTTTAGTTAACAGATGGGGAAAAGTCTGGAGGTCTTAAACCCAATACTACTCTAATAAACTCAACATAAGGTTCTTATTACTCTAACATAAAGCAACTTCATGCAAATAAGGATACACAGGAAATACTACTTAGGGCTCATTAGGGTATTAAATCCATCATCACAGCATGTGGTTCAGGACCTGCAAGTTTAATCTACCAACTACCATAATATGGGTATCATAAATATGGGTTCCCTCAGAATCTGAAGTGTATCTCATTGGTTAAAGCCTATAATTTGTAAGTACTTCTAACTGGCATCCTATAAACAAAATGATTAAGATTAATTACAATTCTCTGTCTTTTAAATAAGAATGTTTGTTGTGGTTTGGTCACACACTGAAAGACCAGATTAAATTAATGTCCATCATTAGCAAGGACAATAAGAAACTCTATGAAATATGTTTATGTTTGTAATTTTATTTATCTTCGTTCTCCATAAATATCAACCTATAAAACTTTTGTATATTTCATTCCAACTTAGAAAATGTAAACTTAATAAATTTATTAATTCCAAACAGATTCACTACTATTGAAGTAAATAAATGATACATGAACTAATATTTTGAATTTTTTAATATAATAAATGTTATTAAAATAGCATTTCAAATAATAAACGTTATTTTTTAATTGGTTAACTACATTGTGTGTATTTGTGAGTGTGCATGTTGAGGGACAGACAGACTGACATATATATAACTAGAACAAATCTGTTTTAGATATTCCAATGACTATAAAATAAGACAGTCAAACATATAGCATGTCTTTTTTTCCCATTACTAACTGTTCACTGAAATAGAAAATATTTCAAATAAGTTTTTAAGTAGCAGTTTCAAAATGACTTCCAGCTTGGTCTAAGTTACTTGCAGAGAGTGTGTTTTCAGTTCTCTTCTGCTTATGGCATGGAAATTAGCCATGTTTTTACAATAGCTGAAAAGGAAAAAATAAGTATTTTGTAGTTGTAAACATAAAAGAAAGGGCAAATGTAGTAACAGTAAAAGATTGAAGCCACCTTTCTGTTATCCCTGGGCTTGATACACTTTGGCTAAAGACTTGGCTACTCGTATGGCCCCATTTTTGATTGATGGTCTTGTTCTTATGAGGATCGGCAGTAGGTGGTGAAGAGGACTGCAACCACTCATAAAAAATAAGGCTGTGCTTGAACACATTTTAAAATTATTTTATTTATTGATTTACGAGAGAGAGAGAGAGAGAGAGAGAGAGAGAGAGAGAGAGAGAGAGAGAGAGAGAGAGAGAAACATCAATTAGTTGTCATTCTTATTGATGCATTCATTGGTTGCTTCTGGTATGTGTCCTGACTGGAAATCAAACCTGCAACCTTGGTGTAGCAGAGACAACACTTTAACCAAAGGAGCTACTCAGCCAGGTCTTGGACACATTTTCAAAACATAAGAGAGGGAATCAAACTACTCAGGCTTCCTCACACATCTTCACTGAACATGGCCTTGTGACCTTGTGAGCAAAGTTATTCTTTTTCCTCCAAAGCTGTTACATCAGAGATGGTGGCACACTTCCCATGAATTACCTGCTACTGTCCCCCTACTCAAATCATAATCGTATTTTGTAGGACATTTCTGAAATACAGCGTTCCTCCTGCATTGGCATAATTCACCTCGAATAAGGTTAGATAATCAGAAACATAACCTCACAACATTCTCATAAATAGATAATATCATTAGAATGCAATAGGAATTATATAATTTTAAGATATGTTTGACCTAAGAGTTTGTGTAATCTAACATCACTATTTTCCACATAAACAAAATGAGGCTATGAGAGTCTAAATGACTTGCCAGACTGTTTCTCATTCTAAGCATCCAGGTACATCTCACTTATTAGTAATTAATTTAGTCACTATTAGTTGGGTATTCTGTTACATGTGTCCAAGGGCATGCTAATCGATACAACTACTACTTGAGTACAGAGTATACAGGCCTTGCCAGAGCTACTCTGAATATGAGGTCAACTATCCTGTCAAGACTCAACTAAATTATGTCAATATTGAAGATTAATTTTGCATTTTATGTATTCGTGCAAAAGCTGTTACTATCAAACTTAAATTACTGATTTCTATTTATCTAATAGCCAACATGGGATGCTTAGGTCCCCAGAAACTGCTATGCTTTCCAATATAAAACATGTTTTATCACTAATGTTATCTCCATTTGCATGGATATTCTTAAATTCTAAGAGGGAGGCAAATGTGAAAGAATGCAAAGATATTTAATAATGTATATTTCATTTATTGGCACTGTGAAATAAAAGAGGGCACCATGGAAAGTAAAACTTAAAACATTAGTGATGCAATGTTTGGTAATGCATTTAATCGTTGCATTAAAAAAGCTGAAAATAAATCTTTGGAATAGAACCAGATACAGTATCCTCACTGAAGGAGATTTAGCAACTGCTCCAAATGTTTTGGGAGTTAACTTATTTGGGTCCTATAGTAGTTATTAACATTTTTTATAGCATAATGTTGGTCAAAGGGTTCAAACATTAAGTTATAAGATGAATAAGTTCCAGGGATCTAATGTACAGCACAGTGACTTTAATTAACAATACAGTGTTGTATTCTTCAAAATTCCCTTAAGAGTAGATCTTAAATGTTCTCATTATAACAACAACAAAATAATTATGTGACGTGAAGGATGAAGGATGTGTTTAATAACCTTATTGTGGTAAGCATTTCTCAATACACAGGGGTGGGCACAAGTAGGTTTAGAGTTGTGAGGACGCAAAAGAGAGTTTATTGTTGCATTACAACTGTAAACCTACTTTTGCCCACCCCTGTACATGTGTAGCAAATCATCACCCTGTACACCTTAAACTTATACAATGTTATATGTGAATTATATCGCTGTAAAGCTGTAAATAGATTTTCTTAAATAAATCATTATTTTAAATGTAGCAACATTCCAATGATTAGTTGATTCTATTTATAACTTCTGTAGAATTGTATTTATTAATATCTTTATAATTGCCTTTTAAGAAATAACTCCATTATATTAACGAATATCAAAAATAATTTTTTTGTATTTACATTGGGGGCTTCAGCTGAAGAAAATTCAGTTAATCCTTTTTATTGGATTAGCATGCTGTGCAAGGCCCCATTCTTCTTGTATTTCATTTTTTAAATATTATTTGATGTTTGTCTATTTATCCTAAAACGCACTCCCGCTTCCTTCCCTCCACATATCACCACCATGTGTACTCAATATAATGTGTTATAACCTGACATATGTATGCATCCCTGAGTAACGTATTATTGTTTGTGTTTTAATAATCACATGTCATTATGCTATATTCCTTGTTGTGTTTCTCACGTTTCTTCAATCAGCCTAACTTAACGATTTATTCTTGGGCTCTGTGCATAGCTAAGTAATAATTGTTCATTGATGCTGCACAGTATTCATACCGAATTGTAAAAATAATCCACCTTCAGTTACTTTCCTAGAATGCCTATTTTCTCACTTATTGCAACATACATATTTTCAAATAGAATAATGTGGGGCCCTGACCAATCATTTTAAAAAAAGACTATAAGCAAATCATTAGGAAACACAAGCCAGCAACGCGATATGTTGAAAAAGGATGTTTGATGGTGATTCTCCAATGTTCCCATTCAACTACTCTGGTCCAAGATTCCTCGGGACTGGGTGTTAGCGCATTTGGATTTAAACCCCAAACTGCCCTCGCATTATCTCTGATCTTTCATCAGTCACTTAATGTCTCTAGACTTTTTTTTTACAATAATAAAATTTTTAGTTGGATTACACAATATCAGACTCTTTGAGGTTCTAATCCATACCTTACTAGACATTATTTAAGCTAATCTAAATTGTTTGGAATAGTTAGAAAACAGGAAGTTTACCAACTAATGGTGTTTGAAACATGAAGGGCAAGTGTTCTCAAATTTCATATTGATGTTATTTGGTGGGTGCTTGGTCTTCACCTATTGTGCTGTGCTCTCTCAGTGGGTTCTGTCAATCTGGAAATTCAGGTACTTGAGTGCTGGGAAATTTTCTTGAAACATTTTCTTATTTCCTCCCATGCATTTTGTGTGTGTGTGTGTGTGTGTGTGTTTCTTTTTTACTTTTTTTTCCTTATAGAATGCTTATTAGTCAGCTATCGGGCTTCCTGGAACCATCTGTTAACTTCCTACTTTTATTTTCTTTGCATTTTGCTCTACTGTTAAGAGATATGCCTAATTTTATATTTTCAGTTTTTCTTTTTTTTTTTTTTTTTTCAGATTTAATGTGTTTTATTGATTAAAATATTACATTTGTGCCAATTTCCCTTCCCTCTGCTCCCCTCCACCCGGTGGCCCCCCTCCCTCCAGTTGTCCCCCCCTTTTAGATTATGTCCATTAGTTGTGCTTACAGTTCCTCCCAACCTCTCTCCGTCTATTCCATTCCCTCCTACCTTGATCCCCAATTCCTATATCATCTCCCTCCCTCTCCCCACTCCCCCTCCCTGTTGACCTCCCCCCAATATGCTTCCTGTACCCACAGTTCCTTTTCCACTCTCGTTGCCTGTTTCGTTTGCCTTTGTTTCATCTCCCTAGCTTCTGTTTTTTAAACCAGTCCCTTTAACATCTCATATAACAGTGGTTTGGATCTAATGAACTCTTTCAGTTTTATTTTGTCCTGGAAACACTTTCTCTGTCCTTCTATTCTGAATGACAATTTTGCTGGATAGAGTATTCGTGGTTGTAGGTTTTGGATTTTCATTACTTTGAATATTTCTTGCCAGTCCCTTCTTGCCTGTAGTGTTTCCCTTGAGAAGTCAGCTGATAGTCTAATTGGGACCCCTTTGTACATAATTCTTTTCTTCTCTCTTGCTGCTTTTAAGATTCTCTCTTTATCCTTAATTTTTGACATTTTGATTATAATGTGTCTTGGAGTGGTTCTCCCTGGGTCCAGTCTCTTGGGAACTCTCCTTGCTTCCTGGACCTGCATGCCTATTCCCTTCCCCAAGTCTGGGAAGTTCTCCTTTATTATATTTTCACTCAATTTTTCAAGTTCTAGTTCATCTTCCTCATTCTCTGGCAAACCTATGATTCTTATGTTGGGCCTTTTATAGCTGTCCCAGAGGTTTCTGATCCTCTCATTGTTGCTTCCTATTTCCTCTCGCTGCATTGGTTGACTGCTTGTTCCTTCTCCATATTCCAGTTTGTTGAAATGAACTCTGGATTCCTCACCATCTGTCTCGTATGTGGTTTTGTTCCTTTCGTTATGAAAGTTTTTCGCTTCTTTCATATCTTTTTCCTGCTCTTTTGTGAATTCTGTAAGCCACCTGATAACAATGGCCCAGAACTGAGCCTCTGACAGGTTTCTTATCTGTTCATCTGTCAGGTTCTCTATCTGCTGCCTGGTGAGCTGTGTCACCGGGATCTCTATATTTGTCTGCCACATTTTGACAGATGCGTTTTGTTTTCCTGGGCTGGCTGTCCGGGGCGGTGCCTGTGTACGCGTCACAAATTAGCGAGCGGCCGGTGCCTGCCTGTCCGCGACCTATTTCGCAGCCCTGCGGTGCTTTCTGTGGGGGCGGGGGTCCAAGGTGGATTCACACAGTTATTCAGCTAGGAGACCGGGATCCGTCCTCCCGCCCCCCTGGGCCTCACTGTTCAAGGTGATGCTGCGGCTGCTCCCCAGCGCCGGAGTCTGGCACGCCAGGGGCTTGATTGCCTCCGGGATTTTTCGCCGCCCCGCCCGCCGCTCCGCAAACAGCTTTGCCTTCTTTAACTCTTACCTGCCCAAATGGCACCGCTGGTTTATAACTTCATATGTTGGGCTTCCGTGTAGTTTTATTTTCTGGAATTTCTAGTTATCCTTTGTTTTGAAGTAGTTGTATTCCTCTATAGTTGTTGAGGGAGACCTAGCGTGTCCGTCTAAGCCTCCATCTTGGCCGGAAGTCGAGTCGATACTCTCAGTTTTTCTATTATGTAGTATCAGGCAGAGTCATTTGAGAAGACAGAAATTACACCCTCTTTTTTTAATAGAGAGAATTTATTAGGAAAAAATTAGCTATAAGTTTGTTGATAGGGTCACTGAAAGGGTAAAAAGAAACCTCCCAAAGGTAGCGAGCACAGGAAGTGGCCTCCCCCTGAGGGCTAAAGTAACAAAGGTAAGAGGATAAGAGGTTAGAAATAACTAAAGCCTAGAAATAGACAAGAAGCGCCTGGTGGAGCTGATGGTCTGATCTCTGAGCAGGAAACGCTGCTCTATTGGTGCCGGTGTCTCTGAAAGGAGAGGAGGGTCCCCTGTGTCTGTGCCCTACCCCTTGGCTTTGGAGCCAGGGCTCTAGTGGACTAGACCTGACATCTCTAATGGGGAGGACATGATAAAGCTAGCTTTGCCAGTGTTGGAAAAAAAGCTGCAAACTTTATTTAGCTGTTACGATTAAAAGTCATGCTTCTGGGATGAGGAAGCGTTCTTAGGAAGCAAATGGGAATAATCAGTCTTTTGTCCTTGTTCCAGCTTCACAATTCCCCTCTCATACCCCCTAGTGACAGAGCCTAACAAGGAGCAGCTGGCAAAGCAGAAGGAGTTTACAGAGTCCCCGTTTCAGCATCACAAAGCAGAGTATAGAAGGATGGGTTTGAAGCTGAGAAACAATAACTTAAAAACTCTTTTATTGTTTTCTGAAGACTTTTTTATAACATGCTGATCTAATGTCATGGAATTGATATTTTCTCATATTTTTCAGTATATATTCAAATGTTCTACTTTCTGTGTAGTGTCTGTTATATATTTTTCTGTTTTTTCTCTTTATTGTTGTTTTTTTGTCTCAGCTCTTCCTTTTTTCTTCGTCTTCTTAGTTACTGTATTCTATGCCTACAGCTTTCTGAGAACACTTGGACATCTGCCTATAATTATAAGTGCAAGACAAATTCTGAGTATGTGGAAGGGCCTTAACAAATTTAAGCTTTATCTTAGCTCCATGTAAGTAGAGGCTTCTTAGGGAAACCCTTGTGGCAATGTCTTTACCCTTTTGAGCTGATCAGTTTTCCAAAGGACTCTCCCAGTCTCCTGCCTGAAGGACAATGCTCTGCCATTGAACTCGGGAAAGAGTTCTGTGATCTAATTACTGGTATGTCAGTAAATCAATTACTACTCATCCACCTGCTTTCCAGGGTTTTTTTTCCTGTTTTCTCTTTTTTTTTTACATCAATTGCCTTGGGTATATATATATATCATGAAAACATCTTCAGTGTATTAATTTTGTAATAATTGTAATAGTCCATGAATGTCTCCATTTTAACACAGGTGTATAGTTTTTGAGCTGTTTATTAACAATATACACAAATGATTTTTAAGTGAAGTACTAATTATTTCAGGCTAATAGAATCATCACCTAGAAGTTTTCTTACTACCCTTCTTCTGACATGTTGCATTCTTCAATGGCCCATAAACATGTTTGCAGGGTTTATTTTGTAAACTTCTAGGATAACAAAATACATAATCCCATTTAATTCCTTCCAACTTTAAGCACAGTTTGCCTAAAATAGAAATTTCTTAAGAATAAGAATTCTGTAAACTGGTCAGCATGGAATCCTGGGATGTGTAATGTTAGAGGACTGACTATTGAAAATTGGATTTCAAAAGAAAGAATGAGTAACACACTCTAGAGTCACGTGACTCCAATTCTATGCTGCTGTGTTAAGTAAGTTCTACCTGAGTTTCTGTGTATGGTTAGGAATATAAATGATCAGATTCTTTTCCAAGGAAATCACCATTAACCAAGACTGGTACCTTAATGGTGCTATAAATGTAATTACAATTTAATTTACAATTGAATTTCAGTTAGTTCTTCTGTAAAGAATGAGCTATTATTATCAAGCAACATTAGAACCACAAATGTCTTATTTGTATATGCTTTCAAATCAATAAAGTACAGTTTCAATTATCAACACTTTAATATTATATATGTTTTGAGATTAGCAAGAGACAAATTAATTGGAAAGTATCACTGGTTATTAAAGGAGCATGAATTCATATTTGACCCTACAATGATTCAGAATAATATAGAATTAGTGCATCAATATTATAGGCTTCATTTTAGGGCTCGTATGCTCTACCTATATAGCCAGGTGCATAATTTAAATTCTCCTGCCAGAAATAGTATTCAGTATAATATCAAAGAAACAATTGTTATAGGTAAACATAAAATCTAATCTACAACTATATAAAAGGTACATAGAAATTTTAATATAATATAAAAGATACTGCTTATTAGTCAATGTATATTATATGAGTGCTAAAAACCTTTATGTATATAATTGCATTTAATTCTCACAAAAATAGTGATGTAGATTGTACCATTATCCCCAATTATGCATGTGAGAAAATTAAACCTTTAGAAAGCTTTGATGTCTTGCTCAAAATGTATGCAGCTTGAAAATCAGTGAGGTGATACTAGGAAGTCCATTGTAAATTATGCTACGTGAATTAGTGTGCTAATCTGAAATATGTGTGTGTATAAAACAATGCTTTGTTTTAATATGACCATAAGCCCAATTAATTTGCAATGATATCATCAGTTGTAAGCAGAATGATGAATCCCTAAAGATGCCACATCCTAATCCCCAGAACCTGTGAATACAACATTAGATTACACAGTAAAGGAGAATTCAGTTTGAAAATGGAATTAATAGTGCTTATCAGGTGACCTTGAGATCAGAGATTATCCTGGATTATTTTAGTGAGGTCAGTGTAATTACATGAATTCTTATAAAGGGGAGAAGGAACTGGAATAGGGAAAAAGGTACAGATGGCAGTGGGAGAGAGACTCGGCCCATTAGTTCTGGCTTTCAAAGTGATGAGGGCCACGAGCCAAGGGATGTGGGTGAGCTCAAGAAGCTGAAAAGGGCAAGGAAATGGATTCTACCCTAGAACCTCTAGAAAGGAATTCAGCCTTGCTGACACCTGATTTTAGCCCAGAAAAACAGATTTAAGACTTCTTAACTACCTCATGATAAGTTAATAAGCTTGTGTTGCTTTAAGCCAGCAAATATGGGGATTTGTTACTGTAGCAATGATAACCTATTACACTATCTCAGAAGGGAAGAAGAAAAAGCTCAAAAGTATTCAAGGAAAAGCATTCAAATTTAGTTTCTGTGCTGTCTTTTTAAAAAGTAGGGCACTCTATACCAGTAAAAATGTGTCTTACTTTTTTACACAGTTGGCACAATATTTACATATATCTAAAAGACTTTGCCAGAGTTATAATTGAGAAATAAAACATACCAACCAATGTGCTGCTTTTTGCTTATCATCTAGCAATTATGTGCCACTGTTCATGTAAATTGGGTGAAATGTTCTTTTAAAAATCTTCTTCAAAGTTTATAAATATTTAATTTTTTTACCACATCTATCGTGAAACTTCATTAAAACATTATGAATTGTAAGGAAGAAGTATAAAGTGTTTTTTTCTTATTGTCTTAGCCAGTAGTTTTCTGTTAATGATCCATAACCAATTATCCCCAAACTCAGTGGTTTCCCACAACAACTCACTTTTCATTTACTTTTCATTTTTCTCCCTAAGTAGTGGTGTACGCAGTTCTGTTCCAAGCTGTAAGTCTGTAGTTCATCTGGAGGACTGAGGCTGCTTGAGACCCCAAGTAGAGTGCAGATTTTCCTATGGGTCTCATTTTGGGCCCAGGAGAAGGGGAAGCAGCTACCTGGGGCATATTTTTCTCATGATGGTTGTTACAAGGTCCCAGATAGGCAAGCAGAAATTTGTGAGGCCTCTTTAATTCTTGATTTGAAGTAACACACTGTTACTTCTGCCTACTTTCCATTGTTCAAAGCAAGTCATGTCGCAACATCCAAAATGAAGGGGCAAAGAAGTACGTATACTCCTTCAGGGGCAAAGTAAATAATGAATATTAGCAAAATGATGATATAAAGTACAACACTCAACATTAATAAAAATGAAACTTGGCTAAAGTATAAATTATTTGTATGCTTCTCCAAGTATTGATAGTAATTATATTATCACTTAATTATTCAGTGACAAATCTCTATTCAGCTATAAAGAGCTTGAATATAATAGTGAATTAACCCAAATTTTTATTTTTTGCAAATCTTATTAAAATGAAATATACTTAGGACCCTCAAAAAAGCACCAAGATACTTTATTAGCTTGGGGTACACCTATCATAAATTTAACTGAAAACAACCATTTATATTTGTGTCTTAGAATAGTTATGTCTCTCTGTTAAAGGCAAAGAAAAAACACAACCACAATTATAACTGGAAATAGACAAATGAGAGACTTCCGGCCAAGATGGAGGCTTAGACTGACACGCTCTATCTCCCTCCACAACTAAGACGGAATACAGCTACCTCAAAACCAAAGATAACTAGAAATTCCAGAAAATAAAACTCAGCGTGTGAAGTTATAAACCAGCGGTGCTTGTCTGGACGGGTAGGAGGGGCGAAATCAGAATCGGGACAAAAAGGTCGGGCTGTGCTGTCCGCGGTAGCAGCGGGGATAGCGGTGGGACTGCGAGAAACGCCAGGGGAGCAATCCAGCTGCAGTTGAGACCCGGCAGCTCACGATTCCAGGGGAAGGCAGACCCCCCCATTGCCTTGGACTGTGAGCCGGTCTCTCAGCGGAGAGACACGGCAGGAATCCATCTTGGACCCCGCCCCCACACAAAGTGCCACAGAGCAGCGAAAAAGTTCATCGATCGCTGCAGTTGCTGATCGCTGCCGACCACTGCCGGTCGCCCGGCAGTGGTGAGTGCACAGGGCTCCGCCCCCTATAGCCTGCCCAGGAAGAATGCTAAACACAAATCTGTTAGAATGAAACAGAAAACGATTGAAATCCCGGTGACGTAGCTCACCAGGCAGCAGATGAGAGACCTGACAGAGGAACAAATAAAAAACCTTTCGGAGGCTCAGTTCAGAGCTGTAGTTATTAGGTGGCTTACAGAATTAACAAAAGATTTGGAACAAGATGAGAAAGGATTGAAAGGCACTCATACTGAAAAGAACAAAAACACATACCAGACAAGTGGTGAGGAAATAAAATCCAAAGATCAAATCAACAAACCAGAACATAGGGAAGGAACAAACAGTCAACCAGTGTGGAAAGAGGAAACAGAAAGTAAGGAAAGTGAGGAGAGGCTCAGAAACCTCTGGGACAGCTATAAGTGATTGAACATTTGGATAATAGGACTGCCAGAGGGCGAAGAAGAAGAACTAGAAATTAAAAAATTATGTGAAAAAATAATGAGGCGGAACTTCCCTAACTTGGGGAAGGAAGGAGACTTACAGGTCCAGGAAGCACAGAGAGTTCCAGAAAAACTGGACCCAGGAAGAACCACTCCAAGACACATTATAATCAAATTGTCAAAAGTTAAAGATAAAGAGAGAATCTTAAAAGCAGCAAGAGAGAAGAAAAGAATCATGTACAAAGGGGTCCCAATTACATTATCAGCTGACTTCTCAAGGGAGACCCTGCAGGCAAGAAGGGACTGGCAAGAAATATTCAAAGTAATGAAAAGCAAAAACCTACAGCCACAAATCCTCTATCCAGCGAAATTGTCATTCAGAATAGAAGGACAGAGAAAGTGTTTCCAGGACAAAATAAAACTGAAAGAGTTCATTAGATCCAAACCACTGTTATATGAGATGTTAAAGGGACTGGTTTAGAAGAAGGAGGATCAAAACTATGAACATTAAAATGAAAACTGTATCACAACCACCAACAACAGAAGCTAGGGAATCAAAACAGAGGGAACCCAAATAGGCAACGAGAGTGGAAAAAGAACTATAGGTATGGGGCACATATTGGGGGGAGGTCAGCAGGGTGGGGTAAGGGGGAAAGGGAGGGGGATGGTACAGGAATTAAGAAGCATAGTAGGAGGGAATGGAGTAGACAGAAGAGGTTGAGAAGAACTATATGCACAACCAATGGACATGGACTAAAAGGGGGGGGGACAACTGGAGGAAGGGGGGCCACTGGGTGGAGGGGAGCAGAGGGAAAATAAATTGGGACAACTGGAACAGCATAATCAATAAAACATATTTCTAAAAAGAAATAGACAAATGAGAAACTAGTTTTGGAAATGAAATATATTTTTCAAGAAATTACTTTTTAAAACAAAGTCCTGAGTATTTGGTATAATGACCAATTACAGTCTTTGCTAGAAAAGGAAGGTCTTCAATGTATCTTTGAACCGTAGGGAGTTTTGTTGGAATGCAACAAATAGTTTCTTTTCTATCTAGGTACCAAACAAACAGATCTATTTTAAGAAACTATATTTAGTGCTTTCGAATATGTTAGATTGGTCAGAAATATTCTTTGTAGTATAAAATTAGCCTCTCTGTTAACTGTTTTCCACCTATTTGGAAAAATAATGTTCATCAGTAATAATAAGCATTAAATATCACTCCCTGGAATTTAGTTCAATACCACATTTAATATCCCACAATACTGTGTTCGCATTTTTATTATATCCTAGGTATAGAGACCCTAAAAACAGAAATTTAATATTTATTTGGTTTTTTGTCAAATAAATTGAAAACTAATTTCCTTAGAGGGTGTACCTATTCTAAGTTCACCTCTGTAAATCATTTTTATTTATTTTTAATATTATCTTCATTGTATCTTTTCCATTTCCATTTAGTCCCCTTATACTCCCTTCCCCCAGTGATCACCACACTGTAGTCCATGTCCACGAGTCTTTTTTCCTTTATGTATTTATCAATAAAATGTTAAATATTGTGTAATAAAATGTGCTTTTGTAAGCTGGTAGGATAATTATAGTTTAATATCTAGCTCATCCATCTATTCTATTCTTCATTCTTTAAGAACGAAAGTTAAGTCAAGAGAATATATAAAGTTCACTATACAAAAGTTTAAGGAATTTACCAAATTATCTTAACATTAATACAGCTTTTCTTATTTATTGAATTTTATGTGGATACACTGCTCTTGCAAGTCCTGATCACAGCCCCTCCCTGGATGTTTAGTTTTGATGCCCTTCCTTGTCGCAGGGGTATAGAGATAAGTCCCCTTGTCAGTCTGCCATACCCAGCCCCTGCAGGATGGTCTAAATTTCTACCTCACTGTTAGGGTAGCAGGATCCAAGAGCATGCAAATTCCAATCCAGTGTTTGCAGTAGATGCATGTTCATTATTTTAACTAATTCTATTTACTATAGATATTTCTCTATTTTTCTAGAATTAGAAAAAATGCGAACCATCACTTAATAATTCTCCACTCCCGTCTTTTGCAATACTATTTTATCCTGTTTAATTAAAATTATCCAGTTGAACAATGATTTTCAGTGGATCCTCTTCCTTAATGTCCCCCCTATACATCAGTACAGCTCAGTTTTCCTGTCTTGGTTCTCTATACAGGATATTTATCTATATATTTATCACGGTAACTACAACAAAATCCCAAATCTCAACTACCAAACCTTTAAGCTGATGACTTCCAAATTTTAATCCTTATTTCAAAACTATCTCTAAGATTTCCTATCTATTATCTATCCATTGATTGATCAATTAATCTATCATCTATCTATCTATTCACTAGGCTGTATGATCCATGAATAATACAACTGAACATTCTCCAAACTGAACTTTTGTCTTTCATTCCATTTGTCTTTATCTAGTTCAATGTCATCACTACTTACCTGATCACCCAAAACAAACCAAAGGCTTGGACTCACCCTACATTCCTTCTTTTTTCTCATCCCCTGCCAGTTTCTGCACATTGCTTCTCTATCGGTTTTCCTCTTTGCTCTGTCCTCACAATCTGTACTTCCACTATTTTACTGTGGCCCACCAAACATTGAACTGTGCTTTTTATCATGAGCTCAATTCAATACCTTACTCCAAGACAATATTGGCTCTGTCTAGTTTCCTGATGCCCTCCAGGACCACCCTCTCCTTCTCTATTTTAGCCAGTGCATGTGAGATGGACCTTCATAGTCTATATCCACAGGCTTCATTGCCCTCTGGCGTCTGGTTTGGTTCCTCGAATGGGAAGCTCAGGAAAGAGACTGGTGCTGTATGGATAGTCAACTCTTGCTATGTCCAGTGTTCCCTCACTTATCGCAGGTATTATGTTCTAGACACTCCCCCACCCGCCACGAAGTAGGAACCTTACATTTACTCTACACTCTTAAACCTATGTAACTTTAACAACATACGTATACAGTACTGCAAAATCCCGCGATGTAGCAAAAAATCCATGTTAAATAATTAAATATATTTTTAAAAATCCCGTGATACTGTATTAGCTCATTTCTCTCCTGACTAGGTCTCCATAGACTGACTTCATGTCTCTACCAAAGGCCACAGCTCCTGTCAAGTATGGTTACTTCTCTGGGTAATATTCTGCTTGCTCCTTCAGGCCCTATAGTGATAACAGCTGGTGGCTAGTGCTATTCCCACACTACTGCACCATCGTCTGTACATAGTCTCTGTATTAGTATTTCCTCACACTATTCTGTATGAATGTACCACCTGTTTCTTGCTGGGACTTGATTGGTTCACCCTCTTACTAGCCATGTGTCTCTGCACCAATTATTCACTCTCAATAAGCCTCAGTTTTCTCATTGCAGGGATATGAACAATAATCTCATCATATGGTTTTGATAGATATTAAATGAGATTGTGTATTCAAGCACTTAGTGTAATATCTACTATATTGGCATAACCACACAGAATTGCCATTTTGGCAGGTCAGATAGTTGCGTATTAGCAATTTTATGTGGTTCAAATGAAATATGTGCTCAAGAAACTTTAGCTTTTATTATCAACATTCTCATTACACTTTCTAACCTGAATTACTATAAAAACATCATGATTTATTCCTAACTCTGTTCCTGACTCCTTTTTGTTCCTTAAATATATTAAATTGCCTTCGTTAGAAGCTCATGAAGTTCTCTCTGCCGTGCAGCCACCAAAGACTGGTTTCCTCTCTTCTTTCATGTATCAATTTTTAAGATTTATTTTTATTGTATTTCTTCTATTACCATTAATCCCCCTAATATCTCCATTCCTCCCACAATCATCACACTATCGTCCATGTCCATGAGTCCTTTTTCCTTTTTAATACAACCACAGAGAGGACTTTATAGACAAACTCTTCTAGGTAGCTCCCACCTGGTATTTTTATTATCAGAGATCCTTAGTTGTGCTTAGCATAAACATTGTATGTTATAGCAATGAATGTGTTACTTTTTAATTGTTTCTCCTTATTTATAAAATCAAAGAGAGAAGGAACTTTGTCACATTCACTTATACTTGTAAAATCAACCTCTGTGACAGTGTTTGGCTCTCCATAAACATTTTTTGAAAGCATAAACAAATCGTTGAACAGAAAATAATAAAATAATAACTGGAACTCTAGGTGTAATACATCCCTGATGACCTTAAAATTTCTCACTGCTTGCCCTAAGTTCAAAAATGAAAATGAAAACGAAAATCTTAGATCCAGGCCCTAACTTTCATTGGCTTTTTCCTCCTAACACACTCACAAACTCTGCGCTCACCATAACACACGATTTATACCATAAATCGCTTAGTTTTTCATATATTGCTTCCTTTACCTTACTATTTTCTGAGTCTGGAATGAATATTTTCCATTCTCTTCTTTGCCAAGTTATTATTATCTTTCAAGATTCAGTTTCAAGTAACTTCCCTTCAAGGTAGTGTTATGAATTCTGTGGTCTGATGTGGGTACCTCTCATCTCTGTTACCTTAATAACTTGGCATAAATGTTATCATTGTTTTTATGTTTATATTGTTTCTTTATATATTGGTTCCACTAGACTATGAATTCTGAATAGATAAGGGGCCATCCTTAGTTGTCAGTGAGCCTCTATTTATGTCACAATGCATAGTAAAGAGTTGGTACTCCATATATTATTGTTAGCAATCTGAAAAGATCCTCTAAGCTTTACATTAGGTGCTTAGGCACTTAGAATTTAACCATAGATCTGTAATCCATTTCTTCTGTACCTGGACAAGAGGATGTAAGTGATGAATGCCCTCTAACAGCTCATCTGATAAACATGCTTATGATCTATGTTGCTTATTGTATCAACAAATATACAATAAGCATGGTTGGCTCAAGGGCAGTGTGTAGTCAAGTGAGCATTTTACTATCTGTGGAATTAACAATGCATAAAAGATGCAAGTCCCTAATCTCTCAAAAATTCACCTGTTAATACAAAAGGAAAATGTATCACAACCCACAAGAAAATGAACACCTAACAATGTTGGCCTGCTCCAAAGAAAGAATATCCCATCTCTTCTCAATGCTTACCTGTTATCCTTGGAATCATTAGTATAGTTTGGTGCTGGGTAAGATCTACTATTAGAGTGAGTCTGATTTAATAATTAAAACCTTTGTAGTAATACAAATGCTACACCTGAGAAGAGAAATGGTAGAAGGGAAAATTACTATGTCATATTAAACAAAGTGCCTACTTCAGGGGCCTAATTATATAATAAGATAAATGTACAGTGGGAATTGAGCACTTTCTGAGCATATAGGTGAAGATAAAAAAAATAAAAGATAATAGTTCTTGAAAAGAAAAGCCCTACATCTATGAAACTAGGATATGATGATGAGACATTCAGATTGGTAAATTGTATGAGTTTGGGTGAAGACACATTGGGGCAAGTGTCAGAGAGTGATCCAGTATGACATGAAAACCACTCATATATGTACATATATGGAGAAAGAGGGAGCAAGAATTTTTAAAATTGTGATATGAATTTGCAAAAGGTCCAATTCAAATGCTTTTAAGTAATAAAGAAAAGCATTGGCTTATGTAACTGGAAAGTCTAATTACACCAGTTGAAGTTTCTTTCCATTACTGCTTTCAGCTCCCTATCCTATAGTGGTGCCCGAATTCTAAGGCTTCTGCAAATCGAACGACAGAACCATCAGCTGCCCTAGGATTCCCTCATTCTTGACATGTGCAATAGAATTCCATGAAATGTCTCACAGTGGGCTCTGACTGACTTGCTGTGGGTCCCGAATCTATTTCCACATCAATCATTTCACTCAGGGGTTGGGATGTTCTAATTGGCTATAGGGCTAGCTTGTATGATCTCCCCTGGATCCTGGGGGTCAGGTGAGCAATTACAGAATCATGGGGATTCATGGTCCCCTCAAGAAATTTTGAATAAACGTCTCCTTCAGGCTAATCTGCCACTTCTCAATGTCTCTATTCTTTTTAAAAAATTGTCTTATAAAAGATATATTTCAGAAATAGAGAGAAGCCTAGTATATACATGTATAACTTGACTACAGAGCAACAGTTTTTGTTCTCTTTCCCTTTTACTCAAGTCCTTTAAAAGCTGTAACATTGGGAGTACTGTGTACTTTCCTTTCTCCCTTTACTTCTCCTCTCCCCCTTTCCTCAAGTAATGTCTTGTTTGAGAAGATTTAATGTGAGTTCCAACAACTCTTATGCCATAACTATATGAAATAAAACAAAATAAATGAGAAAAAAAATTAGATTAGGTCAAGAGAAATTAAGATGGGGAAATAAGATAAAGGCAAATAGTAAGATTAGTTTTTACAAAATGCCTTAATATCCTAAACATTCCGTAATAAAAGATAATATGTTCCGGAGTCTAAGCATTCCATTAGGCCAAAGAGGCAAGCTGATAGTTACATGGTTCTGAATGTACTTAAGGAGAGGAAGTTAAACAGTTCCTCTGAAGGAACATAGCTATTCTATTTCTAATTTTGACACCAAGGGGATACTTCTTTCAAGAGTCCTCAAAGAAAGAATATAGCATGTAATATAATGTACGATATTGTCAAAATTCCTGTAGTAAATACAGCTGTTAGATTTTTGGAAATATTTGGGTTCAACAATCCTAAAGTAAATGAGGCTATTGGGCTTAAAGAACTATCTTTTAGAAGTCTGCCAATATAAGTTAATGTCATTGAATAAAGTGTTAAGTCTATAAAAGCTGTCTACAAAGGGGGTTGTTAACAGAACATGGGTCAAAATCATTAACAACACTTATAAAGACTGCATTTTCTCCTAATGCCTATCATGAGCTATTGCAAATTTGAAAGTAACCATGGCAGTGATGTTATCAGATTTGATTTTTGAAAAATTATTCCATTAGCTTTTAGAAGAATGAATTGGGGTTTGACATCAGATGTAAAGTCATAATCATATTAATCTAGTAAGCAATGGAAAGGGAGGACCTCTTGTCAAAGATACCTTTGTATTCACTCTAGGATCCTAATCTACTTTGGTCTGGTCTTCATGACTTGGTCTGTGTCATGTCATTTAGTATTCATACCTTAATTTTTCTACTTTCTCGCAAACATTAGGTCCTGCTACTCTGTGACCCCTCCTCACCTTGTACATATACTTAACATATATGGGTATGTTTTGGTTTATACATCTTTCCTCCCACAGAGATTGTGTCTATGACCTCTGTATATATTAGGCCAGGACTATAATACACAATTATGGATAAATGGATGAACATACAAATGCATAAAGATAGAACATGTTAGCCATGTGGGGACCTACCAAGCCTCTCAACTTTATATACTAACAAATAAAGAACAGCAGCAAATCCTTTAAACGTTGTATATGGGCATTCAATTTGAATAAATATAAAAGCATGGGAATAGTTTTAATAAACTATGCCTTCTATCCTTTTTTTTTTTGAAACATATCTTCTTGAAAAAATTCTACATTCAGTAACTTGCTAGAAGGACAAAGATCATTTTATTCCACTTAAAGAAACCAGGTCATTTTTTTAAAAAGAAACTATCTGCAGAACAATATCAGAGAAGGCAAAATGTTTTTTAGCAGTGAAAAAACTCAAAACAACAGTGCACTTATTCCCAGATCCTCAAATCTAGCTCCTAGGCTTTTCCTCCTATGACCTCAACTAATAGCCCCTCCTAATTGAGAGAACTTTCTCCTATTATCCTCTGTATTGGGAAGCATAAAACTTCCTCTGGAAGGCTCATTTTTATAATTAAGTGAATCAAAGAATAATAGAAAAAAAGCAGAATTTACTGCATTTTTTTGGTTTCCTAATATTTCTTTCACACATACTTCCTTTCTTTAGGTTTTGGTGGTGATGGTAGTAGCATTCAAGGACATTTAGAAATGAGAATATAATATTCTGAATAAATAATATAGCTGAACTGGCTTATTTATACCTGTTCAAGTGTCTGTGGTTGCATCGTTTGTAAAGACTATTGATTATAATGGAGAATGGAAGTGTCTTAAACTCCAGAAGTGCAAAAAAACTGACTTCGAGCAAGACAGCTGTCTACTTCTTACAGACCACATTGATTAATTAATCCCTGTCAACATCTATAGATTTCACCTGAAACCTTGCCAGTTTTCCAAGGCTATTAGGTACTAGGTCTTAAGTAGACAGAGCAAAGAGTAGGGAGACCTTGGCACTGTCTTAAATTATGGTAACTCCGTTTGGATCTGAATGATTGTGTAGGAAACCAAACAAAGGTGTGTACAAATAAATGTCAGAAGACATGGAAAATATATTTTATTAAAATGTCATTGCTATAGTACTTATCTGAAGGTGTTCTAATACTTGAGAATTGTATGAAAATGTATATAAAATAGTGCTAGTGATATTATTATTTACAAATTAGGAGGTGAAGATTAAGGACTTCCTGCAAAAAAAAAAATTAGTCCTTTCTGTAGAAATAGATTTTATTTTATACATTATGTAAGAAATCTACCTTTTACAAAAAAAAAAATTAGTTTTTTCCCTGTAATATAATTACGTATTGGCATATTTTTTATTTTAGAAGTTGGAATGTTTGGTTCTAGTTATTTAATTTTTTTCTCTTCAATAAACAAAATCAACTGCTGAAAAACTTTGTTGAAGCAGCTGTTGACTTGATATTATTAGATCCATAAATATTGTTAGGAAAAATCTTGTCCCTCTCTGTGGGCTAAGTTCTCTGTAGGTTAAATTCTGGGAGCAGGCAAAATGACTTTCCATCCAGGGGCATGCTCTCGTCAGGTGCTCTACTTCTCACCAGAGAATGTCAGGCCTGTCCCCAGCTGTGTGGATTCTCAAAGGGCCTGCTTCTGCACCTCAGTGACAAAATAAAATAGCTGTGCTCCCAGAGCAAGTCCATGAGTAACTTCAAATTCACTGCCATTTTTTATAACTATATAAAGTCAGGCTGAGGCACATGACATTTACGTAAGTTTGTCTAAAGCAGCCTCTCCTAAAATATATTTGACAATGGAGATGTCTCTTTTGTGAGAAAAATAGCCAGGACACTTTATGTACAGGAGTGAACAGGGGAAAGGCGAGCCAACATGGAGGAGGCTTATAAAGAGGGAACTGGAAAGAATTCCTGAAAAGAGTGAAGTAATGGAAAAATAGGGAGAAGAAATGTCAGAGAAGGACATTTTTCTGTGGCAAAAGTTTTGTCCTTATTTCTTCTTGATATCTAAAACGTTGACCCTACTCCTTCTTGCCACATGGGAGGATGAGAACAGGGGCCCTACCTACTGGTGCTGTGGTCTTCGATCTTACTTAAAAATTCCAATTAGAAAAATAGAGTCTAATCTGTGTGCACCAACTCTAGCAATTTTTCTCTCTGAGACAAGATGTTGTTAGAATTTAAGTCTGTCTCACCTTTGGAGGGAGAAACTGGGGAAAGGTTAGTCAAAAAAATTGAGTTCCTTTTAGAATTCAATAATAAAAGTAACTTCATTGTTATGTTACATACTATATATTGCCAATACTGACTCCAGATAATTAATTATTTTACCCATTATCTCATATAGTCCTCAAAACAACTACACGAGGGAGATACCACAACTATTTTACAATGCAGAAAGCTACTTAGCAGGTAATAAAATAATAAAGGAGAGAGAGACACCCCTCAAACACAAGTTATCTTAACTCCTCAATGTGTGGTCATCTGGTTGTCTTCTTTCTATCTTATTATGTCTGGCATACCAAGGGCTTTCTGAAATTTTTTCTTTGCGTGCTAAATAGAGTTGATAAGAAAAATCCCTGTGTGTGTGCATGTGTGTGTGTGTACACGTGGCCAACAAAAAGTTCTGCCTGAAAGAAAAGCCAGAGGTCACAGTTCACTGATTATACTAAGTTACAAGCTGATTAGCCTGAGGATGGTCTCCTGTCAGTGCTGCAGGTCAGTGAGTGCGACTCTGTCCATCCTCACTACCTCCCTGTTTTTTAATGTCTTTTGAACTAGCTTGAGTAATTTACCAAAATCCTTTTAGAAATTATTCATATGCCCTCAGTCCATGATCAAACTGAATTAAATACTCAACAGGCACTTAAAAAAAAAAAAGAGGTCTTTCAACTCAATATGTTGGAGATGCAGACAAAACAAAAACCAGAAAGAGATGTAGATAACATTTGCCCATCTTCTTACTTCCTTGTTTCGAGTACCTTCAGAAATAATAAGAATAACAACAGCAATGGCAATGACAAAAACAAAAATGCAGTAACAGACCTAGAGTGTTTCCTATATTCCAGGACCCAACCTATATTCAATGTCCCAAGGAAGGATATTCTTCTATGCTAACATTCTTAGGTGGAAGGTAACTGGTAGCAGGTATGATATAACTATCCTTTGGCCAGCTCAGGACTTCCCCTTTTCTACATCCCCCCGACCTCTGTTTTGTTTGTTTCTTTTGCTTTTGCTTTAATTTGTTCTCATAGGCTACATCCAAGACCTTTTGATTTGATTTCTTCTCATAGGTTACATCCAAGACAAGTTGCATCAGAAAATCTTCATCTGATTGTAATAACTATGCATGGGTCCAGGTGGATACTGGAAATATGGGGGGACTGCATTGTGAAGTATATGATTGTCTACCTACTATGCTGTGCACCTGAAACTAGTACTGAAAAATATTGAATGTAAACTGGAATTGAAAAATTAAAAAAAAAAGAAATTCTTCATCTGAATGAAAATGTACCTTCAATCCACTTGTAAAATATTTTTAGAACCAACCAATAATTCTTCTTCCTCATTTATGTATACAGGGTGGGGCAAAAGTAGGTTTACAGTTGTGTATGGAAAATAATACAATACCTAATAAATAATAATACAAGAATAAATTATCGATCACATACAACTGTAAACCTACTTTGCCTCACACTGTGGTATGTCATTATATCAATATTAACTATATTGAGTCAGATGAGTCTAAGTTTGAATGTTGGCTCTGTCAATTACTTGACTGTTATCTTGAGGAAGTAACATTATATCTCTGGCCTCTGCTTTTGTATGTGTAAAATTGAGTGGATAATGCCATCTTAGAGTTATTGGGAAGGTTAAGAAGATAATTATAATGTGTGGCAGTTAGCACACACTAAATGAACAGTAAAAACTGTTATTTATATAAGCCACTCCTTTGTTTTAATCTATTATATTCACAAATATGTGAATTGATAAAATGAATAATTTATTCATTGGACATTTAAGCAGTCTCATCAAAACTTTAAGAACTTTATGTAATGACTTTAAAAATAAGGCTATCACTTAAGTACTAATTTAGGTTATAATTCTAACCCCTAAACAAATAATCAAGTAAACGGTATCATTTTTGTTATTTTGCATTTCCTTCAATATTGATAAATGTTTGTTTGTAATGAATTGGAGTGGCCAAAGTAAAACATACATGTAATACTTATATATCCATGTAGCTGTCTTCTATTTACAAACTGATTGCAATGTAAAGTGGGTTTTTCTTTTCTGGTGTTTTTGCTCTTGTGATTTTATTTCTATTGTTTTTTAATATCTATTCTTATTTTGTATTGTTTTAGTTTGTTAGGATATGCGGAACTACCCCATGCTATGGAAAAGAAAAGCGAAACACAGTGGATAAGTTTATTCTCAAAATTTTCCCAAAGAAGCATCTTGGGATCCAATTGTTTTCTCAGCCAGGGCGCATGCCTTCTCCTTTGTCCCCCAGTCCCTTAACACTCTATGCTGGGCTGTGAGTCATGGCAGAGCCTTGTCTTCCACATAACCACAGTTATTTGGGCAAAGTGAAACTGGCAGAAGACATTATCATGCCTTTAGGCCCAGAGAACTTGGTAACTTCCTACAATAGCAGTGCAAATGGCAGGTATCCTGAGTCAGTCACCAGTTAGTATTGCCAAGAGGGAAACAATAATTCTCTCCTGGATGACCAAGGCTCCAGACACAGATGCTTCCTGCCATATGTTACTGTAGTTTGTTAAGTTTTCAATTGAGTCCTCGATGCTTTCCCTAGTCATAAAAATCCAACACCATGATTTACAGACTGTCATGTTCTCAAAGTGATAATCACTGATAAACCTTGAGCAATAGCACATGATACATGTCTCAATGAGTGAGAATGAAGGGTTCAGTGGGATAACAATAATTAAGGAACATATCCAGAGATATAGAGTCACGCTGCACACACAGCCACCTGGGCATCTCTGGGGTAGCAACGAAGTCTGAAACTCTCCCTCAATCATATTAGTGACTTCAGAGAAATATCATACCTTACATATCATAAGAGCAGGAAGTCAAATTCATGATCCCAAAGTCAAGCTTCATGCCAAGTATCTGCGTGTCCTTGTAAAAGGTATTTAACCTCTTTGTGCTTTGATTTCCTAGTCTGTAAAATTGAGATGTAAATAATAACTATTTTTCAGAGCTGTTTTGTACATTATAAATGGTAATAAATATACAGTGCTTCAAAAAGTACCAGACCCAGGACAAGGATGCATAAATGTTTATGATGGTTGCTGTTGCTGATGGTACCCTAAACCAACTGAATAATCTAAGACAGTATCAGATAAGACTCAGCATTTTTCATGGATGCCCACATTTAATGGTCATTACCATGATCTCTTATTTTGGGTAACTTTTGCCAGGTGTAAGACTTGATATTTTATTTTTTAAAATATTCTCTCAATGTTCCTTAGCAGAAAACACTTGTCATTTGGAACCCCTTTCACTTTTCTCTCCATTATTTCTCCATTGTTGTTGAGCGACCATCCCTTCAAGTCACTGCCTACAAAAATATCTGCCTAGTAACTAAGTTAAAGGTTCTCTTGGCTTTCAGTCTCATAGGAGATAGCATACTAATTAGGTATTAAACATTGAGGGGTTCATGGCACGTGGAGGTGAAGAACATGTGACCTTCGTGGTCCTAAATCTTTGGGGTCATGAGCAGTCTCCCCAAGTGCATAAAGCTTGATGAACTTTAACATTGTGGGTTACCTTAAACCACAAGGTTTAGATATTAATATTTGAAAACATTTTCATTATTATGGCAAAAAATGTATTAGTATGTGCTAGAGATAACATTTTCACACAAATACATACATTTTTATTTATCTTTTATATGCTGGGCTCATGCCCTCCCCCCTTCAGTCAGGGGCATTCATTTAACTTGGGAAAGATTAGGGTGGTTGGAACAGAGATACAAAGAGAAATGGTGGATCAATAGTCAGCTTTTAGAATCCAAAATTGACTTTGAGTTAAAAGCATGATAAGAATCTTAAAAGCCAGGTTTTATCAAGAGGGAAAAGGATTTTCTAAAGTTCTTTAAGTTCCATTAACATATTGAGGAACGGAGTCGGAAGACTGGATCATAGAGAAAATCTCCTGTTTTAGAGAGGATAAGCCCGAGCTGTGAATTTTCTATGGGACAGAAGAAAGATTCCATCTAGGGAAATCCATGATATAAAAGAAGTGATACAAAACCCATGATAGAAAAGATGAAGTGCACTTCATCCTCAGTGGTTTATGGGAAGTGAGAGAGACTGGGAAAAGATGTCTTCGACCCATTTACAATTGGGTGGAAGCCAGGAAAGGGAGTGCTTTGGCAACACCCAGGTAAGTATGGGGGATCTTGGGAACAGCAGAGCACAAGACGTATCATTCCCTGAATAATAAACTTCTAGAAATCCGAATGCCTGGGCATCTCTGCCAAGCCTCTCTCTAGACGAAATCCAACAATATTCCAGTGACAGCACCATGGCAGTAAGAGGAACAGATGAGCCTGAAGCAGCTTGCCTGTATGGCTACCTCGGTTTTCTGAAACTGCCTGGCTGTGTGACAAGTGCCCTCATGAAAAGACTCAGAGGTGCTAAGGGCGCCTGTGGACTCAAAGTAGACAAAGGGGCTGCAATGTAGAGAACAAATGGCTGTTCTCAAGACCCGAGTGTCAGATCTGGTGTGTCTTTGTTAAATGTGTTCACCAGTCCAAAAACTGGTGCAGACCAGCCACTGTGCATCTGCCACCAAAGAGAATGCACAGGACAATCATTGACACTGAATTGCCCCTCTCCTGTACTGCCATACACTGTATAAATGCAAGGTGCCCTTACCGACCCATTAGAGTAAACAAAGCCCAGCTAAAGCCCCAGGCTCCTTACTGCAGAAAGTTGAGGAAATGGGAGAGAAATGAGAAGACTGAAACCGGACCCAAATTCCATCGATTTGCATAACAAAGATAAAATCTGAACTGGGATATTGCCAATTTTAAATTCGTTCTTGACCCCAAGTGTGTGGGGGGTGGCGGGAACCCTCTGGTTCTTCTGGTCTGAGTGCAGGAGATGATGGTTTGTGTGGAAGACAGTAGCAATTACAGTACTGAAGGAAGAGGCTGCCACTAAGGATCTGAAACAAAAAAGATGAATTTATTGCCTGTTAATCAAGGGAGAGCTGTGTTTGTACAACACAATCTCTTCGAACAAAGCAAAGTGCTTGGTTTTCTATAGGGTTTAGGGAAGCAAGGAGTTCAGAGATTGGCAGACCTCAGAAATAGTGTTTTCAGGCACTGCTTGATGATATTGGGAGATACTGTCCTTCTCATCAATTCTCTTTTGTTCTTTAATCAAGTTCAAATTAGGTTTCCTTCCTTGCAATCAAGGAGTCTTTTGTATCATTTGACTGAACTCACTGTACTGAACTTCGATATAAGGGAGTAGAAAAAATTGTTAACCTGAATATCCACCTCTTAGATTGGTACTAGTTGAGAAGTGATATGAATAATGATTTATTGTCTAATTTACTTTATTTCCTGAGAAAATAGTGTGAAAACCTCGAGACAGGAGTCATAATCTTATTTTTTTTAACTGGATCCCCATCAGCAGCTAAAAGACTGTAGCACCAGAGGGTAATAAATCAGCTTAATATAGTATTGACTAATGGTTTTGAAATTTTCAAAGTGCCTATATTGTTCCAACTCTTGTTAGGATTTAACACTGCACTGATGTGATTTCTTTTTGCAAAAAAAAAAAAAAAAAAAAAAAATATGCTCAGAACTTATTGCTGACCTTCCAATTTCCTTTTCATTTTCTCTTCTTTTTTTCTTTTCTTTCTTTTTTTTTTCTTTTGATAAACTGAAACCATGGCAACCTGTAAATGGGGCATTTCATTGTTTTTTATTTATTAAAGTGACTTCAGTTTTCTTGGACTAACCTTTTCTCAGATAAAAATTGCTTTACTACAGATATATATCAGGAGCTTTTTTCCCTAAACCTTGAGATAGTTTCATATGTATTATTTTGCATACTTTGATACCATCTAAATTTAAGTGGTTAAAATGTATCAGAAAAGGTTTTTCATTTCCATTCATTTTTTTCCCAACAGTTTTCAGAATGTTTTACAAAAAAAAAATTGCAATTTGCTTAACATGGCATGGTCTCTCTTTCCTTGGTATACAAGAGGCAAAATTCAAACTAAATAACTACATTCTCTAGCATGGGTCATGATCCAATTTAACTACAATCTGAACCTCAGGGTATTTTCTGCGGGATCTATATGAGCAGGCAACAACTATTGAGTTGTGTTAAAGTGAAGAAGGCCATTGGATTTAGTTTAAGTGTAAAAACCCATCCATGGGAACTACTTCCAGAATAATATTTGTAATAAAATGAGAGTACTAATGGAAAAGTGGCATTATGGTGCAAATAAAGCCACTGGCTGGGAATCAAGACATCTAGGATCTGGCTATTTTTCACTTATCCATTCAAGAAATATTGGTAGAGGGCTTGCTGTGTACCAGAAACTGTAGTATCAAATGGTGAACCAAACACAAATATCTTGTGATGTAAGAGATACAGTAATAACTGCTATTAAGGATCACATTGGACACAATGAGAGAATAAAAGGTGGTATAGAGGTGTTGTTGTAGGTTGTTTGGTGCCCCCCTTCAGTTGCTGGAATCTGTGACTCGTCGTCGTCGGCAGCCGTCCGTCTCGAGAGACGATGGCGTAGCTTCCCGAGAGTCTATCTGCACCGCCGAGAATGGCTGTGCAGTCCGACTCGGGAGTGACAATCCCTGCCGCACTTGGTACAGGTGAAGGCAGATGGCTGTTGTTGCTGCTGCTGACGCTGCTTCCGCCTCGATCTTTTCTGGACCGCCTCCTCGTTGCGCGCAGCCTCTGCACGTGACGTACCTTGCCTGACCGCGAGCCTCCAGGCTAGGCGGTCGTCTGCTTGAACTTCCCATGTGTTGAGATTGATGGAGCATTGTGTCATGTCCTTTTTGCAGATGTCTTTGAACCGCAGTTTTGGGCGCCCTGTCATCCTCTGGCCTTCTGCTAGCTCGCCGTAGAGGAGGTCTTTGGGGATACGGCCTGCATCCATTCTTTTGACATGGCCGAGCCACCTGAGGCGTCTCTCGCTAAGAACTGCATGCAAACTGCTCATATTGGCTCGCTTCAGCACCTCGGTGTTGGGGACCTTATCCTGCCAGGCGACATGCAGGACGCGTCGCAGGCACCTCATGTGGAAGCTGTTGAGTTTCCTTTCGTGCCTTGCGTAGGTGGTCCACGTCTCGCTGCCATAGAGGAGAGTGCTGACTACGCAGGCTTGGTAGATGCGCAGTCTGGTTTTCTCAGTGAGGCTGGAATTGTTCCACGCTCGCCGGTTCAGTTTGGCCATAACTGTGGCTGCCCTGGCGATTCTCCAGTTGACCTCCAAGTCGACTGACAGAGAGCTCGAGATGGTGGACCCGAGGTAAGTGAAGTCGTTGACAACCTCCAGGGTGTATCCGTCGATGGTGATGCATGGGGGAGTCCCCGTGCCTTGAGCCATAACATTCGTCTTCGTCAGGCTGATGGCTAGTCCGAACTCCTTGCATGCGTGGGAAAGGCAAGTGACTAGCTGCTGGAGTCCCTCTTCGGAGTGTGATGTCAAGGCTGCGTCGTCGGCGAAGAGCATCTCACGGATGAGCACCTCTTTGACTTTGGTCTTGGCTCGTAGACGGGCCAGGTTGTAGAGCTTGCCATCGGATCTGGTGTGAATGAAGACACCCTCGCTGCAGTCCTTAAAGGCGTATTGGAGGAGCATGGAGAAGAAGATTCCGAACAGCGTAGGCGCGAGGACGCAGCCCTGCTTTACTCCGCTGCTGACTGGGAAGGCCTCAGAGGTTGCGCCGTTGTAGGACACCGTGCTGTGCATGTTGTCGTGAAAGGACATGACCACAGCAAGCAGATGTGGTGGACAGCCAATCTTCCGTAGCAAGCTGAAGAGTCCGCTTCGACTGACCAGATCAAACGCCTTCGTGAGGTCAATAAAGGCGAGGTAGAGTGGTTTATGCTGCTCGTGACACTTCTCCTGCAGCTGGCGTAGGGAGAAGATCATGTCCACTGTTGATCGGCCAGCTCTGAAGCCACACTGGGCCTCTGGGTAGACGCGGGAAGCAAGGGTCTGCAGGCGGGCAAGAGCGACCCGGGCGAATACTTTGCCGACGACGCTGAGGAGAGAGATGCCCCGGTAGTTGTTGCAGTCACTGCGGTCTCCTTTGTTCTTGTACATGGTGATAATGTTGGCGTCTCTCATATCCTGGGGGATGTAACCCTCCTTCCAGCAAAGACAGAGTAGATGGTGGAGCGGCTGTAGCAGGACTGGTTTCCCGCTCTTTAGGATTTCTGGAGGGATTCCGTCGCTTCCTGGTGCTTTCCCGCAAGCGAGGCGGTCGATGGCTTTGCCGAGCTCTGCCGCAGTAGGTGGGGTGTCTAGCTCCTCCATGACTGGTAGGTCTGGGATGGCTTTAAGAGCAGTGTCTGTTACGGTGTTCTTCGTTGTGTACAGCTCGAGGTAGTGCTCGGTCCACCGCCGCATTTGCTGTTCCTGGTCAGTGATGACCTCACCTGTCTTGGACTTAAGGGGGGCGATCTTGGAGGGGATTGGGCCTGTTGCCTTCTTGATACCCTCATACATTCCTCGTGCGTTGCTTATATCGGCGGCTTCCTGAATGCTTCTGCACAGGTTTAGCCAATAGGTGTTGGCACAGTGGCGGGCAGTCTTCTGGACTTTGTTCCTGGCAGCCCGTAGAGCTTGAAGTGTACTGGGAGTGGGCGTGACCTTGTAAGCCAGTAGGGCCTTCCTCTTAGCCTCGATCACGGGTTCCATTTCTTCCCAGTGAGCCTCGTACCAGTCAGCGTTCTTCCGCTCTTTCTTCCCGTAAGCAATAATGGCGGAGTTGTATATGGCGTCGCGGAGACATGGCCAATTGGATTCGATAATGTCATCTGCCGCCACTCCCTCGCCGAGTGCATCTTCCATCTTGTTGATGAATTGCTGGGTCTTAACTGGGTTGCTGGCACAACTGGTGTTGATGCGTGGGCGACCCTTCATCTTGGAGTGGTGCAACCTCTTCGGCATTATGCGCACCTTGCTTACCACGAGGGCATGGTCCGTGTCGCAGTCTGCACTGTGGTAGCTGCGGGTGAGGAGGGTGCTGCCAATATCCGTTCTTCTGGTGATGACGAGGTCAAGCTGGTGCCAATGGCGGGAGCGGGGGTGCCTCCATGACACCTGGTGGATCTCTTTGCACTTGAAGAATGTGTTTGTCACGCACAGGCCGTGGTGACACAAAAGCTCAAGCAGTCGCTGACCATTCTCATTGATCTTTCCTCTCCCAAAGTTTCCGAGGCAGGTGGGCCAGGCCATGTGGTCGGCTCCTACTCTTGCGTTGACTATATTACCTTATATGACAAAAGGGACTTTGCAGACTTAAGTTAAAAATCTTGATGAGGAAGTAATCCTGGATTATCCAAGTGGGCCCAGTGTCATCACTAGGGTCCTTATAAGAGAGACAAAGGGCGATCAGAGCCACAGAAAAAGATGTAAAGATGGAGGGAGAGGTCAGAGAGGAAAAAAGATGCTACACAGATGGCTTTGAAGATGGTGACAGACCCATGAACAAGGAATCAAAGTGGCCTCTAGGAACAGGCAAAAGCAAGGAAACATCGTAGATCCCCAGATCCCTCAGAAGGAACACCGAACAGTTGACACCTCCATTTTAGCCCAGCAGACCCAAGGTGGACTTCTGAGCTACAGAACTGGAAGAAAATAAATCATGTTTTAAGCCAGTAAGTTTATGGTAACTTGTTAAAACAGCAATGGGAGACTATTACCACTGGAAAGCTGTTACTGCAGTAAAAATTAATTTTAGATATGATTGTATAAATAAGTCAAAACGTAAGGCAATGGGTTTTAAATCAATATTTTTTCTAACTGCAGAATGAACAAACTCACAAAGAATAAAAGTATATATACATAAACTGTTGCAAATATTTCCTGTCTGCTTCTTGGTGATTCACTTTGGTATGTCCTTTTGGTTCTTCATTTCTTTTCCACATATGACCATCTCTTTAATCTTTGTTCACATTCAATATAATTTTCAATGTCCATATTTCTCAAAATCACACATTAATCTGGCTGATTTACCTTTAATCTTCTCTTTCCCCCATCCAAAATCTCTGTAAGTACATATATTTATACTTATGGACACCCCTAAACGCATAAGGTCTTTCCATTCAGAAAAATTATAGCAAGAGTCCCCAGCATTGCATTGGTGAGGGCCCATATTTTGTTCTGAAGTTTAAATAGGTGCCTTTTATTTTCTCCTGTTTAATGGTTTTCATTCAGTGAAGCCAAAAATACCTTGCTGAGTGGAGTAAGAGCCAACGATGTACAAGGAGAAATGGAAATGTCATACATGCATAGTGGTTATGAAGTGCATATCTAGGGACACTCAATATACTTTCAAAATTATATTTTGTAAGGACTGCGTGTTAAGTGCCAGACTTCAGAATTGAAATCCTTGGTAAATTGCCTTGACTGTTACCTATTTAAAAAAAGAAATTATCCTTTGAACTGATGAATCTCTTGGTTTGACAAGTTTCTAATTACATGCTCAGGATCTGAATCTGAAAAATCTCAAAAATGATTCCACCTAATGTGATTAATTCACAAACAAACCAAAAACCCTGGTGACACTGTCTACCAGAGAAGGCCATGCAGAAAGTTGTTCATGTTTGTGAAGCAGAATATTAAAATAACCATTTTCCCCCAAAAGCAACTTTATACTATATTATGTATGAAACCCACATACCTTAGAGAAATCTCCTACATAGAGATCACTCTGGAGCATCTCATCCAAGCAAAGTAAAATGTTAACGAGTATGTGATTCTTTGCAAAATAAAGGATTATGGTGCTAAGTAATCTGAGTTGAGTAATGTTTTTTGCTCAATTTACTAAAATGATAACAAAACCTTCAATGATCTTTTGAAAGAGAGAAAAGTTTTTGCAATGTAAGAAAGCATATTTTTGAGGACTCTATGAATCTTTCCTATATAACTGTTATCTATCTGCTTATTATTTTGCTACACTGTTTGCTCTGTTATTGTTGCCTTATTCTCTTGGGTCATTACCAACCAGAACAAACTAGTATTCAACATCTTAAAGTTTTGGAAGCAAGTTTGTTGTTCACTATACAACATTACTCCTCACCTGTGGTGAAACCTTCTATGAATTTGCAACAAAGAGAGAAACCAAGAGTTTATTATGAACATAGAGCAAATATCTGGATAAAAGGTAAAATAAATAGTAAAACAAAAATTATTTTTGGTAACTGAGATGTTTAGGAATTGTTGTCACTTAAATTTCTTTGACTTTTCTAGATGTGATATTTTAAACAATTGATGGTTTGTCTTTTTTCTTGCTTTTGGAAACAAATATACACATTAAAAAATTGAGTTCATTACTAAAATCTGTGATTTGTTAAAAATACTTCTGTATACAAAGAAGTAAAATGACCATAGTTTGTGTCACTTGCATTTTAAAATTAAGTCGTGTTAAAACATATATTGAAAAGGCTGTTGTGCCTAACTATGATACACTGTGAAGAATTAATTTGAAAAATATGCCCTGCTCTTTTTCTTTTTTTACAAGAGCATGTTACCATATTAAATTAATAGACATTGAAAGGCCCTGTGACTTGCTGCTAGTATTTTGTAGGAGTAGCTGATATCTCACTGCAGTATGTTAGGGAGATGCTAGGCATCCTTAAAAACTAATTATTTCTTCAAATATTGATTTGTGGCAGTTTTCCATTGATTCGTCATTTGAATCCCACCTTCCACTTCTTAATAATAAAATATTTTGCGTTGCCCCTGTCTTCTCCTGGCAATAGTGTCAGTTCGTACTGATTTTTGGCATATTTTCCCTCTTAGTTACCTTTCCATACTATACAGCATTACTATGTGCTGATTTCAAACAAAAGCTAATGGGGATTAAACACTTTATACCCTGAAGAAAGGGAATTTGTAATACTCCTGAAGTAAAAGCAATCCTTGCAAACTCTATTAAGATATAGTTTAAAAATTACTATGGGGCATTTTAAGAATGAAATCTATTTCCGGAATCTGTGGTTGCAGTTTTCCTTAACTATTGTAAAACAACATTTGATTCATTTCTAGAAATGTTTGCCTTTGTGACATCAATGTACATGACACTCATTATACTATTTCTTTCCAAAACGTGGATTCATACAATGAAAGTAGTATGGTTTAAGGACACTGCATATTTATTTTATAACCATTAATATGTAAATTCTATACTATTTTTTCAAAAGTTACAATTTTTTCAGAGTACCTATATGAAATCTTAGCTTTCTATTGTTTACAAAAGGTAAAAATTATCCTTAGCTGGTTATCCAAGTTCTCATAAAACCCTTATGTTGAAGAAACTAGACTCAAATGGGTACAAGAATTTATGTTCAGGAGGCTAAAGGGCTTTTTGTTTTGCTTAAAGAAGAAACAGGAAAGAAAGAGATGGTTCCCCAACCTAGTCCTTATTTCGTGTCATTGATTTAAATTAACTCAGTGCCTTGTATTTAAATCAATTAGGGAAGAATCAGAGGGCCAGTGCAAATGTACTTAAGATTACAAGATAGGTTCAAAGATTCATTACCAGGATGTAGGTTTTTCTATTAATTCAAAGATATCACAATCAGAAAGAGAACTCTGTTATCTTGGCAGCCCAGTGCCTTAATGGCATTGTGGAACGACGGGTTTCTGATCCTAAAACTCTATGAAGAACAAGACCGTGTCCATAGGCATGCCACTGTGGTACATTTGTCTTGATAGGGATTTGGCAACATATGGACTTGTCCTCTTAAATCTACAATACTCGTTTTTATGTTTTTCTTTCCACAGTCCTAAACCCGTAAAGTTTTCCTATTCAGTCTGGCAAACTTTAGTTCATTTCAAAAGGCCATGTTTTAGCTTGAGAAGTGTTTAACATATATCTCTGACTTTGGGAACTAAAGTAGTCAAACAGAGTAACTGAATAGATGTACTTCTAAATTTGTCCCTTCCTGGGACTTCAAAATCTTGTCAAATATTCTTAGAATATTCCTAAAGTGACATTGTTTTTTGAATATTGTATTCTGAGTATGAGGTAGGCTAAGCTAAGCTATGGTGTTCAGTAGGTTAGATGTAGTAAATACATTTTCAACTTAGGATACTTTCGACTTACAATGGGTTTATTGAGAAGTAACCCCATCATAGTCAAGGAGCATTTGTATACACTATTAGGAGAGAAGAAAGTTTAATAACTTGTACATAAATCTGGTATAGAATTTAATAATTTTATAATAGGAGAGAAATCTATATTATTTTATATATGTAAACAACAAGCAAGCAAGCCCTGGCTGGTTTGGCTCAGTGGATTGAGCGTCGGCCTGCGAGCTAAGTGTCGCTGGTTCGATCTTCCAGTCAGGGCACATCAGAGAAGGAAAACTCTGACTCCAAAAAACCTCCGCTGCCTTGCGGCATACCTCTTCAGGGGAAAGGCTAAGGGAGTAAACCCCGACAGAAAATCCGGAGCCGGAGTCCCTAACGCGGTTTGACGTTGTAGTCCACACCGGCAACTCCTGTGGCGCACCTGAACCCAAGCTGTATTGACTCCGTCTTTCCCTTGGACCCTTCAGCTGCGAAGAGAGGGGGGGTCTGCTGCATGGGCAACAGCAGACCCTCCATATCACCCTGCCCAGGCTCTGTAGCTTCAGCTTCACTGGAGAGGACACTCCAGCGTCATCGTAAGATGTCAATTCAACACGGGAGGAGACAGATACCGTGTCACTCCGGAGTCGGACTGCACAGCCATTCTCGGCGGTGCAGATAGACTCTTAAGAAGCTACACCATCGTCTCTCAAGACGAACGGCTGCCGACGAAACAACAAGCACTATGATCAGGTAGTGTTTAGCCTATCCACAGAATTACTTAATATTTAAATATGGATTTATTTGCAAGTTATTTGACTATCTGCAAAATCCAAGGTGTTTTAAAACATCATTAGTCCTCAGCTGAACAAAGAATCGGTGAATGACATAACAGTTTTCTCATGTTTCACGTCTTATAATTGAACATCTTGGTCTCCAAATAAGTTCGTAATTTTTGTAGGGCATCTCCGCATTGACCAGACTTGATTCTGTTAGAACACATTGGATGTCATTTTCACACTTTTATCCAAAACAATTGCAGCCAATAGGGCTGAAGGGTGCAATGCTAGAAGGGTCCATTTGAAGGATTGCAGCTAAATCAATAGACAAAGGCAAAAGTTTATAGCTCCTTCTCCAATCTTCTTTGGCAGAACAGTTATACTATTAAATGAAAATCGACTTTAATTTTAAAAGTTTTATATTTATGTGTAGATATGTGTGTATATATTATATATACATGTATATCTTCTCTCTCTCTCTCTGTATTTTTCACAAAAGAAAGGGCTGGCGAAAAATATAGGACAGTTTTATCAATTGTACATAATAAAGTGTACCCTGGCTGGTTTGGCTCAGTGGATTGAGCGTCGGCCTGCGAGCTAAGTGTCGCTGGTTCGATCTTCCAGTCAGGGCACATCAGAGAAGGAAAACTCTGACTCCAAAAAACCTCCGCTGCCTTGCGGCATACCTCTTCAGGGGAAAGGCTAAGGGAGTAAACCCCGACAGAAAATCCGGAGCCGGAGTCCCTAAGGCGGGTTGACGTTGTAGTCAACACCGGCAACTCTTGCGGCGCACCTGAAGCCAAGCTGTATTGACTCCGTCTTTCCCTTGGACCCTTCAGCTGCGAAGAGAGGGGGGTCTGCTGCATGGGCAACAGCAGACCCTCCATATCACCCTGCCCAGGCTCTGTAGCTTCAGCTTCACTGGAGAGGACACTCCAGCGTCATCGTAAGATGTCAATTCAACACGGGAGGAGACAGATACCGTGTCACTCCGGAGTCGGACTGCACAGCCATTCTCGGCGGTGCAGATAGACTCTTAAGAAGCTACACCATCGTCTCTCAAGACGAACGGCTGCCGACGAAACAACAAGCACTATGATCAGGTAGTGTTTAGCCTATCCACAGAATTACTTAATATTTAAATATGGATTTATTTGCAAGTTATTTGACTATCTGCAAAATCCAAGGTGTTTTAAAACATCATTAGTCCTCAGCTGAACAAAGAATCGGTGAATGACATAACAGTTTTCTCATGTTTCACGTCTTATAATTGAACATCTTGGTCTCCAAATAAGTTCGTAATTTTTGTAGGGCATCTCCGCATTGACCAGACTTGATTCTGTTAGAACACATTGGATGTCATTTTCACACTTTTATCCAAAACAATTGCAGCCAATAGGGCTGAAGGGTGCAATGCTAGAAGGGTCCATTTGAAGGATTGCAGCTAAATCAATAGACAAAGGCAAAAGTTTATAGCTCCTTCTCCAATCTTCTTTGGCAGAACAGTTATACTATTAAATGAAAATCGACTTTAATTTTAAAAGTTTTATATTTATGTGTAGATATGTGTGTATATATTATATATACATGTATATCTTCTCTCTCTCTCTCTGTATTTTTCACAAAAGAAAGGGCTGGCGAAAAATATAGGACAGTTTTATCAATTGTACATAATAAAGTGTACCCTGGCTGGTTTGGCTCAGTGGATTGAGCGTCGGCCTGCGAGCTAAGTGTCGCTGGTTCGATCTTCCAGTCAGGGCACATCAGAGAAGGAAAACTCTGACTCCAAAAAACCTCCGCTGCCTTGCGGCATACCTCTTCAGGGGAAAGGCTAAGGGAGTAAACCCCGACAGAAAATCCGGAGCCGGAGTCCCTAAGGCGGGTTGACGTTGTAGTCAACACCGGCAACTCTTGCGGCGCACCTGAAGCCAAGCTGTATTGACTCCGTCTTTCCCTTGGACCCTTCAGCTGCGAAGAGAGGGGGGTCTGCTGCATGGGCAACAGCAGACCCTCCATATCACCCTGCCCAGGCTCTGTAGCTTCAGCTTCACTGGAGAGGACACTCCAGCGTCATCGCAAGATGTCGATTCAACACGGGAGGAGACAGATACCGTGTCACTCCCGAGTCGGACTGCACAGCCATTCTCGGCGGTGCAGATAGACTTTTAAGAAGCTACACCATCGTCTCTCGAGATGGACGGCTGCCGACGATGAGACATAATAAAGTAAGCCAGTACTCCTGGATGTACCAACAAGCATACATTTCTAGGGATCCACAGATGGGCTACCAGTTGTGAATCCGTGACTGTTGTCTAAAAGCAACATTCGAAAGTCTCCTTGGGTACAAAAGAATATAGGGTATGACTTGCTTGTTAATTTGTGTTAAGGAGTATGGTAAATCAAGTAAGAATTTTTTTCTTTAGCAGTTAGTCAACTAACTAAATAAATATGTTTGCTAATATATTGACCAATAACATTAGTATTTATTCTTCATTCTTATATTATTGAAAACAAAGATTAATAGATGTAACATTTACACCTACAAGTGTGTGGCTAACTCACAGCTAAAATAGCATGTCTTGCATGAATATTTATTATTTTAAAAATATTTTCATGCCTTTACACTTCTTTTTATCAAGTTCATTTTAGAAACATAACTATAATAAATGCACACTAATCTTGTTTTCATCTTAAATTCTGAAGTACTGTGGTATATAATACAGAGGTGGTAGATGGTTTTTGTAAGTAGAAGAATAGAAAAGCTCTCCATTTTCACGTAATTTAATAAATTCGTTAAAGTGAATTTATTTAATGTAATTCAGATGTCAATTATATTAAATGTTAATGTAACAGACATTGCCTCAATTATTTCATATCATGATGCAAAATAAGTATGTGTCTTTCACATTGATCTACTTTTCTTCAGACTAATAACACAGTTAAGGATTGATTTTTGAAGGAAAATTATGAACATAAGACTAAAATTATTGTCATTATGGAATATACATAGTTTAATAGGCACAAAAATATCTCTGAATTTTCATAGGAACTGAAGTCTCAATCAGTTTTAGAGACCAGTATTTAATAAATTAAAGTGCATTTTCTAAGCAGGTAATTTGTTTAATTGTTAAATCATTATAACTTAACATCTCCATATATTATAAAACTCAATTGACTATTACTCTCTGCTTACTCAAGAATTTTAACTACCCTGGTTTTGTTTTCAGGTTTATTAATTTATACCAATGTGGGTACTGCATAAATTAATAGTCCTGGGTGCGTACAAAGCCTTGTAAAAGCACAATCTTGAACTACAGCTGCTTTTACCCACTACTCTTGAGACTTCTCTTGTAAGCTGGAAGAAAAGTTATATCAGCAAATTACCAGATACTATTTGTTCTGTTACTCTGTTCAGACAGGATCTGTCTATTCTTGTTTCCAGAGGACCTGCACTTGACTTATGAAGAGGTAAAAATAACAGCAGTAACTGCTAATAGAAATACCAAGCTCAGGCTATCATGGAATAAGACAAATAAATTTCCTGATATTCAACAGTTTCAAGAGAGGCAGTAATCAAGGAAGACTGCATCCTACTTCCTTTCAGCAAACTTAAAAAAGAAAAGTGCAGGTTATCCAAAAGATCAATCTATCAGGTAAACTTAGGCTTGGCTATGAATGAAAAATTCAAAATAATAGCAAGTTAAACAAGATAGAAGCTTAGCTTTCTTTTAAATAATAGCCCGACCAGCGATTTTTAACCTTTTTTTTTTATCTTGTGACATACATAAACTAATTACTAAAATTCTGTGGCACACCAAAAACTATATTTTATTTTTTGCTGATTATACAAAAAATATGTAAAATTTCAATTCACTTGCACTGGAGAGTTATTGTTGTGTTAGCTGTTGTCATTTTTTTTTAAATTTAACAATGTAAGGGAAAAGAAGTCAATGCCCCTGACTAAATAGTAAGCTACTGCAGGTTTTAAAAATTCTTGTGATATACTGAAAATCCCTGTTCTAGATCATTATAAAAATGGCCTTCTGTGGCCTTCAGAATGAAACTTACGAAGAAGAGCAATATGCCAAGCATAGAAATACAGGACATTTTTGTTTGAACTTGCTGGCCTAGACAGTTATTCTAAAGATTACATGCAGTTGTAGAAGACTATTTTGTTGGGCTACCATCCTTATGTGTGCCTTATTATGGTCAGGAGGCTGTTCTAACACCAAACATCATGTCTACCTTCCAGCTAACTTTTTTTTTTCTTTTTTTTTTTTAGGAAGAAGGAGGATTCCTCCTCTAAAGAAGCATTGTCCCTTTAAGAAAATGTCCCAGAATTTTTTCATACCACTCCAATGTACATTTCATTGTCCAGATCTAAGTCACGTGGCCATACTTAGCTGCAATGGAAGATCCAAAACATAGTTGGTTTACTGTATACCCAGCTAAGTAGTTGGTTCACAGCTGTAGATAGACAAATAGCAGTCCTTAACTCAGCCACAAACTTTTGCAGAATTGCTGTCATATGTCTTTTTGTCAGCAAGGCAATAGTAAAGCAGATGTATATGGAATTTTATAGGCAGAAATGTGAAAACACAGAATAAACATAAAATATCACAGGGACCTTCATTTTTCTTTAATATTAAGCAATTTATAATTTCCATACTAAACTAAATGCAATTAAAATTTTTCTGTCTACTAGCTTAAATTGTTTTCACTTTTAAGTACATAGGTAATTGAATCTTTTGCTTTATTCTGTGAATATAAATCTAATCATATTCTATTGTATGTCTGGAGAACCATGTAAAGTATTTCAAATTTAAAAAGGGCAAAAGCTACTAAAACTTAAAGATGCTAAGATTTTAAGGGAGTAGCAGATTTGTATGACAAAAAAAAAAAAAAAAAGAACACCAAAAACAAACAAACACTTGTTTTCTTTCCTTAACTTCCAGTTGCTTCCCTCTTTGCTGTTTCTTACATAGATGCATATATACATTTGTAGTCATCTTTTCTTTCCAGCTTTACTGAGGTATAATTGGAAAACAAAATTGTATATAAGCTTTCAAACATATTTGTCAAGTGTTTTTTCTATTTTACTGTCTGAGAATATATCATTTATTACTTTTGAGTGCTGAAAAATCAAGATAATTTCAAAAAGCCTAAAGGAGGAAATAAATATCACCCATAATCTAATTTCAAAAAATATATATGTGGAATATGTTGATATTTACTCTTAGTATCTAAAATTTGAACATATTATTTTGCTCCAAATTTCATTCCTTCTTTGTAAATTTCTATAAAAATATTTGTAATGTAACTTCACATTTTAATTTATCACTTTAATTTAAATGTAGTTGGTATGCAACCTTATATTGGTTAATTAGTTTCAGGTGTATATACCTTACAGTGTGATCATCCCGCTAATTCTAATAATCATCTGATTAATTTCTCATATTTTAACAAAATCCAATTTAATGGCTGCATTAAGTTGTATCCATAAAGATGTATTATAATTTATTTGATGAATGCCCATATTTTTCTATTAAAGATTATTATTAAACATTGAATTTTGCTAATTACCCTGAATGCTATGTCTTTGCAAACAGCCATGATTATTTGATATAAACTTCTATAAATATTCTTGATTAGACAAAAGCCATGCTGTTTTTTAAGGATTTTGATGCTTGCTGAAAAATACCAACCCTCCAGAAACTGTGAGTAATTGGTTTTCCTAACAAAGGAGGGCAGTGCCTGTTATGCAACACTCTCACCAACTGTGGAAATAATTAATGAACTAATTCATGAAATTTCAACATGTTATTTGACAAAGTAATTTGTCATGCTTCCTTTAATTGATATTTATTTGATTACTAATGTTCTTCATACACTCGAATTTCTTGGTGAATTGTCAGTTTAAGCTCTTTTCTCACTTCACTGTTGAGTTTATAATTTTCCTTCTAATTTATAAGACCATATCATATTTCTCAGTTACATTAAGTAAGCACTAAAAAGTGACAGTCTTTATGAGGTTTACCTAAAATGGTAAACTAGCTTTGGCAAAAGCCATGTCCAATTTACGCCTTTTGATGACATATGGGAAAATGAACCATCAGGAAGACTGTATTAATTTATAATCTTCAAAACCTTGAGCTGGTTGACTTGTCATTAACCAATTGTTTACATACAATGAGTCCAGGGCCTTGGTCCATCAAGAATGTAAGAGAAGTTCTACAACATTTCATGATGCAACTATGGAGAAAGGTTGAATATTGAATAAGTACAGGTACTAAATTCGTCATCAGGAATGTTGACTCTGACTTTTAGCAAGTTGTTTAATATCTCTATTAATGAAATGGATGGGCTGACTTCTAAGGTCCCTTTGCACAACTCAAATTCCATATCTGTGTCTGCAGATAATTTTAAAACATGTTTTCATTTTTCTTAATATGTCTACATAACTTATGATTTTTATGTAAGTATAAATACAGTTTATTTTGCATAGATACCACTGTATTGATAATCTTGAAAAACACCTGGCATTTCAAGGACCCTTTAAAAAGTAAATGTTACTAAGTAATCACCAAGCATTTAAGTATATAATATTTGCCTACTGGGCTGTGCTTTCATACTGCCGTGGCAGTGGTCTCTGGTCTGTGACCTACATGGGGCCTAGATCAGTAATTCCCAGACTTTAATTCACATAAAATCTCCTGCTGTTCTTGTTAAAATATAGATTCTGATTCCTGGGTGTGGGGTGGGACCTGAGATTCTGATCTCTAACAAGGTCCTAGACAGTGTCCAGCTGTTGCTTTTCTGCACACCATTTGAGTAGTAAGGTTCTAGCATACTCAGAACAAATGCAACTTAGTAACAAGACTTTACTTTTGGATTCAACACATCATTCCCTAATGTAGCTAAAGTCTATGGGTAGAGGTGTAAAATGGACTGATGCAACTTGATTATAATGCAGCTTTTAAATTTAGACATCAATATTATGTTTGAAATGAAAGAGTGCTTTTAGTTATAGTTTCCAAAGGATCGATAAATTATTTTTGCCAGGGGAAACCTAGTTTCTAAGTATCCTGCCATCCTTGTGAGCTGGGGTAGCCCAAACCACGCACACCAGCCAGCCTCCGTGAAACTACAGAGTTTGTATCCAGCATTCACTGCCCTCGCGCACTTAGCAAATGTCCTGTGCTGGTGCTATGACATCCACGGGGATCCATGAAAAACAGCGTTGGCTGTGTTCTAGCCACACTAGGAAGGAAGAGTTTATATTTTGACAAGACACCTCCATCAACAGTTTCCTGCGGTCAGCCGGGGTCAACTCCTACACAGTGGAGTATTTAGAAATCGTAACCTTTAGTCCTCTCTTTAGCCAGGGAACATTTTGTTTCTTTTTCATGAGGTCTTGGTGGGCAGGAGAGTGTCATTAAGTGCTGTTAGTAGTTCTTAATATAATAACTGCTTATTACTATAACCTATGGAGCATTTAAAAGAACAAATACCTGGACCTCATCCCAGACCTATGCGGTTCCTTGGCATTCACATTATTTCAAAGCTCCTCCTGTGATTCAAATACACAGCCATGGTTTTTAGTCCCCGGGCTGGAGGGAAAAGAACCTGCTGTAGCTCTGCAACTACAAAACAAACACTGACCAGAGTACAGAGGTATGAAGAGAAAAGAAAGGAAAAAAGTTTCTACTCACAAATGGGATTGCTGGATTTAGCAAATTCAGATATAAGACATTTAAACTTAAATTTCAGAAAAAAAATCATTATTTTTAGTATAATTGTGTTCCATGAAATATTTGATATGAACTTACTCTACAAAAGTGTCCATTGCTTATCGGAGATTTAAATTTTAACTGGACCTCCTAGCTTTCACCTGACAAGCCTACTCCCTTGAGTTGCTTATGTGTGTTTGGGAAGAAAATGTAGCTGAGAAATACTTAGAACAAGGTCTGCATCATTATAGACAGAAGGTTAATTTAATTTCACTAAGATTTAAAACCAATGCACTGAGCGGGGAGGAAAGACTGACTCTTAAAGTTAGGATTTTGGCCATAGCTTGACTGTTGGCCTAGCTTTATGTGGTGAGTTTTAATATTTGTATGTTTGTAGTTTGTTTTTGTTTTTGTTTTTTCCTGATAGTATAATTACATCAATGTGAAATTGAGAGGAATTGCTACCTGGGCTGTTGGCCAGATACCAAGGTCAAGTTGGACCCCCTGCTTTGACTTTTTAACAGTAGTCTGCATCTGCCTTTTCAGAACATGCATTCATGTAACATGCTCCCTGACTTCTCACTAACCACATTCCCAGTCACTCTCTTTCCACAGCAAGACCCTCTCTGAAGAGACATCAAAGCACAGAGTGTGACTAGGATGGCCTTGTGGCTCACAACCCATGATTGTGTTTGCAGCCACTTTATTACTATTTATTACTTTATTCCCAGGTCATAAGGACCAAATAGAACTGGTTTGTGAATATGGGTGAGACCATGACTGCCAGATAGAGGGATAATGCAGTTATTCCATAAGGAACACATGCGTATTGGGACAAAGCGATAAAATCTCATGTTCTCTCCCTAATGGAATGTGCACATGTGCATAAATTAATTACTGTAATAAAAGATATATTAACCTGCAAGGATTTGCAATTTCTACCTTTCCTTAGATATCTGACATGGATGCCTCAACTATAAAAGGCAAACAAACAAACAAAAACAAAATGAAATAACAAACAGAACTCCTCTCACTGAAAGCTGGGGAAGTTCTTGAAATCCTGTTGCTTGGGATTCGCCCAGGCCTAAGAAAACCCTTGTAAACTAAGTTCAAGAAGGGGCATAAATGGCCAAAGAATTTTGAAGGCATGATTACCTTTGCTAGGGATTAACCTAGGAAGCCTTTAGAGTGAAGTTGGTGTTTGTATGTGACCTTCAAAAGTAGAAATGGTTTAGAGCTAGAAGATTGTAAGTAGATTTTCATAAGCAGAGGGACCTAACATTTGGAAAATGTAAGTGTAGGCCAAGGTAGCTGTGTGCCTCGATTGAAAAGTTCATAGTGCTTCAGCAGCCTGAAATCTACACTAAGAGGAGCCTCTGGCTGGCCTGTTGCTTTTGAGGGCCCCACGTGCCATGGTGCACAGAAAAATACTGTCATTATATCATACCTGGGTGGCTGTAGTACCCAGGGTGTGACACTCAGAGCTAGTCCAGCATAGTTTATAAACCCTAAATATCTGTTCTCATCAAATAATGTTCAGGCCCACAGGAAAATCCTTTTCCCAAATGTTGTAAAAAAAAAAAAAAAAAAAAAAAAAAAGGAAGAGAGAAAAGAAAAGAAAAAAAAAAGATTTTCACAGTTGGGCTACTGCAGGTGTGAAAGATGAATACAGCTTCAGGGTTTGAGGAGGACCTGAGTGGCAGATGCATTTAAGGAAGAGAGGAGACAAATTCATTAACTTGTTAAATTCTTTCTCTCACTGTGAATGGCAAGTAAATTCTGCCAGAGGTGAAGGGACATAAAGTGCAGTATAGGAAATGGAGCAGCCAATGAACTTATAGCATGATCTATGGATGTGAACAATGGTGGTGGTGATGGTGCAAGGAGGTTGTCTAAGGGAGTGGGGGGTGTTGGGTGGATGTGGGGGGCAAAGGGGGAAAAATCCAGACCACTGTAATAGCATAATCAATAAAATATCACTTAAAAATACTTAAAAAAAAAGAAATATAATCTCCCAGCACTAGTTCCAAGTATCCATTGTTTTGTTTCCTTTAATGTTCCAAAGTATGGTCCAAAGGTACATATATAAATTAGGGCGGCATTCTTCAGAAATGCACACAGCATTTTAAAAATTCACATTTACATTGTTACCACTTTGAACCTTTATCATTTCACACGTAGTCTTGCCTGTGCTCCTTCTCTGAGGAATATTTTGCAACATTACAAAATTTATATTGCTCTAACATTGGACATGTATAGACCTAGGTACAACATGGTCTACGCTGGCAAGCAAGTAGACCGTAAACACTGGAATTGCAAAATACTGATTTTGTATAAAATATTGACTGAAGTTAATCATTTTTAAAATTAAGGAAAACTGAGCTTTAAAAATTGTTGATTTAAAGTTTTTATATTCTTCACTGACAAATCGTGTTTTCTCTTATGATTCGGAATGATTCCTGTTACATTTTAGAAGAAAAACAACCTTTTATAAAAACAGATATAAAAAATAATTTCAATGTTGATTTTTTCTACTTAATTGAATTGTAATGTTTGATGACTACATATTCAAATTATGTAAATCTGAATACAGTTATGTTTAATTTCTTAATCTTTTAGATCAGTGTATTCAATAGAATTTCTTGCCATGATGAAAATATTTTTTACCTTCCATCCCACATAGTACCTGCCAGTAACATGTGGCTCCTAAACCATTCAAATGTGACTGTTGTGACTAAGAAACTACATTTTAATTTTACTTAATTTTAATTACAACAGTCATGTGTGGTGACTGCATCAGACAGCACAAATTTAAAGTACCACTTTCTATTCATTTAAATTATGAAAAATATTTTATGGCACATCAAATAGCAATTTGCTGAAATAAAAGGCAAGGGAAGTAATCTTTTGTTAACTCAGTACCTAACAATCAAAATTCAAGAACTCTCCATGTCATTACCAGAACACCCAGAAAATGTAATACTTAATCATCTTTAATATTTTGCTCACTGTAAGTCTTATAAAAACATAACTTTACATATATTTTTCAATTTCACTGATATGAAAACATAGCAACATATAAACATAAAGTGTATAGTATTTACTATATGCCTTGAATCACATATTTTAAATATTTAGATACATGGCATATGGCCTTCCTTTCTCTTTTTCCCCAGGCCTAGAATAAAAGGGGTATAGAGGGTAAGGTTGAAACCACTAACGATATTGCAGATGAATAATATTCTAAGCCATTCCAAGTTTCAATATTATTCTAATACTAATGTATTGACTAATTTTAAAAATTGGAGCTGTAGGATACCATGTTGTATAAAGAATGTTCTGGTGAAGAGTATGAAGGGAAGATCTAAAGAAGACAATACAGAGAAGGAGCACAGGCAAGATTATGTGTGAAATGATAAAGGTTCAAAGTGGTAACAATGTAAATATGAAGCTTTAAAAAGAAGCAAGTGCATCAAAGGAAGCAATTACGTGTTTTCCCTTGAAAATACGTTATGGAACTTGGGCAAACAATTAGGGCTGAAGATAGTGGTGTTAAATGAGAAAGAAGTATAATTTTTCCATTCATCACCTTGGATAAAGGCATGTCATTTGCAAAGAAAGTCCTTAAATCTACTTCTAGTCTCACTTTTCGGCTCTCTGTGAAACTTTGAGCATCGTCACTTGAATTCTTTGAGCATTAGTTTTGCCATCTGTAATGCGAGAATAATAACACTTGCCTCGATGGATGACTACAAGAATCAGTGGGGAGTGTGTGAAGTGTAATGGTAAGATATATGATATCTATATACTGATATATTTTCATACTAATAATGATAATTATTAACCATGACTAGATGTTTCACCTTATGTTCAGGTTATTAATATTCATAAAAATCACCCATTGGATGGTTTTATTTTCTTTTGTTAAAAAAGCTAAAATCTTTTTGGATCCTAAGTTCATCATTTCTGAGGATTCCAAAACCAGGGAACCATAGCCGGAAATGTGACACATATGATAAATTGTTCTGGAAAGAAAAACAAAAAGATTTGCAAAGTGTGTCATGCATTTAAAAAGGTTATTATTTCAAAAAAGCAGGGCAATCCAATCGTTTCTATTCATATTCAGTTTAGGTATCTATTTGTCATGGCTTAAATGTTTAGCACCAAATAAATGGGCAGACCAATAGTTTGAGAGAATGAGGGAAATTTCAGAAGTACATGTTGTTCAGAGCATATCATTACATACTTCAAGAGGTTTCTAAATTAATGGACTACGTTTAGTTTCTCACCTTTGAGAAGCTTCATTTTTTTGGATCCAAGTTAGTAAAATGAAAAAAATGCATGTTTACAATTCCTTATTGGTCAGAGCAAACCCATCAAGGCAATATTATCAAACATGCAGGAAAAGACAATTGTATAACCAAACACTGGGATTTAGAGGCTGTGCTATTTCCAGAAATGGCCTCTAAACATAAGGCTTGTTTATGTTCACCTTGCAGTTCACTGAGTCAACTACAGTGGTAGCCACAATTATGATTCAGCTTATAAGCCCTATTGCAGTTACATCGAAGACATGCTTTTTGAAGAGCTTTAAAAGGTACCCTGGCAAGCAGATAAGTCAATAAATCCATAAATAGATATTTTTAATGCTGCATACACTATCAGAAACTATGGCCATTTGTTTTTCTAGAACATACTATGTTAGGCCTTGCTGTGCATTTCTAAATCCTCATCTGGGGATTTGTTTATTGATTTTATAAAGAGAGGAAGGGAGAGACAATGGGAGAGAGAGGAACATAGCTATGAGAAACATTGACTGGTTGCTTCCTGTATATGCCGTGACTGGGGATCGAACCCACAACCTTTTGGTGTATGGGACAACACTCCAATCAACTGAGCCACTCAGCCAGGGCCATATCTGTACATTTTAATAACCGAAAAAGCTCACTAAATATCAAGCCCTTAAAATAATTTTCAACAATTACAGTAATACTTAAAAGCCACTAGTTAATGAACATCTGCTATGTGCTAAACACTTTATCTGGGGAAAAACAAAACCATTATTTAATGCGAGTAACAACCCCACATTTTTCTTTACCAGGAAATAAAACTGTGACTTAGGTTTGTTTCAAGTCTCTCTAGAGACATGCACAGGTAAAAGGAATTAAAACGTGCCCACTGCTGCCATAACACCACTCCATGACCTTGTTCTGACCTCACCAATGTCAGAAAGGAACTAGGTGTGAAAACTACCATCTTCCCAGAAAATAAACTTTACCACCAAAACTACGAGGAAGGCCATCAAGATTAACAGAGGCATTCTTGAAATTCTTGTCTATGTCAGTCACTGCAAGAAACCCCAAACCTCTCATTTATCTCCCATTACCAGGATCTCATCCCATATGCTCTGGGCATCCTCTAATACGCATTGTTGTTATTCCTCTCCGACTTTCAACACTCTTTCACTCTGTTGCCTGCACCATCTCACCTGCCCTGGATGTCCTTGCTCTAATGGAAAGCACACGTTCCACTGAGGGCACTTGGCCCCATGTAGTCTTCTCAAGTGTTTGTTCCCTTACCAGGGTGTCTGTAAGTAGGGTCCATGTCTTCCTTGTTTCTTATCACCACTCCCAGGCAATGGCACTGCTACTCCCTATCTCTGGGAACTTCAACTTCAAAGGTTATTCCTCCTTGAGGCAGACATCTGGCCATCCCCAGACTCCCTCCCTCATTATTTAGCTACTGGCTCCCTCTCATTCTCTCCAAAACTATTTATTTCATAATTCCTATTGAGCTCTATTTCTAAACAATGCCCATGTGCTTCGACTTCTTTCTTGTCAGTAACACTAAACTGGCTATGGTCTCAGTTAAAGTTAACACTTTCCCTGGTTCATAAAATCATCTCTTCTTATTTACGTAGGGTCATTTTTTTGCAGTTTCCTGAAGTCCTCAAAAAATTATCTATACTCGCTACTTATGCTTCCTTTCCTCTAATTCTTCCTTGGTTTCAAGCTGAACAGGCTTTTTGGTTTCCGTAACAAAACTTACTTTTGACAAGGTCATAAATAACCTCAGTACTAGCAAATTTATTGGCCAATTCTCAGTTCTTAAATTTCTAGACGTACTAATTGTCTAGTGATGGAGTGTGTTAGTGTTCAGCCTTTTCATTATTTCTGCCTCTGTGCTAGGTGATCTCAGACCCAGGCTGATACCTTTTAAATTTATATATCCCCTGAATGTCATACTCATTTATTTGCCCACTTGACATCTGAACTTGAATGTCTAACAGGCATTTCAAGCTTAACAGGATAAAATCAGAACTCCCAGACTCCCCCTACTTGGCAAACTTGTTCTTTCCATGATCTGGTTTCTCTCTGAATAGAAACAAAACCCTCACCCCAGCTTGTACAATTCTATGTGATCTGGTCTTCTGACTCCCCAGACATATTCGGCCCCTCTCTCTCTTCACTCACTCTACTCCAGCCAACTGGGCTTCTTGCTAATTGCAAACATATGGGAAGGGAGAAAAATCAGCCTCTGACATCCAGGCACTGGGTTGACACTCACCACAAGGCCTCAATGGTATTATAAACTATCCTGATGCCAACAACTAGGCCTCAGTATTATGATCACTGGTCTGATGCTCACAGATAGGCCATGTTGTTTCTCTAATGATTTCAATGGCACTATGCAAAGTGCCAGGAAAAAGGTCAACACTCAGCAGATATTAGTTGAATAAAGAGATTAAATGAAATGCAGACTAAATGAATAAATGAATATATTTAAATAATGTCACATAATATGGACTTTTATCGTTCTCATTATAGCATTTGGATTGTCAAAATAGGGAGAAGTCAAACTAGACGTGCCTGAGCATGCTTTGAGTGAATTTCTAATAATCATTACTTACCTCTTTTGAATTCCATAAACTTCTAACTTAATCCTTAATCTGGTCTTCTTTGGTTATTTTACTTTCTAGAAGGACGTAGCTAACCATCCATGTGATTTCATTTTTATGAGAGTAAGAGGACCTGACTTTGCTCTTAGGATGTTTCTATATGAGTTTGGTCCCGACTTGAACTTAGCATCTGTCTAAATGAACAAAAGAGTTGCATGGCTTGGACAAGTGGAGGCAATTTTTCTCTCAACAGTGTTCCTTCATTCCTCCCAGATGAAATTGTTGGCTGCTATTAGTTACCTACTTGTAGCAGTAGCTCTGGATAAAGACTTAATACAGGGCCACACTGTGATTTTACTGATAGGTGGTATTTAATTTTTCTTCCCCCCAGGACTGTCACATCAGCCTCGTCCTCTGTATATTTAATGTGATTTTCCAAACTTCTTATTTAGGGATATACATAGGAAGTCAATGAAGAATTTGACCAGTATTTACACTTCAAGGAGACTCTGTCTAAGTGGAACATAAGGAGTCATGCTAATAAATGTGTTTCTGCTAATAAATTGTCTAAACTGCCTATTTTAAATATATATGAAATGCAATAAACATACAATTTCAGTAATGAAAGCTAATTTATCTACTTAAATATTCACAATACTGCAATAGTGAATATTAGTTAAATCAGTCAATATTATTTATATATTCACATTATATTATAACACTGATCTTACTAGGGCTGTTGTCTGAAGAAAACAAATGTATAACATTCATTAACTAAGCTATAATTATATTTTGTAAAAGTAATTCAAAAAACTATTTAAAAAACCATTTGTATGAGCTTTTTCAATAGAGAAATATTTTAAATTAAGTTGTTTTTATTTAATTCATACTTAGAAAGGCTATATCATTGTTATAAATATAGAATATCTGTAACTATTTTTTCCTCAACATTACATTCAAGGACAAATGTGTGTTTATTTGTCTATCTAAATGTGGCTACATTATGAACTTGCTTATAGAACATATACTATAGTGCAAAATTTATTAGTATCTTTATTAAAGAGATATACTAAAAATACATATCCTGAATGTATAAATTAATGATACTGTAGCTATGCTTTTCATCTCTGCTGGATTCTCTAAAATATCTTATTAGAGTTCCCTTTGCAACCCTTGAGAATAGCCACTTTTTTCTCCTAGGAGAAGAGGCACAGAATGATTCTTTAAATTTTTAAAAAAGTACCTCAAACTAACAAAGGGCATATATGAAATGTTTATAGTTAACATCATATTTAATCATGCTATATTGAACACTTGTTTTTAAACTCAGGAAAAGGACAAGAATTTCTACTCTTTCCCCTTTTAGTAAACATTGTGTTGGAAGTCATAGCAAGTGCTATAAGGCAAGAAAATGTAATCAAAATATAAAGTTTGTCAAATAATAAGCAAAATTGTCTTTATTCACAGACAACATAATTGTCTACATATAGCATCCTAAAGAATCTAAAATTTTCTATTAGAGTTAGTAAGCAGATTTTAACCCCCTTATAAGATACAAAATTCATGTAAACATCAACTATATTTCTATATGAAAGGAAAACACTTGGCAAATAAAATTAAAGAACCATTCTATTTTAAATGGCATAAAATTCAAATAGAGAATAATTAACAAATGATATACCACTTCCCTAAACTGTTGAGATAAATTAAAGCCAAATAAATGAAAATCTATACCAATTTCATATTTGCTAAGATGTCTTTTCTCTGTAAATTGATATATAGAGGTAGTACAATTCCAATCAATACCTCAGTGGGTTTTATTGAAAAACAGAAATGCAAGCAACCTAGCATAACACAGACAATTTTGAAAGGACAAAGTCAGAGTTGTAGGGCTTATACTACATGATCTCAAGACTTACCATAAAGCTTCAGTAGTCAAGACAGTGTCGTATTTATGTGACTTTATACAATTAGATCAATGGAACAAAATCACAAGTCCAGAAACAGACCCACAAATACATGATGCATTAATTTTTACAAAAGTATCAAAGCAGTTTAATGAGGAAAGAAAAACCGCTTCATCAAATGGTGATACAATGACCAAATATCCATCAGGGAAACAAGAATCTTAACCTCTACTCATACAAAAAAATTAATTCAAGATCAATCATATACATAGAGGTAAAAGCTATAAAGCTTCATGTAAAAAACCTCCAAGATATCTGTAATCCTGATGAAGGCAGGTATAGACAGATAATAAATGCACTAAACATAAAATAAAAATTAATAAATTGGACTTTGTCATAAGTAAAATCTTCTCCCCATCAATAGACCATTACAAAATAGCAAGGTAAGACACATATTAGAAAAAAACATCTGCAATACACAAAGACCTTGTATCCAGAATATGTTAAGAATTCTTACAACTTAGAAGTGGACACTCTTCATGAAATAAATCATATAAAAATATTTTTAAAGCAATAAGACAATTTTCTTACCTGAATCATTGAAGAAAAATTCTGGCAATGAAGCATGCTAGTCTCTTAAATACATTCAGAGGTATCTGAGAATAAATACATGAAAGTAAAACATACTTAAAAAACAACAAAGGCCACAATGAAAACAATAAGAGTATCACCTGTTCTCCAAAACAAAAGCATTATTTTATCAATAAATATTATTTTTTATGGACTACTAAGACATTTCTTTTATTTCCTGCCGAAGAACATTTGGGACAGGGGAAGTTTCAGCCCAAATATAATTATAATGTCATCGAGAATTACTCTCTTGTCATCCTCCTTTCCTCTGGTCCCTCCACACTTGCTTTACCAATCCCTAATCCAGAAAATCATCTATTTACTTTTATCTTTAAACATCAATTTTCAGAGTTGACATTTTGAGTTGAAACTATTGGGGGAAGGATTCTTTCAGAAATACTATCAAGTGCACATAAGATAATTTTTATATTTCTATTTTTATTCTTGTTTTATTTTGTTAGAGTTGTCTCAATTTTTCTCCCTCAGCCCCCACCCCTGCCACAGTCAGTCCCCACACTCTTGCCCATGTCCATGAGTCATTCCTACATGTTCTTTCACTAGTCCCTTTCCCTTCTTTCCGCCATACCTTCCTCCCCACTTTCCTCTGGCAGCTGTCAGTCTGTTCCATGTTTCCATGCCTCTGGTTCTATTTTGCTCATTAGTTTATTTTGTTCATTAAATTCCCCCTATAAGTAAGATCATATGGTATTTGTCTCTCACTGACTGTCTTATTTCACTTAGTATAATAGTCTCCAGTTCCATCTATGTTGTCGCAAAGAATAAGAATTCCTTTTTCTTTCTTTGTGCTGCATAGTATTCCATTGTGTAGATGTACCACAGTTTTTTGATCCACTCATCTACAGATGGGCACTTAGGCTATTTTTAGCACTTGGCTACTGTAAATAGTGATACTATGAACATGGAGGTGCATAGGTTGTTTTGAATTGGGGTTTCAGGATTCTTTGGGTATAATCCTAGCAATGGAATTACTGGTTCCTAAGGCAGTTTCATTTTTAGTTTTTTGAGGTTTCTCCATACTGTTTTCCACAGTGGCTGCACCAGTCTGCATTCCCAGCAACATTACAACATCAAACATAACATTGACTCTCAAATATAGAATATCTGAATTTAATTATCAAAATTTGTGATACTTAATACATATGATTGAAACAGGGGCCTTATGGCTACCTAATAAAATTATTCATAAGACCTCTTTAAAAATTACCAATTTCAAACATTAAATAATATTAGGATGCCTACATTCAATATGCAATGTTGGAAAAGTTATTAACCTGGTATTTAGAACATTTTCACATTATTGTTATAATAATAAAAGATTAGATATGTTAGCATTTATTCATATTTCTACATCTATAAGTCTATGACTAAGTGTAAAAGGACTGAAGATATGAAGGTGTGACAGTGTTGTGGTCACTATCAACTGCTTAAACTTTCTTCCAGAACAAAGCCCACCTTCGTTGGTAGTATAATCCAAATTAAGGAGGGCAGGAAAAATAAGGGAAGGTCCAAGTAAAATTTAAGGCTTGGAAGAGAGGACACAGAGTTCAGAATACATGAAGCAAGATTTGTTGTTAATTTATGAAAATGATAGAGAGGCAAACTCTACAATGATGGAGTTGGAAAAGCTGTCTTGGTCTCCTAAAATTATTTCAGAGAGTGGTAGGAGGCAACTGGAAAAAAGCAGCAGCATGACTCAGAAAAGAATTATAAATAAAGCTAAATTATTTTAGATATGCAAACCAAATGAGAAGTAAAAGCAAATGAACACAAGGAATGCTGCATTGTGGAAAGGGATAGATGAAGAGACTTTTTCTTACAAGGAACTAAAGGATAAAAAATAGAGGAAAATGATAGAACTGGAGGTTATATGTTAAAAAATCAATACATGGATAAGCTGCTCTTCCCTCCAAGTAAAGCAATTAAAGAGACTACATATTTAAACTCATTACAAAAGAAAATGTTCCTGAAATATAAACAAACAAAAACTCTGCATTGAAAATACACATCACATACATGGAAAAATCACCAAAGTTATAAGCTCTCATATAAATTTTAGTAGAACCACTGGTCTTTAAAAAAAAAAGAAAAAGAAAAAGAAAAAGACAGAGTGTTCAGGCAAGAATTTAAAGTCACATATAAGGGAAAGATCATCTTATTGTTATCAGATTTGCCTATAGTAATACTTCATGCCAGAATACAATGAACTTGCCTATGTATTATACTTTGGTAAATAAATTATTAGCCATGAATTTTATATCCAGTCAATAAATATTTAAGTATTAAGGACAGAGACAATCTTCTGAACATGTAAGAACTTAGCAAATATTTTTACCATGAGACTTTATCTAATAGCATTCCCTAGAATAAACTTTAAACATCCAAAAATACTGGAGAGATAGTGATTTAAAGGGTGGTAATGAGAATTAAGTATCAGTGATAAGGGTGACAATATAATATGCAACAGCTATATGTTCTGAAAATACAGATGATCTCAACTAAGAAAAATGGAGAGAGAATGGGGAAAAGTACATGAAAAATAAAATAAACTTGCAAGTTGCCTCATAAGCATTAAGTCAAAGAAAAATGACTTTTAAACTGATGCTAAGAGGAAGGAAAGAGGTCATAAAGAATGTATTACTAGCTAACAGTAATTTCAAAGTTGTGAATCAGTAAGTTATAATAAAGAGAAGGTCAAGGAGATTATATACATATATATAGCCTGTTGTTATCAAAATGATCCAAAGCTTCCTAAGTTCCAAAAGCTGTGTCAGAAAGACACACACATATCAATAAGTGTAAATGGGTTGAATTCACCTTTTAAAAAATAATACATTTCACATTAGCTAACAATGCTACATCTAATAATGTGCTGCATACAAAAGATAAAATTAAAACAAATTCAGGAAACTAAAAAAAAATAGACATAAAATGAATGTAAAGTTCAGGGGGTTTCTCTAAATTTTCAATTTCCCTTTGGACATGTGCCATTATATAACAAAATATGAGAAAATCTAAGTTTAGAAGGGAAAACATTAAGATGATGAAAAATAAAATAATCTATTTAACATTTTTTAAATATATTCAATAGACTTGTTTTAAGATAGCAGGCCACATCTCTAGAGTTCCAATATTATATTGCTTCTAACATGGAGATAAAGAAATCTTGAAATGCAGTCTTTCTATTAGTGCCTTATGGATTAGCTCTCTTTTTAATGGCAAAGGGGCTACATACTATTTATTTTGACTCAAAAGCATTCTAGGGCAAACCTTTCATTATAATCACAGCATCCATTCATGCTCTCAACACCAGTTAGTATTGTAATTGCTGAACTGTCATTGGGATAGGGTTAGAAAAGAGACAACTAGAAATTAGAAATTGTATGGGACTTAGTAACACAATATTTAACGTTTATTTTAAATAGTTCTTTAAAAACAAGTTTGCCTGATATGCCTTGAACTGCTAACACATCAGTAAAATTCAAGTATTGTTAAGAAACAAGAATTACTATGTCTTACTCTTAATGTTTTAACAATGGCATCTATCCCTAATCTTTTTATCAGAATAGTTTTGAGGAGGCTTAAGAATAAGAAGAACCTAATCACATCAACCTGTTTATTTCTAATGAAATCATACCATTTCCTCAAACCTCCTTCAATTAACCAGAATGTGTCGCTTGTATTATAATTACTGTTTCAGGGTATCTTGAAATTTTCAACATGCCTGAAATGCTGCTGTTTAAATTTGTATCACATTAAGGCTTTTTATCCTGTAAGTTTCCTTGTCAATGGTCTGATTTTCCTACACCGTGAAGTTTTCTCTTCCTATAGGCTTAACCTTTGTTTAACTTCACGTCTGGTATCTTTTTTTAAATGTATTTATTTTACTCTTAGCCTTGTGTATCCAACCCAAGTAAGCCCTCTGAAAACTTTATGTTGGCACTGTTATTTAGGCTATACAATTTGTCAACTGGGCTAGGTAATTATTCTCATAAGATTTTTTTCTAGAACAATAGGGTGCCTGTGCATGTAAAATTACATTGCCTCATGCTAAAAAAAGAAAAATGAACTGAAGAAACTCCTCATGAAGCATGACTTTACTCAAATCATGAACATATCTAAAATCTCAGAAAGTACCCAACTAAACTCAAATGTTCAATGGTTATTTTTGCATTTTTGTTTTCACTAAAATCAAAGCTAATTTGGTATAGGAGCTAAAAACCAAATGCTATCTTTTGCTCCTACTAAGCTTAGGTGATTGATAAATTGTCTTTATATAACTTATATAGTTAAATATTCTTCAGATAATTTTCTATAAACAGATGATAGAGGCCAGGATTCTATTGGCCAGGGTTCAGGGTGAAGAGTTTTAATACCAAGCCAATCACGTATTAGCCAGGTGAAATCAGGCCTTTGTAGGGGGTCTCAATTTTATTTACAAAATGAATGGTAATACTAAAAATACAGGGTTCTAAGGATAAGAGCTAATGTACATAATATACACTAGCTCAAATAAAAGGCAAAAGCACCTGAAGGAACAAGATCAAAAGGAATATTCTTTCCTCTAATAACACACGTGACTTCTGCATGCATTTCAATGTAGGCATTGCCACATTGCATCTAAGAACACCAACAGAGGTTTTACTTTTGTGTCTGGCAACAGATTTCAGCTCAATCCAGAAGGTCATACCATTTTTTGTACTTTCCAGGGGGAGGCTATTCATAACCATGTAATTCCACTTTGTATGCACACAGTGATCATCACACAACAGTCTCAAGGGCCATGATCTACAGTATTAAGGCTTTGTTTTTGATAAATATAAGTATCTCAGGTGCTTTCCAGCACCTTATTGTCCATACTCTTACTACACATGTAGTTTATGTGTTTGCTTTGGTTATTAATAGATATAGAACCTAGCACGAACTTTGACCTCTCAAATAAAAAAAAAAAAAAACCTGTGAACAATACAGTATTTACTGATGTTTATATTTTTTCCATGAAGACCACTGAAGGTATTTCTGATGCCACTCACAGTCCTGCATTCCAACTTGCCCCTCCACCAGCTCCTTCAATTACAGATCTTGGCAAGTTGGAGCATCCTGATTGCAGGAGGAAGTCCCCTAGTGGAGATTGTCACATCAGCCATATTAAAATTACCCCCTCTCTTTCAAATGCCTAGAAAAGGGTTTTCAGATTCTTTAACGATGATTGACACTATACTGCAGCAAACAGCAAATATACCCTGACATTTTAAGTATTTCCATAGCAAAACATAGAGCTGGTTGGAAAGAAATGATGTTCCCAGGAAATGGGGTATCCTGTCTGCCAAGAAGCATCTTTACAAACACCTTTCCCTAGAGACGGTGGTAAGTATGTGATATAGTCCCCCCTTATCCACAGCGGGATACGTTCCACAGTGGAGACCTAAAGCTGAAAAATCTAAACCCTATTATACTATATTTTTCCTATACATATACACCTATGATCAAGTTTAATTTATCAATTAGGCAATTTCACAATTAGAAGATTCATTCTTAGCCCAGATCTTAGCAAGTTCAGCATACAATTGCCTTTCTTTCCTTATTAAGTTGCAAATTTTCACCTTTTCATTTAAAGGAGGCGCTTTATGGCTTCTCATTGGCATATCCAAAGTGTCAGTATCGCTATTCTTGTGGTTTGGGGCCCTTATTAAGTAAAATAAGGGTGACTTGAACACAAGGACTGCGACAACTACACAGTTGCTCTGATGACCAAGGTGATGACTAAGTGACTAACGGTGGGCGTGCATACATCGTGCACACAATGGGCAAAGGGGTGATACGCATCCCGGAAGGAGCGGGGCTCATAAGATTTCATCACACTACTCACAACGGTGCACAATTTAAAACTTATACATTGTTTATTGCGAGATTTTTCATTTAATATTTTCAAGTGCAGGCTGACCGCAGGTAACTGAAACCGAGGAAAGAAAAACCGTGGATAAGGGAGGATTAATGCCATTCCCAAGCAGCAGATTTCAGAGATAACAAAGCATGCCAGCACACCACTAAGGAGGTCTGTAATTCCGTACATGTCTTACGGACTGCAGAAATGGTGGGTGTAAAATAGGTAAGTGGTTGTCTACAACAGGAACATCAGGGAAGCTGGTCTGACTCAGAGTTTTGAGGTTTTGAAATATAGAAACTGTGATCCAATAGTTTAGGAGCAGGACCCAAGCAAGTGTGTTTTAAAATAATCCTTAGTGCTGGCTCCTGTGGCTCAGTGGTTGGAGTGTTGTCCAGTAACTGAAGGGTTGCAAGTTTGATTCCCACTTGGGGCACATGCCTACATCGAGGGTTCATCCCTGGTCAGGCACGGGCATGGGCAACCCCTGGTTCAGACACATGGGATCCCCAGTCCTGGCAGGGATACTTGGTCTGGGTGCATCTGAAGGCAACCAATAGATGCTTCTCTAGCATTGATGTTTCTTTCTCTCCCTTCCTCTCTCTCTAAAAAAAGCAAATGAAAATGTTCTCTGGTGAGGACAAATTAACCATTATCATCATCATCATCATCATCATCATCATCATCCTGAGGTGATTCTGCCACAAAGTTTAGCCGGGAAATTGCAAGAACCATAAAACCAGCTACCATATTCTAGGTCAGGTAAGTACAAGGTCAGGGATTTTTTTATGCGGGGGTAAAAATGTGTGTAAACTGTGTGGATCAATCACTAAGATTACTTGTATATTAATTTAATTTATAGAAATATGTAGTAAGAGTGACTGTTATTATTTCAGGCATTTCCAGGAATGCTGGGACAAGCAATATTCCATTTAAAAAATTCCGAATGGGATGAGTACTATCTACGTAAACCAAAACAAATGAATGGACTCATTCTATGAATACAGTAATGGCAGTTCATGATTTTTAGCGTAATTTCACCTGGCCTTAGGGTCATCTTTGGGCTAAGAACCACTGTTCTTTACAGATGAGTAGGAGAAAACATATTTCTAAAAAATACAACATAAATAGTGGTGCACTTAGTTTTTGATCTCTGATAAAATTGGATTTGTTTTGTGGTTCAGCAGCCTTCAATGTCTTATTAAGGAAAAAGTTCTCCACCACCCTGCAAATACCACCTTACAACACTCTTGTCAGTGGTCAGCATTGGCCGAATGTATGAAAAGGCTTTCTACAGAAGGTGGAATATAGTTATTGAATTTTAAAAAGCAATAAAATTTGGTCTCAAAAACCTGCATTTCTGATGCTCCCTCAAACAAAAGGAACATTTTATTAGCTAAAAAGAGAACACATTCCACCTTCTATAGAATATAAACTCCAATCTAAAGCATGGATTCTAAAAGTGTGGCCCAGGGGTCCCTGGGGATCCTTGAAGCTCTCCCAAGGGTCTGCAAGCAAAACTCTTTTCGCAATAATTATTACCTGTCACTTGCCTTTCTCACTCTCATTCTCTCACAAGTGTTACTGTTGACTTGGCTAGTGGCTCTGTGACATGTGATACTGCAACAGATGTAAAAATGAATCTGGGATGTCAACTGCCTTGTATTAAGCCAAATGTTTCAAAACAGCAATTTAGGAAGATCCTGAACTCATCTCCTCCCAAGGACACATAAACCCACAGCTACATACAGAACAAGGTCCTCTGCAGAAGCCTGACAACTAGCCAAGCAACTCCTTCAGTGTGGGGCGAATGCAAAAAAGGCCACATTGTAGCAGGCAGGGGAGGCTGAGACCCAATGTCTCCATTAACACCACCACCCACAGGGCAACCCACAGGAGAGAGGAGGCGCACAAACCCGGAGCTTCTCCGGAAGAAGGGAACAGCTCATACCCTACATCAGTCACCCACCTTCTAAGACCTGCACCTGAGAGACAAGCTCCTAAAACATCTGGCTTCAAAATCACTGGGGCTCACATCTGGAGATCCAAACGGCTCTAGAGATCTCACAAACAGCTCTTAGAGGGCCCACATGGGAATTTAGTCACCCCAGGGCCCAGCGCAGAAGTGGTTGTTTGAAAAGTACTCTGATTTTATGTAAAAGAAACTCATTTTCTAATCTTAAAGCAACACTAGAGAAGCAGAAGCCTGCTGGAATATTCTCTAGACAGAGGCTGGCAGGTGCTATTTTCCTGCTCTCCCTCTGCCAAAGCCAGCAAGCACTATTTTTAAAAATAATTTTTCTATGTTCTCACTCATATGTGGAATCTAATGAACAAAATAAACCAAGGAACAAAATAAAACCGGAGGCCTGAATACAGGGAACAGACTGACAGATCTCAGAGGGGAGGGTGTTGGGGGGACTGGAAGAAGAGATTAGTCAAAGAACATATATGCATGTATATATATGTATATATATATATATATATATATATATATATATATATATATATATATATTTTCCCTGGCTGGTTTGGCTCAGTGGATTGAGCGTCGGCCTGCGAGCTAAGTGTCGCTGGTTTGATCTTCCAGTCAGGGCACATCAGAGAAGGAAAACTCTGACTCCAAAAAACCTCCGCTGCCTTGCGGCATACCTCTTCAGGGGAAAGGCTAAGGGAGTAAACCCCGACAGAAAATCCGGAGCCGGAGTCCCTAAGGCGGTTTGACATTGTAGTCAACACCGGCAACTCCTGCGGCGCACCTGAAGCCAAGCTGTATTGACTCCGTCTTTCCCTTGGACCCTTCAGCTGCGAAGAGAGGGGGGGTCTGCTGCATGGGCAACAGCAGACCCTCCATATCACCCTGCCCAGGCTCTGTAGCTTCAGCTTCACTGGAGAGGACACTCCAGCGTCATCACAACATGTCGATTCAACACGGGAGGAGACAGATAACCGTGTCACTCCCGAGTCGGACTGCACAACCATTCTCGGCGGTGCAGATAGACTCTTAAGAAGCTACACCATCGTCTCTCGAGACGGACGGCTGCCGACGACAACGACGATATATATATATATATATATATATATATATATAGCACATGAACACAGTGCTATGTGCTATGAGGGATAAGTGGAAGAGGGGAAAGGGGGAAAAATGAGGGATAACTGTAATACTGTCAACAATATAAATTATTTAAAAAATAAAATAAAATGATTTTTCTAAATAAAAAATTCCATGTATTTAAAAGAATTCTATAAGTATAAAACAATGCCATACTTCTCACTAGTTACTTATTATGGAAAACATTTTCAAATATATTAGTTATAGCTACATATAATGGGTTTATTATTGGTATTTTAAAAATAATTAATATATATTTTACATTCTTTTGTGTTCTAAATTCTAACAGGATAAATATCAATAGTTTTAATTCACCTAAACAGAAGCTTTTGGGGATCCTCCGTAATTATTAAGAGTATAAATGGGTCCTCTGAAACCAAAGGGTTTGGGGATTGTTGATCTAAGTAAGCCCTCTTTCTGTCAGTTCTTTATTTATCTCAAAACTTTGACTTCACAAAATGATATCAGTTCAAGGATTTTGACCTTCTTTTAAAGAAAACAAGTATGTAGTGCTATTATTTTAAGAATGTGCCTTAGAAGATCTAATCCACAGTGAATGCACATATTATAATAAGTCCTGTTAGTAGGAACACTTTGGGCGATTTGCAATGCTGGACGAAACACTGAGAAATAACACTGAGACAAAAAGAAGCAGCATTTCAGACAAAAAGTGTTACATATGCTTATTACCCTTAACTATTTCTTAGAGCAAATCACAATAATTTAATATAGATTAAGTATTTAACTCTTAATTGGTAAACATTAATAATTTTAATGTTAGTATTTTATAATACATATAATCAAAAGTAATCTGGGCTCAAAAATGTTTCCCCTGCATATGTTCCTCATTTTAGGGTTATGAAGGGGCCACCATATGATGACTACAAAGCAGTTTATCAAAATCATTTCATGCCTCCCGTACACCCCAGTTGGGGATCAAACCCACACATAAAACATCCTATCTGTATCTAGTGTTTAAAAATTTCGATAGGCTTTTTTGTCTTTTAAAGAGAATTCTTTGGGAGAGCTCAGAATAAAGTTAATTTTTACCACCAAGCTCTGACAAGACATCTAAATCTTGTGCTGAAATTGATGGTTCAGGCTTGGACTACTTCTGAGAAAAATCTGCCAGTCTAGCTAAATTGTGTGGTAGCTTGTCAATCCTTGTCCACAAGCAATTAGAAGAAAATGACCTACAGCATTTCCATCTGTACAGAGAGAATTTAAAGGCCTGTCTCAAAAGGTGAAAGGCTATTTCATTAAGCCATTGCTGACAGAGAAAGGAGACCCTCTTGATGGGAGTTCAGCCCCTAAATAACATTGTCCTGACAGTAAACAGTAGTAATTGTGCCTTGGAACGAAAAAGGAATTAGGGCAGACAGACTAAATATAAAGTAATGGGCCAACATTACAATAATTTGCTGTACACTGCTTTTGTGTTTTTTTCTTTTGAAATATTTTGGTAGGCCTCCCAGATTGTATAAACTTTTGGCATGTGTATGGATTTGGACACTTTAGGGTTATGGTAAAATAAAGTCAATATGATTGTTTGACAAGTGAAAACAAACCTGTCTTTCTTGTATATTCATAATATCAAATACAGTGCTTAGGCCTTTTTCCCCACTCTTTTTTTTTTTTTATTGTGGTAAAGTACACATAACACAAAACTTACTGTCCTAATCATTTTTAAGTGTATGATTTAGGAGTATTAAGTATATTTATATTATTGCATGACCATCACCACTATCTCCAGTACCCTTTTTATCTCACAAAATTAAGTTCTGCACCATTAACAATAACTCTTCTCAGCTCCTGGCAACCACCATTACACTTTTTTTTCATACTCTTTTTAAAAATTCTCGATTTATTTATTGTTTTTCTATTACAGTTGTCCCGTTCTTCTCCCCATTGCTACCCCCCCACAGTCCCCACCCCCTCTCTCACAGTCAATCCCCACCCTATTGTCCATAGGTCATTTAAGCTTCACTTTTCTACCACTCCTACCCCTAGCCTCTAGCAACCATCATTCTGCTTTCTGTTACTATAACTATGACTTTTTTTTTTTTTTTTCAGATTTCACATATAAGGGAGATCTTGCAGTATTTGTCTTTCTGTGTCTGACTTATTTCACTTAGCATAAGGCCCCCAAGGTCTATCCATGTTGTTGCCAATGTCAGGATTTCCTACTTCTCGGCTGAATAAGATTATTCGATTGCATGTGAACTTTTCTTTACCCATTCATCTGTCCAGGGAAACTTAGGCTGTGACCACATGTTGGCTATTGTGAATAAGGCTGCAATGAGCGTGGGAGCGGGAGATATCTCTTTAAGGTAGTGATTTCCTTTCCTCAAATATATATCCAGAAGTGAGATTGCTGGATCATATAGTAGTTTTATTTTTAATTTTGAGGAATCTCTAAAGTGTTTTACATAGTGGCTGCACCAATTCTTATTCTCACCAACAGTGTTCAAGGGTTTCCTTTTCGCCACATCCTTGCCAACATTTGTCCTGTCTAGTCTTTTCAGTAATAGACAAGAGGTGCGAGGTGACAGCTTATTATGGTTTTGATTTGCACTTCCCTGAAAATTCGTGATGCTGTGCATTCTTACATATACCTGTTGGCCATTTGCATGTCTTCTTTTGAAAAATGTTTAATCAGATACTTTGTCCATTTTTTAATTGGGTCATTTTTTTTTTTTTTTTTTTTTTGCTATAGTTGATCTTAGGGTTTCTTTTCCCCCTACTGAGCTAGTGTGATATAGTTGGAAGAATAGAGTTCCAAGATTCTGAACTCCTGGTGTGTTTGTATATCTCTGTCATAATCTTGAGTATAATTGGACCCTTTTAATCTCTTTAATGAAGGGGAATAGTAACAATTGACCTTCCTATCTTAAAAAATGGTAAACAGTTAATGAACTAAAATGTATAAACAGTGAAAACCCATGTACATCATGGAACTCCTCTGAGAATTGGATGGCAGTATGAAGAGGAAAGAATGGTCCAATTACCTGTTATGGTGGTTTTCTTATTCTATTACACCATTTTTGTGTATAGGAGTAGAGAAATGGTCGAAAACAACTGAACTATGTAAATATAAGACAATATTTGTTGTTGGTGGTGGTAGTATGGAATAAGAAACCTATCAGGGGCTTTTAAGCAAGGATGACCTAGGTTAAAACCCCATCTCTTAGCTTTATGACCAAACGGAAGCTTTGTGTACTTCACCGTCTCCACCTGGTAAATAGGAACGGTGATCATTACCTTAAAGCAGTGGCTCTCAACAGGAGGGAGTTCTCCCAACCAAGGGCCACTTGGGAATGTCTAGAGACATTCTGGGGTATTTCACAACTGAAAGGATTGCTACTGGCATCTAGTGGGTAGAGAACAGGGTCGCTGTTTCACATCTCACAATACACAGAACACCCCCAGACACACACACAAATAAGAAGAGAAATAATTATTTTCACCAAAATTTAAATAGTTCTGAGTTTCAGAAACCATGCCTTAGAGGGCTGTTGTAAGGCTCAGAACAGATTCCCTATATATGAACACAACTAGCATGAGTGCTCGACATGTCCTTCGTTCCTTTGTTAGGTTCACCCTTCTGGGGGTACAAATGCATTATCTACGGCAGTGTCCTTAATTTGCAAGTAGTGATCCCCCATCTATTTTATTAGCTGGATGTCCAATCTTTTTCTGGAGTCCCTCTCCTAAATTTGTCCAATGACACCCCAAGAAGCCTTATGTGTGTTATATAAATATCTCTAGGATCTCTTGTATGAGCTCCAAGTAAGATGGTTCTTCTTCTAGAGCACTCCTGAGGCTGGGGGGTGGGGATGGGGGCAGGAAAAGTACAAGGAGCTTTCTTCTGTATCCCGTGAGAGCCACTGCCAGCGACTCTGCCCATTCTTGGCCCTGTTAGCTTCAGGTGTCCTCCGTAACTGAGAATTACATTTTTTAGACCCCTGTAATTATAAGGCTACTTTGAGAAACAGACATTGTAAAAAATGTTACATTTACTAATGAATCGATGACTTAGAAACATTTTCTAGACTCAAATATTCCTCACAGGTCTATTTCAGTTCAGCCCACCAAAGTTTTGGGAGTTAAGCAAGTATTCATTAGTATTATAGGATAATCAGAAGTGGGAAAAGTCTTCAAAAATGAATTTTATTAAAATCTAGGCTAAAATTTGTATAGTACCTGATTGCAAAAATTTTTAATTATATTATTATCCTTAAAAGAAAAAAATTAAGTTCAGCTTATACTTAACATTATTAAATTACATCAAGTCTTAAAATAAAACTGTTGTGGGAAAAAAGGAAAGAAGTGTAAAGAACTTATATGCACGACCCATTGACATGAACTAAGGGGTGTGGGATTGCTGAGGAAAGGGCGTACTGGGCAGAGGGGAGCAAAGGGAAAGAAATTGGGACAACTGTAACAGCATAATCAATAAAATATACTTTAAAAATAAAGTAAAATAAAAGCCCCCCTCAACATTTCTGGTGTTAAATAAAAACTTTCCTATAGCTATGGGTTTGAATTGAAAGACTTGGTGTAAAAGTCATGAGAAAAGATGCATTCCATAGCTCTGTTCACTGCAAAGGCTTATGAACTAGGACTAACTAACCCAGAGGCGATTTATACTAGTAGCATCCAGACTGTGGTCTCCAAATACCATTTCCTATGAATAAGAATGGCAGACACTTAAGAACTGGCTGGTTCAAGGCCTGATGCAGGAAATACAGGGTGGGGCCAAAGAAGGTTTACAGCTGTTTGTATGGAAAATAATGCAACAGTTAAAAAATAAGAATACAAGAATAAACTGTGTTTTGCATACTCACAACTGTAAACCTACTATGGCCCCACCCTGTACATGAGTAGCCTGGATCATCTTGTACTGAAAAGCAAGGGAGATTTCAAAAATTATTCAGGACATAGGAGAGTGTTTCAGGAAGCAATCTGCGTTGTCTCCCACTAGCCAAAGTCGGCACAACGTAAGCAACAATAAAATAAAGACTGCAGTGGATTGGAACATTTCAAGTATGCTTACATTCAAAAATCTATAATGGCATTTAAGAAAAATAAAGTCCATCAGTCACCTTTGGAGGACACTAAGTAACCAAGTCATTATTCTGAAACTGATAAAGGGAAAGAGTCAAACATTTTTCATGCTTTCGTTACAACCTGTTATTTAGCACAACAAAATGATGAAAAGGATATTATCTGTATAGATCTTGCACTAATGACGGCAATTAAACAAAGTTAAATTGCTTAAAGACAACTCACAGAACCCAAAGTGGCACTGCTTATAAATCCCCAATTTATTATAGAATTAGGATACAATATAGCAAGCTCATTAAAGTCAGTATGTGCATCACAACTAAAAAAAAAAAAAAAAAAAGAAAAAAAGAAAGCTGTCTCCAGGCAAGTCCGAAGCAATCAGGTGCTTCATGCCTTACAAAGTGGTCTTGCAAAAAAGTCAGAACTGAAGCTGATCTCTCCTGTCTCAGTCTAACTAGCAGCTGTCATGAAATGCAGAAGACAAAGGAACGTAATAAACCACACACTATGTGAATACAATCAGCCAAATACATCCTGTAGAAAACTCTGCAAAGAAAATTATTTTTTCAATATACAATCTGAAAGGAAAAAAATTGGAGTTATAGAATACATAGATCTAAGAGCATAGCAACCAGTTGCAACTTGTGGATATTATTTTCATTCTGACTCAAATCAACTCTTAAAAACTGTATACAGAAACTGGGGAAATTCAAATGCTAAATGGATAATTATTTTAGGAATTGAGGTTTTGAATTATCTTTTAGAGATACTACCTTAGAGTGTTAAGAATAAGTGAGATGATGCACATTTTCACACATACATCAGCTCTTAATAGATGAAAATTATAATACTATTTTTAAGTAAGGTCAAAGAATATATTCACCATCAGGAGTTCTTTCTACTGTACCAGGTGTCCTTAAATTGTGCTATTTAAGTGAAAATAAAATGATGTTAAGTTTTAAAAATATGCTATAGAACTTCATCTACATAGAACTAATAACAGTGAGGCTTCTTTCTAACTTCCATATAACTCACTCAACCAGATTTAAGTTGGCAAGAATAATAAATATTTACTTCTTCAATGGTAATTTAACAAATTATGTTTTTTCTATATTCAGAATGAACAATTATGTAGAGTCTTAAAGTTGTGATGACACTGACATGATATTTTAAATAATGATCATTTGATATAATTTGAAAATTTCACTTAATAATTTTTGTGTTCAGGTTTTAGAGTGGAGAGAAAATATCTTTGCCTGAAGCAGGACATTCAGCAAGGACTGAGTTACTGTCACTCTTTAAAAAATATATATAGGACCAGCTCTGCCCTGGTGCAAAATTAATCACTTTATATGAAGGAAATATTTCTTATAAAGAAAAGATATTCATATATCTCTTTTATTTGGGGAAACATGGCAGACACACTATTGTGGTTTTTGTACATAGTGTGTAAACAAAAGATCTAGATTTAGTACAGTGAAAACAAAAAACCTAGATTTAGTACAATGAGAAAAATTCAAAATAGATCCCTTACTTCTGGGTTAGATTTAAACATTTGGCTTTCCTTGAGGCATATATTTAATGAAATTCTCGTATTCTTAATTTGCTTTTTGAAAGAACACTATCAAGGGTTTTAAACAGATTTCAAAATTTCATTTGGATATTATGTAAAAAGGATCCACGTTTGATGTCCAGGTGAATTTTTATCTGTTGAAGATATAAAAAGGGGTTTCGATAATAATCCAGCTACGAGGCACCAGGCTTTAAGATATCCCGCAAGAGCTCAGCTCTCTGGTGTACACCACACGTATAATCCCCGAGACTGGGAAAATGATGGATTTCGGTCCTGTAATAAGGCTGTATCATGGGGCACAGTTGACTTTAAGAAAGGGAGATTATCCAGATGGGTTTGATCTAATCACATGAGCCCTTTAAACCTGGGTCTAGATGTCAGAGTCAGAGAAATTCAGTTATTTGAACACGGGAAGATTCTCCCATGCTGGCTTTGAAGATGGGGGTAGATGCATTGCAAGGAAAATAAGCAGCCTCTAGGAACTCAGAGCGCACAGCGGGAGCTGAGAGGTACCCTTAGACTATAGCCATCAAAGCACTAATTTTTTCCCCAGGTTTATTAAAGTATAATGGACAAATAAAATTGTAATATATTTAAAATATACAATGTGATGATTTGCTATGCATACATTTGAAATCATCACCACAATCAAGTTAATGACCTTATAGTGAACAAGAAGGTGCACTAAATTATTTAAGTAGAAAAGGCATTGCATCTTTAAAACATAAATTACCTCTAAGGTAGCATATTCTGAAATATATTTGTTTCTCAAAATTAGAAATATATTTTTCTACTGTAAAATGGAAGACGGGTATTTGGCAAAGCAACAATTACATGCATTATGCTGCTATTACCTTTGAGGGGTAGTGGTGATTTCAGTCTTTGAGGGAGATCAGTGTATAGCTACCAATTGCATTGCATAACCATTTTGCCAGATGACCTGCTAGGAATCTCAAAGTTGGGCCTCTCTTCCAGTAGGTTTAATTTTCCTTGGAGACATGGTGTGCTGTGTGCTGTGTGCTGGAGGAGGCTTAAAGCTGGTTGAACACCTCCCCCAAGGGTCCAGAGTTATTTCTGGAGCAGGCTATTACTTGTTATTAGCTGCATTTTCCAAATGCCAAGTGGATAGATAGGACAGACTGCTAGTGGATGAAGTCCCTGGGGCTCTATCCCTTAAGAAGTTTCAGTGCAAAGGTAAAGTTTTGCTTAAGGAGTGCATCTTCAAGAAATACTTTAGGTGGTGAAATACTCTTTAGAAAGCTTTCAAGACTATTCAGGCAACTAAGGGTTGTTTTTGAAAAGTGTATGGAATGCATACAAGCATTTTGTGAGGACATGAATTCATTTTACTAAGCATTTTATTGCTAAGTATTTGTCATACAGGGACATATTCTCCTCAAAAGAGAATAAAACTTACTTCGGTTAGTAAAGATTTCCTTGTGTGTGAGAGTAGAGAGGGATCTGAATTATACATTCATTTTTACAGGCCTATCTACCCTTCCTCCAGTTCTCCCTTGAATCTGAGTTCTTGTATCCACATGTTTTTTTTTTTCATGTTATTCCTGATTTAAATCAGAATAATATGTTTAGAATGTATGCCTAATCCCAAATGCCTCTCCCTGCCTCTCTTCTTCCCCTGCTTCTTTCACCCTTACTACCTCCCTCCTTCCATCCCTTCCCAATCTCATCCTTCCCTTTCTATCTATAACACTAGATATAAAACTCTTGCTACATATGACCATATATATATGCGCCAAGTGGGTACCATTATACCGTGAGACACCAATTAAATCTTTATTTGATATTTTCAAAATTGTTCAGCTGCCATCAAATGTTGTATCACAGGATTTGTTTTGTTTGCCCTTTCTGAGAATTGTCTGCATCTTCATTTCCCTCCTGAAGTTTGGGTCCATGGTATGGATTGTGTTCATTAAACGTGGTCAGTGCCGAGCATTGTACCATGAAGTCTTGGCTGCTTATTAAGACATGGTTTTATATGATGATGACAGCACTACCTAGTGACCTGAGAAGAGGATAAGGAAAAATAGCACTTGACCTTTAAACCCACCTCTAAAGCCTCTTTGCATTATAGCCTTTACCAAATGAACCCCAAATCTCAGTTTCGTATCCTATAACTTTTCTACCTTAGAGGCATTTTTGTGGAATTAATAATGTGTGAATAACTTTTAAGATCCACAGATGAAAAGCCCTTTCTAAATGCTAAGGATTGGTTTAATTATACCATAGGGGACATTTGGGTTTATATCATAAAGCATGCATATTTATAGCTCTTTTATTTTAATGCTGGTTATTTTAACTGAAGAAGCTATTTTTACTATGGAGGATGCCTGGTATTTTCTTGTTAATAATGCTTAAAGATATAAATGGTATATGATAGGAGTTAAACCCAAAGGTCAAACATGCTTCACACATAAAAGGGATGAATGTATTATCAATCCTTTTTAATCACACGGCATAGGTCATTGGTGTTTTACCACCTACTTAACCCAAGAATGGGGGCCTAATATAGACCTATTTGTCTATAATACCCTGATACATAGCCTTGCATGGTCATTAAGAAGTGGTGTTGAATGAATAGGGGTTTTCCCTATTTTCTTTAATTCCATCTTAGAGTGTTTGTGAAAAATAGGGTTTCAACCGCCTGTTTTGTCATCTAATCCACATTTCATAGTATACCTGTTACATGGAAGCTGATAAATCACATTTCTATTCCTACAGGACATCAATCTATGCAAGCAGTCAGGGAGTAAACAGATCACTTCAGTATGATTCGTTCTATAATAGAGGCTTGAACACAATGCTGTAAGGTCTCATAGAAGGGTGAAACTTTCTTCTTTTGGTGTGAATGTAGGGACTCATATATGTGTGTCCTCCTGTAGCAGTAACAGGCATTTACACGCCATGGCTATTTTCTCTCCCTCTTAGTTGACAGCAAAGCCTGCTCTCTATGATGGGAGGCCAAAATGCCTTCTCTTCCTGGTCTCAGCCTATTCATCGTAGCCAGGTGTGCCCATGTCTGTGTGGGACAGGGGGAGGCTCCCTGAGAAAGATTGTCTTCCTTGATTATAAGAGTCAGAGACAGGTGTGAAAACAGACCAAAAACCTTTATAGTCTCAGATCACCTTCTACTTTCAATCTGTTATAATAGGTTGCTTCAGCAGAAGTACATATATCAACAAAGTAGGGCTTCTCATAGAGAAATATTTCAAAAAGGCAGGAATATTTTAATAGTCATTTAAGGTTGTTTTGGAAGTTTTGGAAACTCTTCTTTAACCCTGAAGTGGTCGTGCTTCCAAATGGAGCGTGAGAGGTCATGTGGATGACATTGGTCATCCACTTTAAAAGTAGGAATTTAAATGAACAAACAAAAATTTTTAACATTTTTTATTAATAATCGTCTAAGTAACTTCTAGTAATTCAGTTTTTCATACAATTATTTTGCACGGATGACTACCGTCATTCACGGGACCACTCAAGGGTTAATACTTCACCCAAGCTCTCCAAGTGATAGTGAAGCCAACAGCAAACCATAAGAGACTAGATATAATACCTTCTTATGAGTCATAGCTATGCCCTGGGGCCCGCACGCCGGCCTGTAAAGCAAGTTTCAGAAGTTCTACTTTGTTTAAGATAATAGAAGAATGTAACCTGTTAACATGAAATGTACAGCTCCATTCTATTCTTTCTGCTCTGAAGACCTCTGACTCACAACCCCAACCTGTCTTATAGACCTCTCCTTTCCAAGACTGCCTGGCTATGTCACCTAAACCTGGCCCTAGTGCCCCCGGAGGCAGAATAAAGCAGATCGCTGAAGCTTGCATCAGAATGGCCACTCAACACAGCCCACGACCCCAAACCCCTTACTCATGGTGACTGACGAGCTTTGCTCTACAAACCCCTTGTCTGTAAACCAATGAAGAGTTCAGGTTTTTCCAGCACAAGATGCCCACTGTCCACTGCATAGCTCTATGCAGTAAACGCCACTTTCTTTCACTGTACCTGGTGTCAGCATTATTGGCTATCTGCAGTGTTGGGTGAATGATCTCTTTGCTCAGTTACAGAGGAGAGCAGAATATGTCACCCCAAAATGTGCCACTTTGGCAGGTGGGCTATTTTGAACTGAAAGCTTTCATGACCCAGCAGATTTTGCTGGATTACAATAGTTGCATAAAAGTTGCAATGTGGAGCCTTGACCAGGTGCCTTAGTTGATTGGGGCATCATCCCATGTACCAAAAGTTTGTGGGTTCGATTCCCAGTCACAACACATGCCTAGGTTGCAGGTTCTATTCCCAGTCAGGCCATGTACAAGAGGCAACTCATAGGTGTTTTTCTCTCACATTGATGTTTCTCTCATTCTTCCCCCCTTTCCCTTTCTCACTCTCTCTCTCTCTATCTCTAAAATCAATGAAAACATGTCTTTGAATGAGAATTTAAAAAAGAAGTTGCAATGTAGAATCCAAAACTTTAACAATGGACTTTTTGTTTTCTGTACATAAAATCCATTGATACCTTTGACATTTTTAATGTATCTTCCACATCTTTAATTTTGTAACATGAAGCCTTTGGTCATTGGAGTATTTTTGGTTCACTGACATCATGTTATGTAATATAAAATTATATTAATTAATCTGTATGTATTGAGAAGCTGCTAGGTTTATGGAAGCACTTACAAGTTTCCCAAAATTCTAATTTTTGCATGAAATCTCAAAATTTTTATTGGCAGTAAAGAGTTATTTTCCTTGAAGTGGCAGGCTGACTCTAATCATGTTGAACCAGTGTCTTTCAAACACCAAAGTCTGAATAATCATTACTGTATGTCAGTAGTTTTTTCAAGTAAAAATAATGTTCCATGAAACAAAACAAAACAAAACATCTACTTCAGCTCAAAATGCAAACAACTGCACAAATAATTTTCCTTGTGGCAATCATTTACTTCAGTACCCAACAGAAATACTTTCTTTGTACTTCCCTTTTCAATCCACAAAATGTTAAAAGATGTGTAATCAAGATTTTGAAATAGTAATAATTTTCCTACTTTCCCCAGGATCTTCTGAAGTACAGTTGGCATTTTTAAGAAGTATGTATACACTTCGGTGCTACTGCCTTGATTTGTCTTAGGGTGCTTGCTAGCTCTTTTATATAGTGTGGCTTTTGTAACTTCATTGCAAATATTAACACAGTGAAAAAGAAAAATTAATTTCTATGTATTATAAATATTTTAAAACTTACAAACCACCAGAAAAGATATCATTGATGCTTAGGATTTCATGGATCACGTGTTGAGGGCCATAGGCTCAAAGGGAAAAGTCTGAGCATGGACTCTGAAAACACGGATTCAAGTTCTGGGTCTGCAATTTTCTAGCTATAATTGTGGGCAAATCAAAGAGCCATTCTTAGGATTTTCCCCCCAAGTTAAGATAATAGAGCTTACATTTGTCAGGACAAAATAAATAAAGTAATAAATGCTATTTAAATCCACTTTAGTTATCATCACTACTGCTACCACTGTTTTTTCATGAACACATAAAGCAGATAATAGCATTCCTTTGACAATAAAAACATGTTGAGGTGTTCTAAATTATAATCACAGCAGCGGAGATTGAGACAAAATCAGAACAGTTAGCTGTGGGCCAGGTGTGATAAAAGACTATGCACATTCTTGTATATCTGCTAGAATTTAGTATTCATTTCCAGGTGGCTATTTCTGTGATTAACCAAAAGAGAGAATAGCTAGGCTCCATAGAACCACAGGAGCCTCCACTTCAACATGAATTTCCTAATCTGCTGCCCACTGCTAATCCACAGGGGCAGACACTTCTTCCCTGTGGCCCATGCTGCCCCTATCCCAGAACTGGCCCATCCCCTTTGTCTGTAGCTAATGTAAACCCTTTCACAAAGGCTTAGGTCTTTCTCCCTTCTATCTGACGTGTAACAACACTTGCAAAATCCTGGGACAATGGACACACTGTCTTTCCTGCCTATGGCCATGCGGGGGGTTTAGACTCCATGCCTCAAGACCAGTCTTTTTCTCAATACTTTCTTTTAGAAAGACTTTCAGCAGTGGAATTAAAAAAAAAATGTTTAAACACCTTTAACATTTAGGTATGCCAGGGCTGTGTGTTGGCAAACAAATGTTACATGTTTTTTTATGTAAGTACTTTTAAGGAATCAAGGTTGAAAGGATCATACAACTTCATTTAGGTCAACTCTGTTGATGCGTTAGTAACTGTAACTCCTTGGTATCCCAGTAACATTTGAAATATCAGGAAGATATAGACAGTCCATTACCAGATATAAAGCACTACTGCCAGAACATCGCTATATCCATAGAACTAGTAATGCCACCCACTAGGCCCTAAGAGCCTGTCTTGGAAGAAAACCATGGAGTTCCTCCTATCTGCATTTCCTTTTTCATTCTGTCTCCTCCCGGTGCTCTGGCCTGTTCACCTGCCTACCTTCCACCAGGAGCCTTGCCTCTTCACAGCTCACTTTGGTTTTCTGTTTGATGGAACAGCATTCATGGCTTCAGGGTCCTTTCTCCAAAAAAGCCTGATAGGCCAAGTTTTCTCAAACTTTAGGTATATAAGAATCACCTGGGGGGGTGGAGCTTGGTGAAAAAGGTGAAGGGATTAAGAAGTACAGATAAGTAGTTACAAAATAGTCATGGGGTGTAAGCACAGCATGGGAAATACAGTCAATATTATTATAATAAGCATGTATGGTGCCAGGTGGGTACTGAAAATATCAGGGGGACCACTTTGTAAAGTATACGGTTGTCTAACCATTATGCTGTACACCTGAAACTAATATAATATCAAATGTCAACTGTAATTAATTTTTTAATTAAAAAATAGTCACCTGGAGAGAGTTTTAACAATTTTTCCTGATGTTGTCGGTGGAAATCAGGCTCTTCCATGGATCACAAGGAAAGGGGGCCTCTGGTAGCTGGTAGACCCACATGGTTGTGTGCTCCCAGGTGAGAGAGAACACAAAATGCACAATGTGAGTGTAGATAACAAGTGGGGGGCGCTTCTTGGTTTCTTTGTTCCCCTGGGATTATATTATCTTGGGATTGGAATGCAGGACCAGGTGCTTTTACAAAATGACAAATCAACTTCCCAAGCTTTAGTGGGCTTTTTGATGGGTCCAAGCCTAGGTTGGACTGACAAGCCTCTATGGTCAAGGTCCTCTTCCTGTGCCCCTCCCCTCCCCCAACAACACAGTACTGAAAGCAGGGTAGGGAGGAGTGTCAATCCCCTTGGCGGAGCAATGCTATGATCCCCTGGGGTATGAAGCTGTAGCTTCCTGGTGAAGCAAACAAGGTCACGCTCCCCAGGTTTTTAGGCTCAGTGTCTAATTCCTTTTGCACCCCTTCTTCTATTAATAACTAGCTAACTACCTTCAGTAACACTAGGAGTCTCACCCTCAGAGATAATGACTCCTCGGATGGGGCTCATGAATCTTTAGAACAGAATTTGTCACCCTAAAATATGCGTCTTTGGCATAGGAGATATTTTAGGCTGTTTATTTTTAAGAAACAGAACACTCAAGAGGTGTTTTTTACGTCCCCCTTTTTACATCCTAAAAGAATTGAGATAGAGGGCCTATCGTCACATAGAGGTCAAAGTCCTCTGTATTCCTTTGTCTCTGCATTGCAAGGCAAACATCTGTTTACCAAATATTTGTTTATCTACATGTTTAGTACATATTATTTCATTTATTTCTCACACTAACTCTGTGATATGTGTCATATTATTCTCCTCCACACTCACATCTGATGAACCTGACACTCAGAAAATTATCCCAAATCACACAACTGTTAAGTAAAAGAGCCATGTTTCTTCCAGGATTTATACTCTTCTTAACCATTGGACATGTTCCCTCCAAATTTCTTTCCATAGATTTTGCATTAAGATAATAATATTAAGAAAGGTCAAAGATATCTTTCTTCTTACTTTCCATGCTAAAAAAAGACCACATTAATATTGGGTTTATGCACAAAAAGGAAGTAGTTTCTTGTGAGTTTTGTGTTTGATATATCCTATGCTATTAGTATGATGGAAGTAGCAAAGATACAAGGATAGTTCTGTGACTGTAGTAGCTTAATTAAAGGCAAAGTCATTTAAATTCACTTTTTCCCTTTCTATCAAATTGAGGTAAATTGGCCACTTAACTTCTCAGGGGTATTGACATCAATGAGTGACTGGTTGTAATAAGATTTGAAAGTTTAGAGGAAAGGCAATATGCAAGAATGAATCATACGATGCTATGGATAGGAATTTCCATTCTCAGGAAGACTTAAAACCCTTTAGCAAAATGCACAAGCACTGACAAACAGAGCATAGAACAAGAACATGTTATGTCTGGACATAAGCAGGAAAATATAACCTTAGAACTGGAAGCTGTTAAACTCTTAGGAAGCACATAATTGCACTTGGGAAGATTTTAAAGGTTAGAGAAAAGTTTATTTCTCTTCTACTTTTGCCTTTGGGGAAATTTTTTACATTACTGACATGACACTTATAAAATATATCATGGTGTCTGATGGGATCATTAATTCAATATTGTCCATATTCACATTAATAGAGAAAATTCTTATTGTATGTCTACTTAAGTTTACAGATTTGCTATGACAGAAATTGATTTGGATAAGAGTTATATCATTTGTCTCTCTCTAATTATATCTTTAATTTTTCTAGGCCTGCTTAGTCACTTGAACATTCTGATCATATACTAGGTATCTATCTGATTCTTGCTTATCAGTAGTCATAAAATACACATGAATCCCTGATTAGAATCCTTTGAGAACTTTTTAGATTGCCCTGTTAATTAACTTTGCTGTCTATGTTCCCCTACTGTCTTTGGAATTCAAATGTAAAGTTTATCAGCTCAATTGCATTTTGAAAAACAAAAAAATAAAAGCTTAACTGTCTAGAGTTTTTAATTCACCAATGTGGTTGCAGTAGACTGGATAATGCACCACAAAATATTTCCATATCTTAATCTCTAGAACCCGTGAATATGTTACATTACACGGCAAAGGAGAATTTAGGTTGACGATGGAATTAAGGTCACTAATCAGCTGACCCTGACATAGGAACTTTATTCCAATAGGATCAATGTAATCACAATGGTCCTTATAACGGGAAAGGGAGGCAGAAGAAGAAGAAAGCCAGAGGAGATGTGATGGAATAAGAGGTTTGAATGATATGATTGTTGAATTTGAAGATGGAAGAGGGCCACGAGCCAAGAAATGCAAGCAGCCTCTAGAAGCTGGAAAAACCATGGAAACAGATCGTTTCCTAGAGCTTCCGGAAAAGAATTGAATCCTGCCAACTTTATGATTCTAGCCCAATTAGACTCATTTTGGAATTCAGACCTTCAAAACTGTAAGGTAATAAATTTCTGCTGTTTTCAGCTACTAGCTTAGTGATGATTTGTTATAGTAGCAAAAGGTAACTAATATAATCACCGAAATTTTTTCACACGCTTACAGAATTATGAAAATTATGGTTTTAAAGTTTGGCATTTCCTCAATTGCTCGAAAAAAGGCATTTGTTTGATGAGAATAAGGTGGCATGATGTATTTTTTTTAAACTTTAACTGATTATTATTTATTTTTAACTGCGGTAAAATGTACATAAAATTTACCAACCTCAGCGCATAATTCAGTGGCGTTAAGTACACTTGCATTGTTGTGCAACCATCACAACTATCAATCACTGTAACTGTTTCCGTCTTACAAAACTGAAACTCTGTACTCTTTAACAACTCTCCGTGCCTCCTACCCCCCTCCCCCAAATCCTGGAAACAACCGTTCTACTTTCTGTCTTTATTACTTCAACTACTCTGGGTACCTCATATCAGTGACATGATACAGTATTTGTCTTTGTGTGACTTTCTTATTTCATTTAGCGTATTCTCTTCAATGTTCACCCATGGTGTAGCTTGTGTCAGAATTCCCTTTCTTTTTAAGGCAGAAAAATACTCACTTGTGTGTTTTTACCACATTTTGTTTAGCCAACCATCTGTTGGTGAACACTTGGGTTGCTTCCACTTTTTGGCTATTATGGAAAACGCTACCATCAGTACGGGTGGATAAATATCTGTTCAAGTCACTGCTTCTAGTTTTCTGGGTAAATATGCAAAATCAGAATTGTTGGGTCATATGGTAATTCTATTTTTAATTGTTAAAGCAACCACCATACTGATTTCCATAGTGGCCCCACCATCCTACATTCCAAGTCTTGCCAACGCTTTCTAATTCCTTTCGTTTGGATAATAGCCAATCAAATAGATGTAAAATGGTATCTCATTTTGGTTTTGATTTGCATTTCCATAATGATTAATAATGTCGAGCACCTTTTTCATGTTCTGTTTATTCACTTGACACTCTGGATAAATTTCTATTCAATTCTTTTGCTCATTTTTATTAGTTGCTTGGTATTTGTTGTTGAGTTGTAGATCTTTATATATTCTGGATATTAACTGCTTATTAGATATATGATTTTCAAATATCCCTTTTGGGGGGATGTCTTTTCACTCTATTGATAAGGTCCTTTGATACACAAAAGTGGGGAGGAAGAAGCATAAGGGAACTCTTTATACTCTGTATTGGCATAAAAAACAGACACTTGGATCAATGGAACAGAATAGAGAGCCCAGAAATACACCTGTGCATATTTGGTCAATTGACTTATGACAAAGGAGCCAAGAATATACAATGGGGAATGGACAGTCTCTTCAATAAATGGTGATGGAAAAATTGGACAGCCACATGCAAAGGAGTGAAAATGGACGCTGTCTCCCATTATACCCAAAAACTAGTGCAAAATGCATTAAAGACTTGAATGTGAAAACTGGAACCATAAAATTCTGAGAAGAGCCCTGCTGGGTAGCTCACTTGGTTAGAGTCATCCTGATGCTCCAAGGTTGAGGGATCAATCCCTGGTCAGGGCACTTACAAGAATCAATCAATGAATGCATAAATAACACATTGATGTTTCCCTAAATAAAAAGAAAAAACTAACTCTTAGAAGGAAACATAGACAATAGCTCCTTGACATTGGTCTTAGTGATGATGTTTCTTGATTTGACGCCAAAGAAAAGGGAACAAATGCAAAAATAAATAGATTGGACTACATCAAACTAAAATGCTTCTGTGTGACAAAAGAAATCATCAACAAAATTAAAAGGCCACCAAGTGAATGGGAGAAAATATTTGTAAATCATATATTTGATAAAGGGTTAATATCCAAATCTATAAAGAACACATATCGCTCAATAGCAAAAAACAAAAACAAAAGCAAAAACAAACAAACAAAATTCTATTTAAAAAATGGAGCCCTGGCTGGAGTGGCTCAGTGGATCGAGTGCTGGCCTGTGAATCAGAATTGCCAGTTCGATTCCCAGTCAGGACACATGCCTGGGTTGTGGGCCAGGTTCCCAGTTGGGGGTACGTGGGAGGCAACCACACATTGATGTTTCTCTCCCTCTCTTCTCTTTCCCTTAACCTCTCTATAAAAATAAATTAAAAATATTTTTAAAAGACTATGATTTTTAAGAAAATAAAAAAATAAAAAATATATATAATAAAAATGGACAGAGAATCTGAATAAAAATTTTTCCAAAGAAGACATACAGATGGCCAACAGATACATGAAAAAGATGCTCAACATCACTGATCATCAAGGAAATGAAAATCAGAACCACAATGAGATATCATCTTACATGTTAAAATAACTATTACTGAAAAGACAAGAATTAACAAAAGTTTGCCAGGATGTGGAGAACTGGGAACCTTTGTACACTGTTGGTGAGAATGTAAATTGGTACACACACTATGGAAAACAGTATGGGTATTCCTCAAAAAAATTAAAAAAATAGAATTTCCATAAGATCCAGCAATCCATCTTCTGGGTATTTATCTGAAGGAAATGAAATCACTATCTGGAAGAGACATCTGCACCCCCATGTTCATTGCAGCATTATTTTATTTACAATAGTTAATGCATGGAAACAACCTGTGTCCAGTGAAGGATGAAAGAATAAAAAATTACATATATATAAAATGGAATATTGGCAATCCTGCCATTTGTCACAACCAGATGAAGCTTGAGAACATTATGCTAAGTGCAACAAGTTAGAGAAAAAGAGATACTTCATGATCTCATTATATGTGGAGTCCAAAATAAAATGAATTCATAGAAACAGAGAACATGTAAGTTGTTGTGGGAAGCAGGGGAATGGGTGAAGGTAGTCAAAAGGTACAGACTTCCAGTTATAAGTTTGGCGGTGTAATGTACAATATGGTGACTATAGTTTGCGATACTGGAGTGTATATTTGATCTTGCTAAGGGAGTAGATTTTGAAAGTTCTTATTATAGGAAAAATTGGAACTATGTGAGGTGATGGATATGTTGACTAACCTTACTGCAGTGATAGTTTCTAAATATATACATATATCAAACCCTTATGTTGTACACCTTGAACTTTTATGGAATGTCATATGGCACTTATATGTCAATAAAGCTGGAAAAATAAATTAAACACCATGAATAAAATTAAGATTTAATATAATTTTGATCTTCTAGATCTTTAGCAAAAGCTTTATCTTTATAGATCATCTTTCTGCTCTCTGCATACATATGTTGAACATTCCAAGAAAGTCAATACACTCCTTATCTAAAGGTTAATAAAGTGAAACTCAATAAAAATGATTATTTCCTTACAAGAACTAATTTTTTTAAATGTTAAGATTGTATTACAAGGCACTTTTAGAAATTGGGAGCAAGTATACCTTTCCCCTCTCTCCTTTCTTGTTTTACTCCCTCCTCCTTCTCTCCTTTCCTCCCTTCCTTCCTTCCTTCTTTCCTTCTCTGTTTCCTTCCCTTTTTCCTAGCTTAAACTCAAATAGTGAGGCTCCCTCTTTTCAATCTCCAGGCGCGAAGTACCCTCAATTTGGAGGCAAGACCTCTTTTATTCTAACAATCCACATTATGTAATATGGTGACATTGTTTTCTAGTTGCATTTTAAACTGGGAGTGGTAGTGAAATTTAGAAAAAAAAAAAACCTGAATTATATCAAGTGACTAATATTTACGTGGAATGTTCATAGACTAAAATAGAAACCTAAGAGAAAGACACTGTCCACATCAAAAAAAGAAAACGAAAACTGAAAGCAAGAACTGAACAAGGAAAACAAACAAAACCTCATAGACACAGACAACAGTATGATACGTGCCAGAGGGAAAGGGGGTGGGAGAGGTGGTAAAGGGTAAAGGGGGCCAAATACATGGTGAAAGAAAGAGATTTGACTTTGGTTGGTGGGCACACAGTGCAATATACAGATGTGCTATCATAGAATGGTACACTTGAAACTATATAATTTTATTAACCAGTAATCCCAATAAACTTAATTTTAAAAAAGAACTTAAAAAATAAATTAAATTTTTAAAAAAGAAAAAGACCAAGTGAGGATTTCTTTATAACATTGGCTCAGGATATTGGTAATAACACTATATAATGCAGAAAAGTTACCACATTGCATTTTATCTAAGAATTATTGGGTAACAGGTCAGTATTAATCCTTTAATTAATGATTTAGCAATACAGGAAAATTCCTCTGCTAAAATATTGTGTGAAGATAGTGGGATAATCCTAGCTACAAGACAGTTGCTGACAGTATACTTGCATACTATATATTTCAACTTTCTAAGTAAAGTTTTGTATTTGTAGTAAAAGCAAATAATATACTCCAAGACCATGCATATGATAGAAATGCAAAATGATGAAGCAGCTTCTTATTAAATTGTTGACCAGAAATTGCTGCAGTGGCTTTCATTTGCTTGTATTCAGTATTAATATCTTGACTTTTTTGTGATTGATTTCTTTTAAGGTTAACAGTTCCATACACAGCAGGTATTCAATAAATAATGTTGACTGACAGATGGTTAAATGTTAGAATGTGCATCATCCTTACAGGCAAATAGACACCTGGTGATTGATTATGGTCAAACATCCTTTAAAATATATTTTGTTCATGTTTCAAAATAATTACTTGCTAAATTTAACTATGAATTTAAAATGGTTGATAACTATTGTTAATTAGTCTGATTTCATTTTTCTTATGGGGATGCCAAATCATAGCTGGTTTAACTGCTTTAGTGCCACATTATTTGCTGCTTAAAATTCTATTTTTAAAACTTGTAAAAATATACAAGGCAGTTTTTCCTCTTCTATTGCTGTAGTAAATTCCAGGAGAGTAACTCTAAAAGATTGCTGCTTAATTATTAATGAGACAATCAGCAAATTCTCTGTCCATTTCCTTTAATTCTCCAAGCTGAGATGTTATATGAAGTCCTGTTTTCTCACAAGGTAAGTTAGTGTTTGATAACTCTAACCATGATTTTTCCCAACATGGCAATAACCCTTTCCGGATCCTACTCTTTAAAACACTAGGAACCTATTAACTCCATATTGTGAAGATAATTCATGTGCCCATAAATGTCCTCATTTACATGTTTCACTTCATTTCTTTCAATATGTAAAATTCAGACAAATTAGGTTATTTGGAAATAATTTCATTGCAGAACCCCAAGTATGGTTATCCGAGTGAACAAATGTATTGGACAAAAAAAGATTAAAATAGGTAACTTGAAGCACTCCCTAAGACATCTTAATTTTTCTGTAACTTTCCATGGCATCTTTTATTTAAACATTTTCATAATTTACAACTAGGTGCTTGGAGAGAAAAACTACAGTGAGCTAATATTTTCTATCATTTCACTGATTTCATAATATGTTGCTTGAGTGAAAACATGTTTAAACTAAATCGTCAGGTCAGATCAGCTCCCATACTGATATTAGGATAATATTAAAACGAAGCATAGAGAAGCAGGTGGAATAACCAAAGGGCTACCCTTGTGATGTGGAAAAGTTATGTAATGTGTCAGTCATGCATATATGGTGGTGTTTTGAGTATCAATGAATGAATATTTGTTAAAATAATACGTGGCAAATTCTTAGACATTTCTTTTCCCCCGTAAACTAATGACACATGTTACAAAGATAACTAAAACTTTCCCAGACATTGCCTTTTATGACACCAAGGGCGCTTCCATTTATGAATTGGTTCTAAATAAAGGCTTTTTTAAAAAGCTCTACACTAATAGCACAAAAAGACATTTTTAGATTAAACACCACTCTCCTCCCACCCCCACGTTTAACAAATTAAGAAGTTCTAAAAAGTTAAATTACTAATGACTTTACTAACGTCCCTCAGGTATTTAATGACAGATATGAGCAGGAATTCAAGGACGCTGATACCCAGTTGTTTAAGTTAGTTTTTATTATTTTGTACTAAAAATCCTGTTTCTGTACTCATAGTTATAGGGAACTGTTTCCACTATATGCAATAGGAAACTGCTGTGTGTGTCTAATTATATTTAAAAAAAAAGAAAACAAACAAAAACCCTGCCCAATTTTAACCAATTCAACAATATTTAAATAAAAAGTCAATATCTCTCAAAGGATTTTTTTATGAAGTTGTGCCACATGAACAGCTATATTTCATAGCACTGTAATAGGTACCACTATTTTGTGGAATCCTGCTTACAGAAAGAATTTAGCTGGAATGTATATATCATTTATTCCACATTTACTGATAAATATGTTTTACTTCTAAAAACATTCCCAACAAGAACTTATGAATCGCCATGCAAAGTTTGGATTTTCTGTATACTACCAAATTCTATGCTGTCTCAATGGACACATCAATAGGAATCTTAAAGGAAATTTTATGAGAGGATGCATGATTCTTCTCCTGATATCATTTTTCAAAATAAAAGACGTAGCCTTAAATACGCTATCTCACCATTCTCCAATAATGGGGCTGCCTTACACGGATTTATCAGTGCTTTTACAAATTTTTATTTTATTTATGCACTGCCTCTTGTAATATTGGAGAAAGCTCTCGCTGCCATTTTTCAAAAAGATGATGGATCGGTTTGTTTTCTTCAGTCACAAGCCTGAGGAAGTCTCTGGCTAGCATAAGCAAAAATTTGAAAGAGTGTGGGTAGGATAACAGGACCCATGAATAAAAGCACAGACTTTATAAAGTACAGGAAGGGAGACCCAGTTCCATGGAAGGTGGTGGGAAGGCACTGAGGGATCTGGGTCTAGGAGGCAGCCCGACATAGCAGTTTCTAACCAAAGCCTATGTTTGCAGGCTGGTACGTGAGAGCAAAAGAGCATGAAACAGGATAAGGAAACATTGCTGTGGATCCTTAATTAGAATCATGATATTCATTGTTCTTCTACTATTTATCATGGCATCATTAACCCCCTGTAGATGTTTAATGGTTTTCTGCAATTTATCAGATAGTGTCTCTTTTCTCCCATTGTATAGATGGATTCCTAAAATTTATTGCATGGCAATGATTTAAGTAAAATAATACACATACATTAACACCTTTGCAAGGCAGGACACATATGTACTGCAACAATTCCTATGGACTGCCTATGATTGTGAGGTAAGTCAAAAGACTCCTTTTGAAAACTTATTTAGCATCACATTAATAGTCATATTTTAAAAATGATGATGTCCAAATAATTTTCAGAAAGGGCATTCTTTTGTCATTAGGGAAGTGATCTTTTTAAGCATCAAACCATTACAGTTAGCAACCGTCATTAAGAAGGTAGCCACCTGTCAGTATTCATCATCAAAAGGAACATTCATTGACATTGCTTAAGTGAACTGTTAGCTTTTTTCACTCTCGTTTAGTTATTATGTCTACAGTTTGTCCTTTGCATAAAAGCCCTTTGGCAAGTTCTAACACAGAATTTTAAAATTAGGTTTTATTTCAAACCCTATTTGGATTTCTTTTAATGAAAAAAAAGAAACAGGAATTACAAAAAAGTGTGTTTTTTTCTTATCAGAAACATTCCCTAATTTGTGATCATGAATACCAGTAGGTGGCAAGTCAGTGTGTTACCCTTTGCAGCTTCTAAAACCTATTGCCAAATCTGAGAAAAATCTGGGTGTATTACTTTATTATATAACATCAGCAAGAAAAATTCTATTTCAGGAACAATATTAGCAGTAGAGACAAGGGAGGAAATATCACATGACTGATTATAAGTATAGTCTTAACTTTAATGCAGGGTGGGGCAAAAGTAGGTTTACAATGGTAAGCATGGGAAACAGTTTATTCTCATATTATTATTTAGTAATTATTGTATCATTTTCCACATGAACCACTGTAAACCTACTTTTGCCCACCCCATATAGAAAACCTGATTTTAAGATGAGTATAAAATATTCAATTATTTTCTTTTAATTATAGGATATAAAATGGTTCATTTCTTTGCCTTGAGTAATCCTTTCTGTCTTTTTTCATTTGGAAGTCATTTGACTTTCATTATATTCATCTTTTCCCAATTTTATACCCTTAAGATAAATTTTAGACATATAATAAATTGCACACTAAATAGTTGGCCTTGTCCAACCGATAAGCAGGAAGGGGAAAATTGCTCAATTTTAAAGGTCCATTTACTTATTAATGACAGGGTAGGTTACTCTATTTTCTGTGTATGAATTACTATGTCCCAGGTAGAGAGCCTGGAAAACAGAAGCAGGATGAAAGCTAGCTTTTTGAAATGCCACTTTAAAAATCTCTCTGTGACTTAGATTCCATTTGTTATAGAAGTGGTTTTGAAATAGATAACTTCTATTTTACAGAAGATCCAGTAAACACACACATTCATACATACAAACAAAATTCTGTTCATTAATGAAGCATATGCATGACACTCTCAACAATATCTCTCATAATTATTTCTGATATTAATGTAGATAATTTTAATTTTAAAGTTAATGTAGATAATTATTTAACGACACTGCTCTCATGTTCTAGACCTTTACTTCCATTCTCCTTAGCCAATTATTCTATAATCGCACACTTAGTCATTACCAATAGATGCTTGCTCATCCTACAATATGAGTTTCAAGCATTTCACTTTGAAGATTACTCCCTTCAGTACCCTGACTTCAACAATTCTTTGACCTTATAAAGACCAAAAATCTATTAATGCTACCAGCTTTTATTTTTCCCACTCCTCTAATCCTCTATAATAGCCTTATTTACTCAGATTAGAGTCCACAATATAGCATTATAACCCCCTTATGTGCACACTTGACTTCATCTTCGGACTTTTTTTCAATTCCACTTGCCTGAAATCTTGACTTTTAACAGTTTAAGGTAGGACCTGAACTATGATAATGCTGGTCGGGGCTTGAAATGGACTGGAAGTGGTCACTAAACTAAGGAGAGGAATTATGATAACAACATACCAGGAAAACGACTCAACTGATACAGTGACTGAGAAACCATATACAAGGTGTGTCAGAAAATTCAAACATGTAGAGAAGACCCAAATTTCTAAACTATTTTTGAATTTTGCAACTTGGCCAGTCTGAAAACCTCAACAGCCTAGTACTTACAAAAATAAAAGCCAACTAAAAGTTAAATTTGCCTTTTTAAAATTTGCTGCAGAACTTGAGAAATATGGACATCTTGAGAGTCATCAAATCAAGGACAGACATCTAAGGCTTAGCCTTAAATGTGCACCACTTAAAAACATAGTATTATAACATAAATGTTTTTATTTCTATTTGCTTTCCCTCGGGGTAAGAAAATACTGGTCTCAAGTTCTGATGTGTGTTATCTAAAAGACTGTTAGTACAGTTACCATGTAAGTATTTTGCCAAAATCTGAGAAACTAGATAAGTATATTTGTTTCTTGATATCTAGTATACAGCCAACAATGAGTTAGTTCCATCTGCTTTAGGCTTGTGCTGCATAATGAATGTCATTCAGTGACAGCTTAATTCTGTTGTGCTGATTATCTCAAACCTGAATTTTATGGCAATGCAGCCTCGCTCTCTCGTTTACCTTTATATGCCTGATAGGATGTGTAATTACAGTTGGGATTAGCCTAATCCATTCCCTACTTAATGAGCTGAACTAATATTAAACCCAAAATGGAAAGGAATTCAGCATATTTTAACTCTTCTTCACTCTGGCATGGTTTTATTTTTACAGCTTCACTTAGCTTGATCCATGACCATCCTCTCTTTCATTCTGTCACACACTCTAAATTAATTCATTTTATAATCTCACGAGTCGAAATCAATGGCATTTGACCTGGAAATAAAAATGTTATGATTATTAAGCAGCAAGAAAGCAAGTGGTAATTTGAATATCAGTATTTGCATTATAATGTGCACAGAGAGAACATTTTGATAATGATTTATCTTTGGATGAAATAGTTCCTCTAAAGGAGAATGAATAAAAAAAGTCTGAGATGGTTCAAACAGATTACCTTTACTATTGATATTAAAACGCGTAACATATTACTGGATACACTCCATAGTAACATTTATATTATAAAGAATAAATAAATAATGGACTTATGTTAAGATACATCTCTTTATTTTCTGTTGCACCCATCTCTTACAAAATATGTTTCTGATAAGCAAAAAGGAAATCAGAAATTGGTCACATAGAAAACATTTGAGTTCTGAAAGTGAACTAAGGAATGTCTATTTAATGAACATAAATAATCATGAAGTGATTATCTAAGTATGGCACAAAGGACACTAATACATATAATAGTTGTTTCTAGTCTCAAATCTGGGCTAGCTGTTCAGCTAAGATACAATACCTATAGAAAATTCAGGGTAATATAATGGAAGATGCAGGAAACTCAGACAAAATAAAAAAATATATATAAAATGAATAATCAATACATCAGGCAAGATTTAAAGAAAAATTGACTATATAAAAATAAGTATTAGTCACTGTAGTTTCAATTTAGGTAATGGTTGAGTAGCTTCTTTCAGAATCACCTTCCTGCAGAAAAACATTATAAAGCCTGGTGAAAAAATTACTTGTAGGCACTAAAGAAAGGCCAAAATTAAATGAAAACTGAAGGAAAGGAAAGTGCTTTGAGGAAAATTCCTCGGTTATGAGGCTTCTTCCCTGAAGGCATCCCTCAATTTCTGTGAGGCTGCCAGAACCAAAGGAGAACACTGCAGTGTTACTGGCTTTAGGATTCAGAAGCCAGACTTTGGATTTGCCAAAACTGCTGAAAATTGATGAGAAAATCTAGAAGGAGGGAGCCATAACAGAGGCGTTTTCTCTCCCAACATTCTGCCTATGTTCTTGGATAGTCCCTGGCAGCGCTATGACTTGTGAGCATACAACAGGTGAAAGGCAGTAAGGACTCAACAGCTTCAGGGGCTGCCCTTCATGGAGGTAGCGGTTAGAGGGTGAGATATGGGTAGATAGAGAGTTGGGATTCAAATAATTCAAGTTGCTTCCAGCTAGAACAAGAATAGGACAGAGAGATCAGAATCCAGAAGCAAGCCGAATTTTAGTCCCCACCACATACTTGGTCGGGAGGCTTTGTGTAAGACACAAGTTGCATAAAGCGTAGAGCTCAGCAAATAAGCTATAACTAGAAGGAAACTCAATACGTTTGAGTGAGAAAGAACTATCAATACAATAGAAGAACAAACAGGAAGAGCAGCAGCTTGGAGACTAAGCTTAAAAAGAGTGCGAGGAAGAACTGATCAACAGCACTGAAGCTCAAAACTGTCTCATAAATCACCAATAGGAAAGTTCATTGGATTTGGTGGTTAGAAAGCCTTTGGTTTCATCAGTGAAATGAGAGTGACGGATTCAGGGTGAATACGTGGGGAGATGGAAAGTGTTTTCGCTGTAAGTCAATTCCTATGCATTGAGGAAATGAGATGTGTGAATAGAAGCTTGGATATGAAGGAAAAGACAGGCCACAGTTGAGAGATGGAGGTAATGTTTAAGGATGTGTTCAATTACTTCTATGAAGACAAAGAGCCAAGAAGGGTTAGAGATTTTGAAAGAGTTAAATGAAGTTTTTTAAATTGATATAGACAATTTAAGGAGATAGATCTGGGTGACAATTTCAGCATAGAGGTAAAATTAGAATGGCTAACATTGACTTAGCACTTAGTATGTTTCCAGGCACTATTATAACCATGGGACTTCTAGTTCATACAAGCATCTTGTGAAAGAATACTATTATACTCGTTCTATAGATAAGGATACCAAAACAGAGTCATGCATGAACCTGCATGAATCACACAACTAGAGAATTGTAAGAACCAGAGTTCCAAACCGTATGACATGGTTCTGGAAGACAAGCTCTTCTTTTCTTTTCTTTAAATTTTAATTTTATTGTTTTTCTATTACAGTTGTTCCACTTTTTCTCCCATTGCTCCCCGCCCACGCAGCCTACCCCCCCTCCCACAGTCACTCTCCACCCTGTTGTCCGTGTCCATGGGTTATTTATATTAGTTCCTTTACTGAACACTTCCCCTATTTACCCCCCTCTCCCCTCCCCTCTGGTCACTGTTACTCTGTTCCTTGTTTACATGCCTCTCGTTCAATTGTTTTCATTTGTTTCTGTTGTTCATTAGTCTTCTGTACCAGGTGATATCATATGGTATTTTTCTTACATTGCCTAGCTCATATCGCTAAGCATAATTCTCTCTAGTTCCATCCATGTTGTCGCAAATGGCAGGAGTTCCTTCTTTCTTTCTGCTGCATAGTATTCCATTGTGTAAATGTTCCAAGTTGTTAATCACTATTCTTTGCTGCCCTGGAATAGGAGGTAAAAATTAAAACATATGAATTGTTCCAAAATCTGTTCCTCATTTGATGTAGGTAAGTCCAGATTCAGGCAGAACAATTCAATTGTTATTCCAAATCTCTACCCAAGGTTTGGCCTCTGCTTGTTTTTGAAATGTATCAGTATATGTCTTTTTTTGGAACAGTTCCATAAAGAATATATATATCAGAGAACTTTTCCTTCTTTTAACACTAGAAAATTCCCTCAAATATTAATGAAAACAATATACACTATTTTTAATTTTTTGAGGACCTTCTATATACTATTTTCCAAAATAGCTGAGCCAATTTACATGCCAGCCAGAGTCCACCAGGGTCCCCTTTTCTCCACATCTTCACCAGCACTTGTTACCTCTTGTCTTCTTGATGATAACCATTCAAACAGGTATGAGGTGATATCTTATTGCAGTTTTGATTTTTATTTCCCTAAGGATTAATGATGTTGGGCATCTGTTCATGTACCTGTTGGTCATTTGGATGTCTTCTTTGGAAAAAATTTCTATTCAGTTCCTCCACCCATTTTTAAATGGATTTTTAGTTGAGTTATATGTTCTTTATATATTTTAGGTATTAATTCCTTACCCCATATATGGTTTGGGCAATCTCCCTTCCAGGTAAATAACCAGAGGAAAATAAAACAGGATATTGAAAAGATAGCTGTAGCAATATTCATGAAAGCCAAGATATGGAAACAACCTGAGTGACCTTCAATGAACAAAAAGATAAAGAAAAGGTGATGCATGTACAGAGAGACAGTGGAATATTATTCAGCCAAGAGAAAGAAGGTAATCCTGCCATTTATGACAACATGGATGGACCTTGAGGGCATTGTGCTAAGTGAGATATCATACAGAGAAAGACATATACTGTATTGTATCACTTATATAAGGAATCTAAAAAAAACTGAATTTGTGAAAACAGAGAATAGAATGGTGGTTATCAGGACTGGGGTTGGTTTAATAAGGTTTTTTAAGGATACAAACTTCCAGCTAGTAGATAAATAAGTTCTGGAGATCTAACAGACAGCAGAGTGACTTATAGTCAATGATACTGTACTATAAACTTCAAGGTTGCTAAGAGACTAGATATTAATTCTCACCACACAAAGGAAACGATAATTATGTGACATGATGGAGGTGTTAGCTAATGCTATGATGGTAATCATATTGCAATATATAAATGTATCAAAACAACATGCTGTACACTTTAAACTTACACAGTATTATATGTCAATTATATCTCAATAAAAATACATACATACCATTATACACTAACAAACAAGTGCCTCTGATATTCTGATATTGTGCTAAATTAGATCTTATATTTATTAAAATATCCTCTATTCTTTATACTACTGATTTGAAATAGTTTTGCCAGTTTTTTTAAGATAAATATGCTTAATATTGTGTAGAAATAATATTACTAAAGAACAAACAGATCTAACATGCAGTTAAATAATAAGTAACCAAATAAGGAAACTCAACAGCTTCCACATGAGGTGCCTGCGACGCGTCCTGCATGTCGCCTGGCAGGATAAGGTCCCCAACACCGAGGTGCTGAAGCGAGCCAATATGAGCAGTTTGCATGCAGTTCTTAGCGAGAGACGCCTCAGGTGGCTCGGCCATGTCAAAAGAATGGATGCAGGCTATATTCCCAAAGACCTCCTCTATGGCGAGCTAGCAGAAGGCCAGAGGATGACAGGGCGCCCAAAACTGCGGTTCAAAGACATCTGCAAAAAGGACATGACACAATGCTCCATCAATCTCAACACATGGGAAGTTCAAGCAGACGACCGCCTAGCCTGGAGGCTCGCGGTCAGGCAAGGTACGTCACGCGCGGAGGCTGCGCGCAACGAGGAGGCGGCCCAGAAAAGATCGAGGCGGAAGCAGCATCAACAGCAGCAACAACGGCCATCTGCCTTCACCTGTACCAAGTGCGGCAGGGATTGTCACTCCCGAATCGGACTGCACAGCCATTCTCGGCGGTGCAGATAGACTCTCAAGAAGCTACGCCATCGTCTCTCGAGACGGACGGCTGCCGACGACGACGACGACGACGAACCAAATAAAAATTGAAGAAACATCATTTCCTCATTGGTGCTCATAAATATCTCTCTTCATGAGTTATTATCAATAAGAGAAAGACCCAATAAGAGACAAATGCATGTAGCAATTGTGATGGACATGTAATATGTCTTTTAATTATTTATGGTGGCCATTTATGTGTAATGCAATTTTGTTAATAGAATAAATAAAATGGTCTTTGTCAAAAGGATTTTTAAAAATCTGATATATATATTTCTTCTTGATTAGAAGATCTGATGTGTTCCCTGACATTTCATTTTCAACTTTCTTCTGCTTCCATCTGCATAGGCTCTTTTGATAAGCTCATATCCTTAGGGTATTCAAATCCAATCCTTGTCACGATTTGCAAATCTGGCTAGCTCCAAACTCACTGCTAAGAATTCTGAATCAAAATTGATATTCACCTGCCAGGTGTATCAAATTCCTTATTTCAGGGAGACATAAATCAGATTCTTTAATATTTTTCTATCACAATGACCTTAGAAAAATATGTTTGCTTTTCAGTATCCATATTTACTGATTCTAAACATCCTACTTTCTGTGAGTACATAGTAGGTACTGTGTATGTAGTGTGTATTCTATACAGTCTGGTCAGCTCCAGATTGTTTAATGTGTTACCCTTCCCATAACTTCTCATTATGTTCTTACAGTCATTCATTAAGCAAATATTACTGAAGTGTATTGTGTTTCTAGAGCATGTTTTCATGGAGTTTGCATTCTAATTAAATGACAGTAAATATAATAAATTTTGTACTATAGCACTGTGCAACATATCTTTCTCAGTTATGGAAATGTTCTATAATACCTGCATTGTTCAGTATGGTAGACAGTAGCCATGTGTGACTATTGGGCACTTGGAACATAGCTAGTGTTATGGAATAATATTTTTTAAATTAATATAATCTTAATTAAAATGTATATTTAAATGGCAACATGTGGTTAGTAGAACTATATAGAACCATGAAGAATATTATAGTTCATAAATTTCATGAAGACAAATATAAAATAAAACAAAAACAGGATAAAGGAAGTGCAATGGGGAGATGGTTCAAAAAGAGACCAGAACTGTAAATAGGGTAGGGTATTTCTTATTGAGAAGGTGACAGCTGACATGACAAAGTTCTGAAAGAGGAGAAGTTGGCCATAGTAATATGTGGAGAAAACAATTCATATATATGTCATTGAAAAGTTTCTTTTGAGAAATTTGTCCCTGGTATGTTGAGGTGAAATCTGCATCCCTCTATCTTGAAACCACTAAATCTAAGTCCTTTTCAAAACAAGCCCTTCTTGCCTGCTTTCTTTTCAAAATGATCATCCCTTAAAATAGTTGAAGACTGCTTATCATGTCTCCATTTTTGCTTATTTCTTACTAAATTTCTAAATGATGTAGTTGTTGGTCTATTTATTTATTATCTTATGTAAAAAATCATTTTTTAATTTCAGTCTCTCTCCTCCACAAAGAGGTTACCTATTGGGAATGCATGTGGGGAAAAAGAGTTCAAAATTGTTAATGGAGAAAATAAAATGGAATATGTGTTGCTCAAAGAGTCACTTAAAATGGACTTGGGAGGCCATTGAGCATATGGGGCCGCTAGACATCTCATGTCTCAGTTCTTGGGACTAATATGAATTTGCTGACCTGTTGCTAAGCCCAGCTCAGGGCTGAACCTCAAACATCCTGGATCAACAATTGCCACATAGATATATATGGACTTTACTCCTTCCTCATCATGGTGACGAGATCATCTGCAACCTTCCCCTTGAAAGGAACTAATCCATTTCAAAAATCAGCATCCTCCATGGGCATACCCAGTGCCAGCTGACCTGGCCAATATCCTTAATTTACATGGAGAATGGAAATGCTAACACTTGTGGTTTCTCCTTTTGTAAACCCTGCCTTTCCTGGTTCCCTTCAGAGCACAGTTTAGGTTGCTACCTAAATCTGTGCCTGCCGATTTCAATCCTTCCTTTACTCAAATAAATGGTTTTTATGCTTTATTACAGTCTAAAACATCTTTTCTTAATAAAAATAATAAAATAGAAACTGTTCTCTATCTAAAAGGTTATAGAATTTCTGTATCATTTTATTTTTACATATTAGTAAAATTGCAATTCAAACTGTGCACGCACACAACAGGATTATAAGAACATTACCCTTTCCCAGGAGCCCTTATCAATATACATTATTTTCCAATTTCTCAATGATCATCAGTCTAATGGTTGAGAATAATCTCATTGTTACTTTTAATTCATCCTATGTGGTGAGTAATGGGATTGACTGTCATTTCACATATTTATTTGTAACTTAAATTTCTCTTTCTTTGATTCCCTTATTTATGTATTGTTATTTTTTTACTTAACTGTTATTTATCTCCAATTCCTTAAGTAATATAGAGTCTAAATATATGTCTTTTCTCTGTTCTTATTATTCGAAATTGTTTAATTTCCTTTTTCTGTGTACATGGTTACTTTTAATGAAGTCATATTTAGCAATCATTTCTTCAAGTTTTTGCTGTTTATGTCTGCTTAAAAATACATTTTTGTAACCTAATATTATAAATATATTCCCCTGTGTTTTCTGTTAACCTGTTGTATCTTGAAATTATTTTTCTAATGGGTGTGGGGAAAGTATCAAACTGTTTTTTTTTTTTTCCATAGTAGCCAACTGGCCTACACTCCATGATGCATTCCCTCATAATTTGAGATGTACTTTTTCTCACATAATACATTCATTATATGCATGGATCTATTTCTGGACTCCAGTTTGCTCCATTTATTACTCTATGCCATCCTGCATCAGTACCACACTAGAGCCATCTGTTTTAGTTTCCTGTTCTGCCTTCACAAATTACCACCAATTTAGGATCTTAACATGATGCAAATTTATTATCTTACAGTTCTAGAGGTCAGAAGCCTGACACGGGTCTCAGCAGACTAAACTCAAGGTGTCAGCAAGGCTCTGTTCTTTCCTGGAGGCTCCAAGGGAAAATCCTTTAGCTGCTCTTTCCAGAATTCAGGTTTTTGTGTTTGTAGGGCTGAAGTCTTATTTCCTGGGCGGCTGGCAGCGTAGAGCTGCAGCACATCTTGGCTCTTGGTTCTGTACCTCCCTCTTCTAAGCCAGCGATGGTAGGGCAGGTACTTCACACACCTCCAATCTCTTCTTCTCCCATCTTGTATTTCTGACCCACCTGGGAAAGCTTTTTCCCCTCTGAATGACATATCAATTCGGTGCATCTAGATAACCAGGATAATCTTCTCATCTGAAGCTCCTTAATCATCTGATCATCTCGGCAAAGTCTCTTTTGCATATAAGGACACATTCACAAAGGGGCCTGCCTTTGTTTAGTGTTAAAAATTATCTTGCCAAATCATTCACATTTACTCAGTTACAGGAAACTGAATCAGCTTGTCCAGTTCTAGGAAGAATCTCATTGTGAGTCTGAGTTTTACTATTTCAAATCGAATGGTTACTCCAAGAAACCCTGGCATCTTTATAACATTTAATTTTTCCAGCAATGAAAGGAGAATAGCTTTCGATTTTTAAGGTTTTTCTTTAGGTTTCTCAGTAATCTTTCATTGCTTTCCCCATAAAGATCATACATTCTTCTTAACTATAATTTTTTATTAAATATAATATATATTTATTAAATGATATATATTTTTGTAATTTTTAAATAAGTTCTTTTTTGACCATAACTTATTAAAATGAGTCTTACTGGTCTATAGGAAATTGTTAATTTTGTTAGTTCTTCCTTTGTACAGCAAACTTAATACATTGATAATATATAAAAGTTTGTAAATGATTTCTTTCGTATTTTACTAAGGATTCAAACACTCTGCAAATTATAAATACCCATATTTCTTGTTTTAGGATTATTCAAATCTCCTATTTTGATCATGTTTTATTGTGATCATAAGCACTAGCAACTGAATGGAGAATAGGAGATGAGCTATGCTTGCCATTTTTGTGGCTTAAACAAAAATACACCTTACACATCACTATGATTCATGGTGTCAATGACAACTTTCTGGTTGATATCCCTTATCACGTTGTGAAACAACAGGGTGCGTGGATATTCAGTACCAAGAGGAAAAGACTGTGCAGATCCCTTTGGCTTTCTTCCCAACCATCACTTTTCCTCTTCTTGACAGAATTCCAGTTTTGTTTGCTTGTTTGTTTGTTTGTTTGAGTTTGTATTTTAAAGGAACAGTCACAGCTATGTTTTTACATAAAGGGGACCAGCTTCATACCCTATGATTTACTGCAGAATGCAAATTATTGTATTCTCTTTGCTTTCCTTACTTATGATTTAGATTTGGGTTTACAAACCAGTCCTGGCATATGGAATCAGTTAGGTGGATTTAGGACAATATTTGCCAGTCTTTTTTTTTTTTTTCCCCCAGCATTACGTTAACCTGTGTCCACTTACAAAAACCAGAAACCCCACAAAGCTTTGTTGTTCTCAAAAGGATTCAAAGATCAGATTTGGTTTCTTATCCAAATTTGTACTTGTTCTCAGTAGAAAGTTTGGTCTGGTACAAATTACTCAATTATATATAGAGAGGCCAATATTTGTGCATAAAACTGTAAGAATATCCCTATACACAAAAAAATGAAAGCCTCTTTTATTTTAGTTTTAACATTTACCTATAATTTATACAATTCCATGTTTTAAAAGTAAACACAAATAACTTATAAACAATGTGACAAAGTATACACTTGAAACGAAAAAATGTTAAGTTGAAAAAGATAGTAACACCTGTAGAAAATGTGTTAAAGGTAATAAAATTGCAATTCCTCAAAGACTAAAATATATATACTTAGTGAGAGAACACAATTCAAGTTTATTAGCAATTAGAGGAGTATAAAATTAAACGTATTACCTTTTTAAATGTGCAGACCATGCGATTCTAAGAAAGAATAATATCATGGGCTAGTATTGATAAGAGTCACAGTGTTCCCTTTATCATTAGTGGCTGTAGCTACATAGAATGTGCCTTAAAACTATTTTATTTTATTTTTTTTTAAGTATATTTTATTGATTATATTGTTACAATAGTTCCAATGTTTTCCCCTTTGCTCCCCTCCACCCAGCACCCCCCTTCCCCGACAATCCCCTCCCCAAGTCCATGCCCATGGCTCACCCTTTCATATATTCTTCTTCTTTTTTTTTAAATAATTAATTAATTAGTTAAATATTTTAACAATAAAAAATAACAATCCCTCCCTCTCAGACTTAAGACCCTTTACAATCTTATAAAGGACAATGGACGAAGGTCTCGAGCTCCTCTAGCTGCTTCAAGCTGGACATGGTCGTCGTCCTACCTATCCTTGGGTCAAGAAATCCCTAATAAGAGTGGGGATGTGGAGGGGAGGGTGGCCTTCCTACAAGGGGAAGGATCGTGCAGACTCCAGGTTGGCTGGCTGTCTCTGGACAACGGCATGCTTGGTTTAACAGGCTGGCATCCTTGTTGTATTCTGGGGGCAACAGGGTTAAAGGACATCATTCAATCCGTAACCACTAGATGACAAAAGACAGGTATTAATTTTTCAATGTCCCACATTAGGGAAAAGAAGGGCTTCTTTGGAGGAAGGTATGCCAGGTACATCTCACCTGTCCAAAACCCTTTTGCCCATTATACTTAGTTTGGACTGAGGGAAATATTTTAGGTTTCCCCCCTCTCAGGCCTCTGGGCTCTTTCTGTCCAAGACATTAGGATAGAAAAGAGAAACCAGTTTTAAAGTGAAGCCCACGGACCACCCCGTTCTTCACCAACCCAGCCACTTTGTTCAGCCAAACCAGTGAGTCTCAGGAGGCAGCAATGCAGACAGGATTAAGTGAGGTCTATACGTACAGACAATCACTCAGGTAATGAGATCGTAGGCTTATGCCCTTTGAAAACAGAAAACACATGTTAATTTATGTAACATAACCCACACACAAGTTTATAGATCTGTAGGACTGTCTTATAGGAAAGACATCCAGTTGCAAGGCATTTGACATTCTTCTTGCCTGTAAATTAAACATCTTTGATAATGCCACAGACATAGTTTAACTTTCAAATGAAAACAAATTTTAAATGAAAAGAAACTTTAAAGATGGTTAGCTGCACTACTTTATAGTTTACCACTGGGCATTGTGATCTTCCTTGAATCTTGATTTTTCTCCCTAAGATTACCCTCCTTGTCATTAAAGGGACTGCATTAAGTTCATTTTTAATTTATCCTGTTCATTTGCATAAACACAACAAGAGCAGAAAATGATCACTTATGATCTTTAGTTCTGCTTTGCTGGAACTTACGCAAGGAACATTTAGGGTGACCTTCAGTCTGCCCTTCAGGGCACAGAAGCTGAGCCACATACCTGGCATTCAGCCTTGCCTGTAAACACCTGTCTTTTCCAGGTCCTCCTGGTTTTCCATTGTGCCTTAAGGTCCCTTCTAGCCATCTTTCAGGAAAACAACCTTCGCTCCTTCTCTGGAAAGATTGCTATGGACCGCTCATCCATCCAAGGTACCAGGCCTTTTATCTCGTGGACTTTTATTACCTTTGAAAGTCAGTCCCAGTTGCTCAGGGCTTTTTGGTAACAACCAAAGTCCAAGCATGTCTCCGTTAGGCATGACATTCCAGTCAAAGTCTTAGTCAAAAAATCGTTATTAACAACTGGTCTTATTAGTTTTATGCAAAGAAACTTAGGTCATTACTTACTTCTTTAGAATGCCAAATTCTGGAGGGATCAGATAGGGAGAAAATATATACAGTGTGAAGGAAAAACCTTGTCCTTCTAATATTCACTGAACTTGCATTTCTATTCTTTATATTTTTATTTTTTCCCCCCACTAAAAATTTTTCTGTTTGTTTGTTTTTCCATTACAGTTGTCTCACTTTTTCCCCCCTCTTGCTTCTCTGCACCCTGTCCCCCCTTCTTCCACATTCAGTCCCCACCCAGTTGTCCATGTCCATGGGTCATTTATACATGCTCTTTGACTAGACCTTTCCCCTTCTTACCACTTCTCTCCCTCCCATCTCCCCCTTTGTTACTGTTAGTTTATTCCTCGTTTACATACCTCTGGTTCAATTTTGCTCATTTGTTTGTGTTGTTCATTAGTTTCCTGTAACAGGTGATAGCATAAAGGAATTTTCTTTTGTTGCCTGGCTTATTTCGCTAAGCATAATTCTCTCTAGTTCCAGTCATGTTGTTGCAAATGGTAGAAGTTCCTTCTTTCTTTCAGTACTTATTCATTGTCATTTCCCCCCTTTGTACTCGTGTTCCTCTCTGTCTCTCTCTATTTCTTCATCTTCTTAAAGCAGACCCTTTAGCATCTCTTGCAATACTGGTTTGGTGGAGATGTATTCTTTTAACCTTCTTTTGTCTTGGAAACTCCTTATTTCACCTTCCATTTTGAATGAGAGCCTTGCTGGGTAGAGTATTCTTGGTTGTAGGCCTTTGTTTTTCATTACTTGGAATATATTTTGCCATTTCCTTCTGGCTTGTAGTGTTTCTGCTGAGAAATCTGATGATAGCCTTATTGGAGCTCCTTTGTATGTTATTAGTTGTTTCTCTCTTGCTGCTTTTAGGATTCTCTCTTTGTCTTTGAATGTTGGCATTTTAATTATGATGTGTCTTGAAGTGGGCCTGTTGGGGTTCATCTTCATTGGGACCCTCTGTGCTTCCTGGACTTGCATGATTCTTTCTCTCTTCATGTTAGGAAGTTTTCTGTCATTAGTTTTTCAAAGAGGTTTTCTATCCCTTGCTCTTCTTCTTCTCCTTCTGGAATTCCTATGATACGGATATTATTACATTTCATGTTGTCCTGCAGCTGTCTTAGAGCCTCTTCAGTCTTGTTCAGTCTTTTTTCATTTTGTTGCATTGTCTGGGAGTTTTTGTGTACGTTGTCCTTCAGCTCGCTGATCCGATTTTCTGCTTCCTCTAGCCTGTTTTTAATTCCTTCTACTGTGTTCTTCAATTCAGAGATCGTATTCTTCATTTCCTCCTGGCTCTTATTGATAGCTTCCATGTCCTTTTTGATGCTGGTATAATTCTCAGTAAGTTCCTTATAGTTCTTCTGGAGTTCACTGTAGTTTTTCTGGAGTTCTTTGTAGTTTCCGCTGAGCTCATTGAGCTTCTCCATAACCCATGCTTTCAATTACATATCTGATAGTTGGCTCCCCTCTATTTCATTTAGCACTCTTTCTGGGGACTCTACCTTTCCTTTCGATGGGGGGTTGTTTCTCTGTCTCCCCATTTTTGTGACTCCTATTGTTTGTTGGTGCTTCTTAGAATGATCTGCACTTCCTGGATCTGCCCCTGGTGGCGTCAGATCCTGTACCAGTCTGGGCCTAGGCAGCCCGTTGGAGACTTTCAGGGATCTATTGCCTTTGTCTGTCTCCTTTAGTTGTTAATCTATTCAATCTGTGATTAGCCTTCAGGCCTAAGGACCGTGGGTGTGGCAGCTTAATTCCTGTAGGCAGGGCCTTTGCTTCCCCTCAGGCTGACGCCACTTGGCCAGGAATGGTCTGCCTGCAGTGTGGGGGTGAGTCAGCCCTGGGACCCGGCCGGCCGCTTCCCCAGCTCTCCCCTCAAAGCCACCACACCAAACTCTCCCCAAGCATCTCCAGTCCTCTCTGCCTTTCCTCCGCTTGAGCCCAGGGTAAGTGGGGGCCAAAATATTTTTGTATGTGATCCGCTTAAGAGCTCTTTTTCTCCAGCTGTTTCTCTCCGGCTAGCAAGAAACCCTGTGGCTTTTCACTTTTCACAGCTGATACTATTTTACTTTCCACTCTGTTGCTGTAGGCTGGGAAGCCCAGCTGGGGGTTTAGACCCTGCCCTTCTCAGGGGGGATCCCCAGCTCCTGAGCTGTTTCTCAGTCCCTTCAGCTGCCACCCGTGTGAGCCCAGCCAGCCCTTCCGCGTCTCTGCACTCCCTACTGGTCACGTTGTGATGTAGTGGCCTTTTCTGTCTCTCCGTGGTTATAAGACTTCTCTCCAGCTGGTGTTCGGTTGGTTATTCCAGATGATTTCTCCAAAATTACGTTGTAAATCCAGACTAGTTCTGGGAGGAAGTTAGTGTAGCTTCCACTTACTCCTCCGCCATCTTGTTTCTCCGTCTTAAAACTATTTTAAAACACATCAAGAGCTTTAATTAAATTAACTCCCTTTTGATAACATTGTTTCTCTTCTTAGATTGGGTCCTAAATAAATAATAGGAGTTGCCCGCCATATATATTCATGCACAAACATGCATTTTAATATACTTCAACAGGAAAACAGTTCAATAGGTATAGAGTGATACAACAGAATATGAATTGGACATTATAATATTTACTATTATAATATTCTCACTTTCTTCCATTATGCGATCTTGGACCTTGAACAAGTTATTTAACCTCTTTTTCTTAATTTCTTTACACCTACATGGGAGTGTTGACACACATCTCAGAAATTTGTTGTACAGATTACAAATATTTATAACAATTCTTGTCCCATGATAGGTCCCTTAAACGTGTTATCTAGTATTTATTCTTATGCGCTAAATTAGCACAAGCACTTGGGGAGAGGCAGTTAATGATTCCTAAATCCTTGTACCAAAAACCACTTTAGTTCTTAGAACTGTTAATACTTAAGAAAGTGTACACCAATAAACACAAGTAATCTAACTAATCTACAGTATAGAAGAACTTAGAAGTTGGGAGGAAAAGTATTAATATTTTGTTAGCCTTCACACAGGTGCCCAGGCCCAGAACTAAAGCATTAGATGCATTGTCTCTGTAGGCATTTAACTGTTCTTCAATTTTACCAGAAAGTTGTTTTGAAGAGGAACTCTACCAACCAGAACTCAGGTCGTCTGGGAAGTAAATGCTAAAGTAATAAGAAAAGTATCAGCCTAAAAGAAATGTGACTTTTATATATATGAGTGAGATTAATGTTCTCAAAACAGCCTGGAAATACTTCTGCTACTCTCAGAAGATTTGGAGATATAAACAATGGTATGGGAAAGTACAATCAGGGGTCAGATTCTTTTCTCTTGCGAAAACATTTAAAATATGTAAATAAGTGCACCTGTGTGTGCATGCACACATATCATAGTATCAAAAATGTTTTCACAAAATATTATTAATTAGTTTCAGCTTCCATAAATGTATTGTTTTTAAAAACAGATTTTTAACCACCACTGAATTATGCATTTTATATACTTTATTTTTAAAATAATTTGAATTTTGACTTAGCTTGTAAACTTCATTTGTGATGAAAATAGTCATAAAATAATATATAATACATATCATTATATACATACATGTAATACATATACTTTAAGTATAAAAAATACATGTTACTTAAACATAAGTTTTATATAATTACATATAATCAGTAATATAATTCTTGCTCAAATATACTTCTCTGTTAATGCCTATATTACTAATTTCCCCTTTCTTTTAAAGTAAGTTATTTAAATTACTTGTAGTAATGCTTTTTCAACTTTATATTTTAAGATCAATGCCCAAGATATTTTGGTAGCCATTTCCTTTTTAAATGTTATTTGACTAAATGGTCATCTGTAAGAGTTACATTGAAACTAATACCAGTTTTTACATTTCCTAAAAGAAAAACATATATATTATGCAATGATTTCTCATTTAATATGTTCATAATTTTAGCGAAAAGTTTAATCCATAATCTATATTTCTTTACCACAAACTCAAATAATTCCAAAAGAACACAAAGTATGCATTTTGGTGAATGACACAAAAATGTATTTGCTGTTGTCAATTTTCTTTGGCTTTTTAATGATGCGCAGAAATGAGCCTCAGTGTTTAAAGATGCAGCACACTAGAAATAGTTTTAGGGAACAAATAATTAGCCTTTTGGAAGTGTGTGTTCATTTCACAGAGCAATCTGTTCTTTCATCTCCTCCTCCTTCCTGTTTTGAAGGCAATCGTGTGTGTTACGTGCACCATCTGCAGCCTCACTGACAGGTGCAGGGTCAGTATTATTCCTCCAAGCATGGAGTTTAGTGCAAGCTGGAAATTTCACCAAGGCAATTTAGGAGCATTTGAAACCAACCACACACTGACAGCCTATTTTACAAGTAGATATGAGCATTTGTCAGAAATGCTTATAATTGTACTTTCAACACCACATATATATATAGGTTGGGACATTACCCAACAATAGGCCTATACCAATAATACCTCTTTTTTACTACATGTAGACCATAAATACTACAAAAAAGAAAAGTTAACCACATAGTATAGGTTTGGTAACACAAATTATTGGGTTAGATTAATACGAACAACATTTTGGTATCTTTCTACCAAGTTCCATTTTATCCTCATTCCACCGGGGTCCTGTGTCCTAACACATTAGCATGGAAACAGTCCTGTGAACTATTTAGAGGTGTCAACAGGTGAGGAGATATATGTGAGACCCAACACATGTCATACGTAACTATCAGCTTCTATAACTCAGTCTTATTATTAATGAAATTAACATTTGTGAGTTTGCCTAGATGATGAACCATCATTTTTAACATCAATTCAGTTAACCCCAGAAACATTCTTGAGATTTCATATACTTTCTTGATCTGCAGGCTCAACTCCTCTCTAAATATAGGATTTACCCTGAACTTCTGCTGTGACATTACCTTGGTAAGTTGATCTTTATTCAGGATTCTTCTCCAACTTTAAAAAATCCCAAGCATTTAGTAATCCATGTTTTAATGGCAGTCACATATTAACAACTTTTTTTGAGATTGGGTATTCAAATAAGCAAGACAGATTATTATTTTAAAATCAGAAACCCTGTCCATAACAAAACCTAAAGTAACTGAATGCCCATCAATAGGAAGTAAGCATGATAAATTAAGTTAGAGCTCTTTCACGGAAGACTAGTCATTAAATTATTAAATAACCTGTGACATATGAGGATATGGAAAATATCTTAAGTATATACAAGAGGAAATTAATAACTACTGTGCTGGCTCGGAGGTCCGGGTTGGAAAAAAAGTAGAACAGCCGAGGCATGACTGTGTTCTCATAACCAGCAATGTGTTTCCATGTAGACAGATATATGTGTTATATCATCTATTCCAGAAGATTACTTCGTTGCAGGGAATAAAGGGAAAATAATTTCAAAATACATTTTAAAATGTTTAATTTCATCTGTAAAAACAAAGATACACTGAAATTAGGAGAGAGAGCTTTGCCTTGGGATCCTACCACTCAAAATGTGTTGGTCAAAACTTGTCCCCTGGATAGTAGCGCTGTGATGAGTTCTATCAATATTTCTTGTGTTACTTCAACTTTTCTGTGCACTCATGGTAAACCAACTCCCTTTCATTAATACATCTTTTCTAATGAATTCCTATGTAGCCAAAGGTCATCTTCCACAGAATGCTGCAGTAAATGCTCTGTTCAAGTGAAAATATTCATTCAGTGTTAGTGACTATACATTTCCTTTCATGACTACAGTCGTCGTCGGCAGCCGTCCGTCTCGAGAGACGATGGTGTAGCTTCTTAAGAGTCTATCTGCACCGCCGAGAATGGCTGTGCAGTCCGACTCGGGAGTGACACGGTATCTGTCTCCTCCCGTGTTGAATCGACATCTTGCGATGACGCTGGAGTGTCCTCTCCAGTGAAGCTGAAGCTACAGAGCCTGGGCAGGGTGATATGGAGGGTCTGCTGTTGCCCATGCAGCAGATCCCCCCTCTCTTCGCAGCTGAAGGGTCCAAGGGAAAGACGGAGTCAATACAGCTTGGCTTCAGGTGCGCCGCAGGAGTTGCCGGTGTTGGCTACAACGTCGAACCGCCTTAGGGACTCCGGCTCCGGATTTTCTGTCGGGGTTTACTCCCTTAGCCTTTCCCCTGAAGAGGTATGCCGCAAGGCAGCGGAGGTTTTTTGGAGTCAGAGTTTTCCTTCTCTGATGTGCCCTGACTGGAAGATCGAACCAGCGACACTTAGCTCGCAGGCTGACGCTCAATCCACTGAGCCAAACCAGCCAGGGCTGACTACAGTAATATACTATTATTATACAAGGATGCATTTTCCTTCACTTTTTCATCAAAGGAATTCAGACTTATTTCGAAAATTAATCCTCTTCTAGGAGATGTTAAAACTACATTTCCACCCATGTATTTTCATGCTAATTCGTATCAGTTGCACCACTCCTTGTATCAATGTAAGTTTACTTTTTCATGTAACACAGAGGGACTTTATTGACCTTTATAATATCCTATGAAGTCAGAGTTTGTCAAATAATTCTAGGGTAGTGACATGTGGTAGCAGGTAGTCCATTAATTCAACATCACTAATAAGTCATATGAATATGATATAACAACTGTGTGATTTTTCATTCTTTCAGAAAGTGCAGTTTTGGTTCCAGGGTGAATGTGTTGTAAGACCCAGAGTAGAAAACAATCTTCATTTTTATTCCTCTACCTCATTTTTCAGTGTTTCATGGGACCATGTTTTAGTACCATTTTTCTCCAGTTTCCCTGTAGGTGTAGAAAAATAAAATCAAGTCAAATATTTACAGATGACTGCAAATAACCACTGCCAGGCAATTTGGTTTTTGGAAGTAATTTGTTAAACAGCCTAACCTACTATGACTTTAACCAACAAATTTCATCAGAAGTCTTGCCAATAGTTCTTGCACATACTTATTTTATATATGAAATAATATTCCTTTTTCCACCATGTACCATAAAATTAAAATGTACACATATCTTACAGAAGCCCTCAAAACAGGAAGAAGGTATTTTGAGGCCCTTTGCCTTCAAATTGGAATGTAATGTTGCTCTTTTACTCATAAATGAAATCAGCATTCTAGATTCATGTTGAAGAACTGTTTTTTGCTGAATTTGTAATTTGAAGCTATATCTAATTAACCAAAATTGTCTAAAGTGATAAAAGCAGTTGAAAATATCACTTGATATCATGTAAAAGAAGAGTAGGTTTGTCTAAATATCACCTTGGGTCTCTTTTCAGTCATGTTATGTAGGTATATATCTTAAACGTGATTTTAAAATAGTGCTTTCCTATTCTAGACCACAATTCTGCTAATATTTTCTTGAGCATTATCCTAACAGCTTCTGCATTTTTTATCTTGTTTCCACCTAATAACCTAATGTGGCATTACTTCTTTGTTGATGGAAGTAGAGATGCAAATATAGGATAAAAAAGCAGATTTTTTAAAGGTTCTCTTAATATAGCACTTTTAATTCTATGTTGGCTCAAGACACCTTTACATACCAAAAGTGACTTAGGATAATCAATATGTTTTGTTTGTATGGGTTATATCTCTCAATATTACCATATTTGAAATTGAAACATAAATAAGGTTAAATATATATATATATATATATATATATCCTTTACTTCATTTAAAAGAACACTAATAAACTCTTTACATATTACCCCAAATCTTATTTTATAAAAGATATACTTACACAAAAATTTAGTAAAAAGAATCGCAATTGTTTTACATTTTTGGAACTCAAATTGTTGGCTTACTGTACAATAGTTAGGTTCTCATTTGCTTCTGTGTCCAATTTGTTGCACTATCTCATTTCATGCAGCCTGTGGAAAACTCCACAGTACACTCATGAGAAAGAACAACACTGCAAAGGCCAATATACCTTGCAATACTATGAAAACAGTTTTGACCTCACAGAACACCTAAAAGGGTCTCAGTGGCCCTCAGAGTTTCCCATGGTACACATGAAGGACTGCTGACTAAACAGAGGAGACAAAGAATCATTTTCAGCTTAATGCTTTGGTTTGTGAATTGATTCATTAATTTCTCCTATGCTAAGTCCAAGGTTGCTATATAATTCTGTGAAGTTTGACTACTATTAGGAATAGGGAATACTATGAGGGGCTTGTTAATAAGGACGAAGTAGTATAGGAAAAACTACATTTGTGATTTTATGTATGACGTGTATACAATTCAGGTATCTGTAACTGGGCCTCTGCCTTAATTCCTATTTCAAATATGAATTTGGCCAAGAGTCCATTTAGTTTTTCTTTTCCATCAAATAAAAGACACATTTTTCATTCTTAGAAATAACCTTATTGATCTGGATATTTTGAGTATGCCGGCTATCAGCCTCCGGTGCATAGAGGCCAAGGGTGCTGCTAAACATCTTCCGGTGTGTAAGGCAGCCCCGCAGCAAAGAATTATTTGGTCAGAATGTCAATAGTACCAAGAAAGTTTGCAAACCACTTTTGACACATTTGATCAGGCACAACACCTGCTCCATACACTGCACAAATACTTTTCTGCATTTCAGTTGTGCTTCTATCTTTCTTGAAATAACAAAGCAGAATAGGCAGAAAATATTCCATATCTTCTTCCATCTTCAATATTAAACTGGCTGCACAAAAATTCACCAATTTTGATTTTTTTTTAACCCATGTGAATATGACAGCTGTCACAGTACAATCTAACAAAATCGTTTCAAATGAAGTTAAAGACAGGTAAGGTCTGCTAGAGCCATCCTATGGAAAAAACTAAAAGAATTTTTTGGCCACCCCTATATGTATATGATCTGTCTGGAAAAAGTCTAACCATTGTTAATGTAACAGGAACAGGTTGCATGGCATTGATGGAACCTGGCAAACAAGGGGAGTGGACTGGAGTGTGCATGGATGAGCAATGATGACTTCACTGTACTAGTCAGTTAAGTGGGCATGTGTACTGTGTGGCCGTCACATTCAAAATGACTGAGTGAGCAGAGCAACGAATCTGTATCCAATTTTGTGTTAAGCTTGAACATTCCTCTGTGGAAACTATTCAGATGATTCAGAAGGCCACAGGATGGACAAATAGTGATTGGCAGCTTCATCATGACAGCACATCTACTCATGCATCACGTCTTGTACAGAGTTTTTTGGCAAAACGTCAAATCACCCAGGTGACTCAGCCCCCTTAAAGCCCAGATTTTGTGCCCTGTGACTTATGGCTTTTTCCAAAACTAAAATCACCTTAAGGGCAGAGATTTCGGACTGTTGATAAGATTCAGGAAAATATAATGGGGCAGCTGATTGCGATTGGGAGAACTGTGTGAGGTCCCAAGGTGCCTACTTTGAAGGGGACTGAGGCGTCATTGTCCTATGTACAATGTTTCTCGTATCTTGTACCTTCTTCAATAAATGTCTCTATTTTTCATAGCACGTGGCTGGGTACTTTCCGGACAGACCTCGTATATAATATTATGCAGCCTTAAGAAAGAAATTCTGTCACATTCTAAAATATGAATGGACCCCAAGGACATTATGGTAAGTTAAATAAGCCAGTTGCAAAAGGACAAATGCTGTCTGATTTCAGTCACAGGGAATTCCCAAAGTAGTCAAAGTCATAAAAAAAGAAAGTAGAATGGTGATTGCCAATAGCTGGGGGGAGGGGACATTAGAGTTTAACGGGTATAGAATTTCAGTTTTGTAAGATAAATAAGTTCTAGGAATCAGTTGCATAACATTGTGAATATACTTAACCCTACTGAAATGTACACTTTAAAATGGTTAAGATGTTAAATTTAATGTCATGTGTTTTTACCACAATAATAAAAATAGCTGGTACAGTTGAAAAGGTCCAAAATAGAAAAAAAAATAATTGTAATACACATAATAAAATACAATTTTAATCCAGAAACATATTGAATTCCAGAAAAACAACAATAAAATATATCTCCTAGAATATATAACAAAAGTATTTAGCAGACATTTCTTGAAAAACATTACCAGAAGTTATATCAAAATATGTTCAATTCTGTTAATAACTGGGGACTGAAAAAATTTTTTAAACACTATAAGATATAATTTTATAAAAATGTAAACCTTTAATAAAACTTTGGCAGTGTCTTGCATTGCAAAGATATTGTCCATTGGTCACTCATAAATTGGTATACACACTTTAAAAACTGTTTGAATATTTGCTGTCTCATGTTTGTGCATCTATAATCTATAATCTAGATCAATGTTGACATATTTGCACAAAAGAAAAAGTACAGAGTTTCAAGGTAGCATAGTTTGTAATAGCAGGCAACCTACAACAATCCAGATGGCCATCACCAGGAAAATGGACAGACGCACCCTGGATGGAAAACTATGTGAACATGAGTGAGAAATAATAAAGCAAAAGGGCTGAATATGTTATTTCATTTAAGAAATGTTACAGGAAAATAATTATGCAACTTCATTTATATAAAAGTTTAAAAATTTGCAAAATTATTAACACATGATGAAACTTTGAAATCCACAGGGGGATTTCAAAAATATTGATCATATTCACTTTCATAAGCTGTATGGTGATCAATTTATCTAATATATATCTGTGTGTGTTTATTATTTCTCTAGCAACTGATCCATTTATTATATTTTGTAAATTGCATTATTATATAGTGAACTCCACTGAGCATTCAGTGAGCATCTCAGGGAAAGGGTTGGCAGATGGGTGTAGAGTTGCGGTGCAGCTGGGGAACCTCCACCTTACAATCTCTTATTACTCGTCATTAAAAGATAACTAAAAGTTCAACGAGTTTCTCCTCACCACCACATCATAACTGCGATAGATTCCACTTCTTCCATTTCACGAGGCATGAGAATAACCATATGTCTCTTTTCTGTGAAGGGCTTTTCACTCTCTGGAGCTTAGTTCATAGAAGTTTCTTTGTGTCTTCAGTTTCTGGTTCTCAGAGTGTGGGCGATACTCCCTTGTGACTTTCTACATCCAAACGAATAAAAATGAAAATTTTTACTTTTTGAACTTTGAAGCCTACAAACCTTAATTCTTTAACAATGAGATATTTAGAAGGTAAGCGTTTACATATGCCCCTTTTATACTTTTGAAATCTTGCATTAGGTTGTTTGGCTGGATTTTTATTTGTCAGTTAATATTAAAAACATCATTTTTACCTCTTTGGGAAATTAGCTTTTATTTACAAGACCACAAAAAATCTACTAAAGGATTATACCATTCTTATAGCTTTTATTTATTTATTTATTTTTTCATTGTCAAGCTCATTTATTGAAGTGCAATGGACATGATTCATAAGAAAAGATGTCAACAATTTTGTGAAATATAATTATTAATTCTGAAAATCATTTTAAAAATGATTTCTACATTACATTAACTTCATGAGATAGAGTATCGGGTCAATTAATAAGGAAGCAATAAATTCTAACAATCTATGGTATATTGTTATATAATTTGGAATCACAGATCATGCCATATTTGACTCAGATAATTATTTTTTTCAAACAGAAAAGAGGAGTTTGTGATTACAATGAAAGCTTTGCTGGAGGCTCTGAATCTCTCTTTGCCTGTTAGTATTATTGAGTACCCTATCTGTCCAAGATTTGTTTGGGTATTTTGTTTGTTTTTGTCTTTAAGTAGACAGATGTTTCTACCCTGTAAGAATCAGCATTGCAACATATTTCAAATCATATAATTGTATCTATATGCCTATACTTTTATCCATAATTACACCTGGGTGTTTAGCTATATATTGGAAAAGTTACAAAATGACAAGTTACGAACCTCCATTAAAAAAAAAAATTGTAGGAAAGTGTTTCTCACATTGTCTCAGCTCTGGAGCTAGGCAGGTATTTGCAGAACATTTTACCATTGCTAAGGCATCTGCACGCATGCCCAGAATGCAACTAAGTGATGCAACAAGCAGGAAACAGATTCCAAAAAACCGTTGGGGCAGCTGGCGCCATATTTGCCACCTTCCCAGATTGCCGATTTCTCGGGGCTCAGTTTGCGGGGCCCAAGCTTAAGTCACCATGGCCGTAAGTTGCGGACCCGCTCCTCTCGATGTGGCAGCCATGATCTCAGTGAAGGTGGACAACCTGCACCAGCGCACCACACCCAACAGCCTGCGTCATGTTTTCGGGAAGTTTGGGGAGATTGGAGATGTGTACATCCCTCGAGACCGCTTCACTAAGGTACCTCGGGGCTTCGCCTTTGTTCGTTTTTACGACAAGCGCCACGCTCAGGATGCCATAGATGCCCTAGACGGGATTCTGCTGGATGGCCGTGTGCTGCGGGTGCATATGGCATGCAGTCGTCACCTCCCAGATCGCCACAGTGACAGCCACGAGGAAAATCCTGCCTGCAGTTACCAATGCCGGAGCCGGAGCCGCAGCCCAAGGGAGGTGCACCAACTCCAGTCCCAGGACGAGCATCACTCCAGCTTCGAGAAGTCTCCATCTTGCTTTCGGGATGCAGCTCCATCAATCACTGGATCCACATCCACCGCTTCGTTCCCGTTCAAGTTCATCTTGGTGCCCATTTATCCATATCTTCCTTACTAACAACATCCAGGGAATTTCCCCAGTCCTTCTGACGAGGAAGGTATGGCGTGTTATTAGGATAATGACTCATTAGCAAGTAACCTGACTGAGGACGAAGAGGAAAGAAACTGCAAGGCACTTAACACGCGTGAACGCCTCCAGGATGCCCGTGATGGGATCACCGAAACTGTCCACATTGGGGTGCAGCTGGGCTGTGCTGTGGAGCAGACACACTGCCCAGGACAGTGGTGTTGCCACCCAAGGTCCCTGAGGACTGCCGCCTGGAGACTTCCTGGTGTGGAGTTCTGTGACTTCAGATGCTGACAGTTCTGTTGGTGATGTATTACCCCTGAATTTCCTCTCTGCCATTTCCTGCGTCTTGCTTTTGATTCGTATTTTTCCCTAATAAAGCATTCTTTTATCATTATCCAGAGCGTCTGTGCTTTCAAATTCCTTTCAATACTGCTGCGCACTACGGGGGGCGGGGGGTGAAGAGATTATTCGAAGCATATAGATGCATGAGCAATGTACCCAAACAATGGTGAGGAGAGAGCCCATTCTTATAGCTTTTATATATTAAATTTTATTTCTGGGTTAGTTTCTCATAACTTTTCCTATTGCATCTGTAATATCTTCCTTTTTCATCAAACATTCTGACATCATTTTTGAAAATTATTTTTTATTATGCTCTCATATTTGAATGACAATGAGGTTCAATATAGCATTCTTGATCTAAACATATTTATCTTTAATTATTTTATAATGTTATTTCATTTTTCTGTTTAATTTTGCTGTGGATAGTTCAGATATAATGGTTCATCCTTATTTCTGTGTAGTTTATTTGTGTCTGTCATTGGTGTGCCTGGATATTACTATAATGTGTCTAAGTATGGATTTTCCCCCTTAACTCTCAAAAAATACTGTAAGTCTAAAGTTTTGATTTCTTTTTTTAAATTCTGTGAAATTTTAGAACATTAGTTATTAAAACAATATATCTTACTGTTAACTTTCTGTAGCTCATACTGCTATCCTACTTCTCTCTTAGTGTTAGTCTTATATTTTGACTTACATTTCAGGTTGCCATCTAGGAAATTGTCATCAACCTCATCTTTCAACTCATTAAGTAATTCTTTGGATGCATCTACCCTACTATTTAACCAATTGTTGTATTTAACCAATTGTTGTATTCTTATTTCAAATGCTATAAATGTTATATCAAATACTTCTGTTTGGTTTTTATTGAAGTTTTGTTGTTAGTGAGTTTTATTGCTTATGACATCCCTTACCTATTTAGGTATATTTAAATTTTTAGTGCTTCTCTTCTACTTCATATGATATTTCTTGTTTGGTCTGTTGCCTGTCTTTCAAGGTGATTGTACCATGGGTGTCTGATATACTTGGGAGAAGAGATCATGTATCCTGCTGGTGTCAGCTACTCTGCCTGGTATAGGAATAAAGTCAAAGTCAGGGTCTCGGACCATTTCTCAGGGTGAATTTAGAGAGGCAGAATATCTGGAAGCCCAGAAGCACTGTATGTCACTCTCGACCGTTGCCACTCAAAAAGTAACCCTTGTGACCAGGATTTCATTTAAACTCTTCAGATAAAGCAGAACTAGGTAGAGATGACTTCCCTAGGTTATAATAGAGAAATGAACTCCCATAAGTTTCTGGTGATTTTGAGCTCATCCTTGCAGGACTTTTGTTCTGTGCTCTTATTTTCTACACTGGTGGTGTATTCTGTTGCTGCAGAATTCATTGCTAAAGGGCTGGTGGTGGCTGTTTTAAGGTAAAGGAGAGAGGCAAAACAGAGGTTAACATACTCTTTCCATCATTTTTTTAAATTGCCGCCTCTGCCCAAGCTGCAGCACACCTGGTAAACACCCACACTGTTCAAGGAAGCCTATGACTGACTCCCCAGGGGTTTCTCAACTTTTTCTGGTGTTATTTTTGCTCAGATCGATGGTACCTTTTTATCTCCACAGCGTCCTCAGAGTTGATTTGAGGGCTTAGAAGTGCGGCAGACACTCCAAAGTGAACCCCAATGTGTCACACCCTTATAAAAACCTCTCCTCTTGAGTGCAGGCAGAACCTGCGATTTCATTCTCACCAATACAATATGACAAAGGTGATAAAATGTCACTCCCATGATGATGTTTTATGTATGAATCTGTGATGGCAGGAGAGAGACACAGAGAGAGAGGGGGAGAGAGAGAGAGATTCTCCTGGTGGCCTTGAAGAAGCAAGCAGCCACGCTATGAACAACCTACGAAAGAGGCAATGGGGCAGGGAAGTATGGCGGTCCTCCAGCCAACAGCCAGTGGACAGCCAAAAATCTTAGTCACACAGCAATAAGCAAATTAATTCTGTCAACAACCTGAATGAGCTTGAAATCAGATTCTTCTCTAGTCAGTTTTTCAATAAGACTCCAGCCGGCTAATGTCTTGATTGCAACCTGAGTCGAGGACTGTGCCAAGTCCTGCTCAGACTACTGGCCCACAGAAATTGGGAGATAATAAATGTGTGTTGCTTTAAGCCACTGCAGCTGTGGTAATTTTTTATTCAACAGCAGAAAACTAATACTGTAGGAAGCAAGCTGAGCTTGTTCTAGAACTTGAAAGCAATCAGAGGCTAGGGGTGGGTGAGAAGAAAAAATGAGTATACTTTTATAATCTCACAATCAGAAGTGAGAATCATTTAGAAGGTAAGATTCCCATAATTAAATAAAGGTAATCTTCTGCAAATTTTTTAGGATCACAAATAATAGTTTTAGATCTATTTTTTAATTCAGGTGAATAACTGTGTTTTGTTATAGATTGTTAAGGATGACTCAATATTTCTTATGTTTCACTTCTCTGTAAAGTGTCAATAAAATAGATAAGTTTTAACGCTATCCATACTAATGTTCAATAAATTAATACTCATTCTTTCCATGGGAAATTTGCCCAACTTTCACATGCATTTATGATATATGGGAAATCATAATTTTTATTGATGTTTACTATCTTTAAAACAAAATGAATTTAAGATTCATGAAGAAGTAATATATCAGTCTAATAGAATCAGTCATAGTTTATCAAAACCAATTACAATGTTGGCATTGTAGTAGTTTTGCCCATAATTCTCTTTTAAAAACTGTCCTTAGGAGAAACTCAATTGAATCTTACTGAGTCATCATCATCATCATCGGCAACCGTCCGTCTCGAGAGACAATGGTGTAGCTTCTTAAGAGTCTATCTGCACCGCCGAGAATGGCTGTGCAGTCCGACTCGGGAGTGACACGGTATCTGTCTCCTCCCGTGTTGAATCGACATCTTGCGATGACGCTGGAGTGTCCTCTCCAGTGAAGCTGAAGCTACAGAGCCTGGGCAGGGTGATATGGAGGGTCTGCTGTTGCCCATGCAGCAGACCCCCCCTCTCTTCGCAGCTGAAGGGTCCAAGGGAAAGACGGAGTCAATACAGCTTGGCTTCAGGTGCGCCGCAGGAGTTGCCGGTGTTGACTACAACGTCAAACCGCCTTAGGGACTCCGGCTCCGGATTTTCTGTCGGGGTTTACTCCCTTAGCCTTTCCCCTGAGGAGGTATGCCGCAAGGCAGCGGGAATCTTACTGAGTATACCTTATAAATGGGTACAAAATAAGTGGATTAAGGACCTACATGTCCTTCATGTAGGTCATTGCTGATAAGTTGATGACAAAATGGGATTCATTGTTCCTGATAGTCATCAATTTCTTGGGAAGATTCATAAATTTTTATTGTATTTGTTTCATCAATACCCATTGATTGTATCACAGAATTTGTACTTGTTGGAATATAACTAGTATCTGCTGAAAGTCACAACATTTTCTTTTCTTTTCAGATATACACCCTGATGACCATTTCATATCCACCAATTCTATCATTTTTGCCTTCTTTCTGTTTTGTTAACTAATTTTAAATACTAATGATGATGAAGTAAAGACACTGTTTACAACAAACACTTTTAAGTACTCGGCTATTCAGAATATCAGCTCTTACAAGCCTTAGTTCTCAGGATACCAACAAAATTTGCAGATGTGAATACTCAGTCTGTGTTATCACGGAAACTTAATGTTTTGATTTTCCTTTTTTTATACAATAGATGAACAAGTAAAATTTCCCCTTCCTATCTTTAGAAAGTATTTGAAAGATTAAATAAACCCATATCACCACAGAAAAAGAAGAGAAAATTTCTTAGTTGCTAATAATTTGGTGTTTGGGATCAAATACCATTATAATTTATTATGTATGGGAAACAGGGAAATAAAAGGAAGGAGACGTGGATGAAGAAATAGAGAATGTATGTGGGATATGATCCAGGGGAAGATTTCAGAGAAGAGGAATTAGTGTTGGGGTTGTTAGAAGTGTGTACAAAAACTTGGTTGTTGATTCTGGGGATGCTGCAGAAGAAAAGGCAATGGGGCCTGTCTCAGAAAATATAGATACATAGAAATAAAATGGAATATATCATGAAGCAGAACTTAATATACAATATCTATGTAGAAGCTGATTCTTCACCTGCTAATCACCAATTCTTTCCTTGAATAAGAACTCATTCACAGTCTCAAACTAGTGTACTTTTGCCTCCTTCTCAAAACAAATTTGCTCTGTTTTCATCAGCATCTTAGATGTTGAATGGCCCAGAAGGAGATTCTTGGCAGTGCCAGTAAGCTTTGCTTAGTTTAATGTCCTAGGACAGCTTAGTTTAATGTCCTAGGACAGTTATATTGTGCAATGGGAGGCTCTAGATATTTGCTATGATGAATTTTTAGAGAGAATTGAAACCATCTACATCAACATAGTTTAACGTCTAAGACTGAGAACTGTGGCCACTTTTGTCAACACGACTTCAATATTTGTTCCCTGGAGCTTCTTGTCTTGGAAGATAAAACTTTTAAACCAATACGCTACTTCAATTTTTTGCTTCCAAAATTGTTAAAAGCCAATTTGTCCAGGCAAACAGTTTATTCATTGGGACAAACGGGTCTTTTTTGAGGACAATTGACTGCTCACATTAGCAAACACCTCACTTATCATACAAGAGTTGACTCATGAAGACTCATGTCAAGATGTTCACCCAGTGGTGTTTGTCATTTGTAACTTCCAGCCAAACTTTGCCAGTCTCCATCAGTTACTTTCCTTGGAAGACCCATGTTATTGTGATTTCAGACCCCCACATCATATAAATATTCTCTCCTGAAACTTTAGCCTGATATAATATTAAGACTGTCAAGGTAGTATCTTTCCTTACTGAAGTAAATCTAAGTTTGCTTTCCTTGATTAACAGGTTTTCTGGTGCTCTGTTGGCTTTCTGGTGTTTGACAGAAGCAATATCACTGAATTAGTATTTGGGTGGTGGGTTTGAATGAAACAGTCTAAGAACATTTCTATTAAATGTATAGAAAATGTTGATGTGTTAATGTTTTAATAGCGATAATTTCAAGTTGGTTCTCTTTTGGATCAATGTTTTATGTGATTCATGATGCATTCCACAAGATGACAGGGACTTAATACTAAATAAAATATAGTATAGGGAAAAAATAAAGCCCAGTGCTTGTCATTAACTGATACTTATTTCTACTATCTCTTCACCAAAAAGAAAAAGGAAGATTATTCTTTGGTTGACAGGATGTATTATATGCTGCATCTTAGGAACTCACAAGGACAAATACTGAGTTCTCTGATGTGTCTGTGTACATGTCTCTATGTGTACAGCAATGCTATGTGTGTTTGTGTGAGGGTGGGTAAATATGTCACATGTACTGTTTACTAGGCAGAGAAGGAAAACTCTGACTCCAAAAAACCTCCGCTGCCTTGCGGCATACCTCTTCTGGGGAAAGGCTAAGGGAGTAAACCCCAACAGAAAATCCGGAGCCGGAGTCCCTGAGGCGGTTTGACGTTGTAGTCAACACCGGCAACTCCTGCGGCGCACCTGAAGCCAAGCTGTATTGACTCCGTCTTTCCCTTGGACCCTTCAGCTGCGAAGAGAGGGGGGGTCTGCTGCATGGGCAACAGCAGACCCTCCATATCACCCTGCCCAGGCTCTGTAGCTTCAGCTTCACTGGAGAGGACACTCCAGCGTCATCGCAAGATGTCGATTCAACACGGGAGGAGACAGATACCGTGTCACTCCCGAGTCGGACTGCACAGCCATTCTCGGCGGTGCAGATAGACTCTTAAGAAGCTACACCATCGTCTCTCGAGACGGACGGCTGCCAACAACAACAACAACAACTGTTTACTAGGCATTTCAATTGTTACAGTAGGATCACATGTCAAAGGATCAGATACCATTCACGAACAATGTAGCTGCAGAAACTCTAAACCTCTTAACTAATACTTTGGATAGTTACATAGAATTGTAGGGAAACAAAATTTTGGATTGATAACCTGTGTTTAAGCCAAAATTTTAAAATGAGATTCTTGCCAATGACTTTTTCAGTAAAATAATTGAAAATTCAATTGGGCATCAAAACTGTCCTTGGTGCACTTTACATCAAGTTTGTTCTTTCAGCGTCATCAGAGACATGATATTCTTTTTAAGAGAATTAGTTTTTTTCAACTGGGTTGTAATCATTGCTTTTCATAATCAGTTAGTCAAAACTATCATTTGCATATTTTATGTAATTTTTCTTTGTCATTATCAGAGACACAAAATTCCTTCAGAAAGCAGCATTTTGTTCCACTGGGATTTAATCATTGCTCTTCATAATCAACGTGTCACATCTTGGCCACTCTAGTGGCACTCCACTTTTCAGTTTACTCTCATACATACTCCAGCCTCCTGTTACTGCACAATATCCCCATGGAATAGCTTAACCTGATCAGAATAGCAATGATTGCTGAAGCCAGGTCACATGGTAGAAGCTGAAGAGGATATAGTCTTCAGGTACCATGTGTCTTTTGACAATTTTAGAGAATAGTGGAATTTATGTAGGCTTCATTTTACCACTTCAATTAAAATGATTACCATACCCTGGGTTGAAAAATAGGTATATAAATCTTCTTTTGTGTGCTTAAATATATAGGTTTAGGAATGGTGATATTTGAATATTTAACAGCCAGTATGGCACAGACAATAACCAGTCATTATGGATACCTATATGATCATATAGGTGAATATGACCTAAATACCAGTTCTAAGCCTAAAACCACTTTAAAGGTGGCAACTAGAAAGAGTTGCAAATGAGTGACAGATGGCGTGTGCCTTTTAGTGCATAGACATGGGAGACAAAAGCAGTTTCAAAATTGTTTGAAATGTATAATTTTAGAAAATTCAAAACATGTAGCAAAAGGTTACTTTCTTCTCTATGACACAACTCTGATTTTCTCATATATGTGAACTAGAATAGAGTTAACATGGACTTAGAATGTTGGTACACTGTTTTAATAAGCTGGGCATGTTATATATTTATTCATATAAATAATATACTATGTTTTCTTTAAACTAAAACATATTTTAAGGTGTCTTAGTTGAATAATGTGGAAAATATAGCACTAGTTAATACATAGTTATTCATTTTCATTAAGATGAGTAAATAAATTACCTGAAGCTTTACCATTGTTATTACCATTGTTATTAATGAAATTATAAATGTTTGGCTGGTTAGGCCTAACATGGGTCCTATTAAACTAAAATCTAGCTGTCAATCAGGCTGTTTCCTTTCCAGGAACTCTATGGAAGAATAATTTTCTGGCCTTCTCCAGGTACTAGAGGTTCTTTGCATTCCTTAGCTCATGGCCCCTTCCTCATTTTCAAATCTAGCAGTTTACTATCTTTAAAAAATTTTAATTATATTTGTTTATGCTGTTACAGTTGTCCTAATATTTTCTCTCTTTGCCGACCTCCACCCACCCCCACCCTCAGATAATCCCATTACCATTGCCTGTGTCCATGGGTCATATTTTTTTCCCTTTGGCAAATCTCTTCACCTTCCTTCAGCCAGTCTCCCCTTCCTCTCCAACAGCTGCCAGTCTGTTTTATGAATCTATGTTTCTGTTTCTAGTTTGTTCATTAGTTTATTTTGTCCATTAGATTCCATATATATGAGATTGTATGGTATTTGTCTTTCACTGGCTGGCTTATTTCATTTAGCATAATAATCTCCAGGTCTATTTGTGCTGTCACACAAGGTAGGAGTTCCTTCTTTTTACTGCTGCATAGTATTCCATTGTGTAAATGTACCACAGCTTTTTTATCCACTCATCTGTTTTTGGACACTTAGCAGTTTAATAGCTTTTAAATCTCTTTCTGACACTGACTCTCCTGCTTGTATCTTACATTTACAAGGAGTCTTGTGATTACACTGGTCCCATCCAGACAATCTGGTATGATCCTCTCATCTCAAAATCTTTTAACTAAATCACATCTGCAAAGTCCTCTATGCCATTTAAGTTCACAAATTTATAGGTTCCAGGAATTAGGACTTGGTTATACTTGGGAGCCATTATTCTACCTAACACATAGCAATGAATAAAATGATTAATATATTTTAACTGTTGCTTAAAGCAGGTAAAAAAATATATCTACCTGCAAAGCTCTTTTTTCTTTTTAAACTAAATTAAGGCAACTTCATAGAACTCAGATACTAAATAATTTTCAGATAAATTTAAAAAATAAATTACTTATATATTCCACATGATAGTTTCTCATGATTAGTCAAGACCAGTAAAAACCAGCAATAATAAAACTATTTTTTAATCAGCAAAATTTTTCTTACTGTTTTTCCAAATTCTATTTTCCTTATTTGTTTGTTTGTTATTAATTTATTATTATTATTATTGCCACTTCCTACTTCTCTTCTAGGTCTGTTAGGTGATACACTTTCATCAGAGTTGTACCACTGAAGAAAATGTATATACATATACAATGGATATTATTCAGCTCAAAAAAATCCAAAATCCTGCCATTGGTGATAACATGAGTGGACCTTGAGTGTATTATGCTAAGTGAAATAAGTCAGACAGAGAAACACAAATACTTACATGTGTTATCTAAAAATAAAAACACCAAACTCATAGAAATAAGAAGTAAAGTGGTGGTTGAAAATGCTGGGGATTGGGGAAATGGGGAGATATTTGCCAAAGGTTACAAATTTCTTGTTATAAAATGAATAATTTCTAGGGATCTAATGTACAGCATGGCGACTCTAGTGTAGTATATACCTGAAAAAGGCTAAGAAAATAGATCTTATATGTTCTTGTCACACACACAAAAAAAGTGTAATTATGTTGAGGTGACAGATGTATTAACTAACCATACTGTGGTAACCATTTCACAATATACAATGAGATCTATCTGGAAAAAGTCCAACCATTGTTAATATAATGAGAACAGTTTGTGTGACATCGATGTAACCTGGCAGCCAAGGAGAGCGGCCTGGAATGCACATGTGTGAAAAATGATGACTTCACTGTACTAGTCAGTGGGGGTGGTAGACACTGTTGAGTGAGCACGTGTACTGTGTGGCCGTTGCATTCAAAATGACTGAGTGAGTAGAGCAAGGAGTCTGCATCAATTTTGGGTGAAGCTTGAACATTCCTCTGCAGAAACCATTTGGATGACTCAGAAGGCTTTCAGGGACGATGCAATGAGTGCAGCGCAAATAAAAGTGCAGCACAAATGCTTCAAAGATGGTTGAGAATCTGTTGAAAGTGATCCATGTTCTGGAAAGCCAGCAATAAGCAGAACACCTTAGAATGTTGAACATGTACAGGCTGCAATCAATAAAGGTCAGTGACTGACAATGCGAGAACTACAAGCTGATCCGGGGATTCCAAAAACTACTGTTTCTGAGATTTTGACACAGGATCTTGGCATGAAATGTGTCGTGGCAAAATTCCACGGCTTCTGCTACTAGAACAGAAGGAACATTGTGCTACTGTTGTTAATGGCTTGATTCAAACCACTTCCAATGAACCAGATTTCCTAAAAGTCATAACCAGAGGTGAATTATGGGTCTATGGTAATGATCCAGAAACAAAGGCCCGGTTGTCCCAATGGCAGTTGCCTGCTTCTCCATGCCTAAAGAAGGTGCAGCAAAGTCACAGCAAGATCAAGACCATGCTAACTGTGTTTTTTGACGAGGAAGGTGCTGTCCATCATGAGTACGCCCCTCCAGGCCAAACAACTACTAAGGAGGACTACCTCACTGTTCTTCATTGGTTGAGAGATGCAATACGATGAAAAGGACTGTGGCTATGGGCAACTGGTGATTGGCAGCTTCATCACGACAATGCACCTGCTCAGGCATCAAGTCCTGTGCAGTTTTTTTTTTTTTTTTTTTTAGCAAAACACCAAAATCACCCAGATCACTCAGCCCCCCTACAGCTCAGATTTGGTGTCATGTGACTTCTGGCTTTTCCCAAAACTAAAATCACTTTCGCAAGGGAAGAGATTTCAGACTGTCAATGAGATTCAGGATAATATGATGGAGCAGCTGATGGCGATTAGGAGAACTGTGGGAGGTCCCAAGGTGCCTTCTTTGAAGGGGACTGAGGTGTCATTGTCTTATGTACAAAGTTTCTTGTATCTTGTATCTTCTTCAATAAATGCCTCTATTTTTCATAGCAAATGGATGGATACTTTCTGGACAGACTACAGTATATATATTTTATGTCAGATCATCACATTATACAACTTTAATTTACATAATGTTTTATGTTATTATATGTCAATAATGGTAGACAAAAACAAGTAACTGTACTAATATACATGTATTGACACTATTAAAGAATATTACAGAATAAAAAGAAATACGTAGGCTTTTAAAAACAGAATGATTGTTATAATTATTCAATATATTTTAAAAGGTACTTAGCTAAGCATATTTTCACTCAGGGATACTTTCCAATACATTTGTCAAAGCACAGACATGAGGGTGACAAGAGGGCAGAACTATTTAATATTATAATTAATATTGTACTGCCGGCTTCTGAAACTCTTCCTGAGAATAAAAGAAATCCCTAACTTGTTTAAATAAATGTCATTTCCAGAACTTGTTACCAGCATCTGAATATATTCCCAATTGCTACAGTTCCAAAAGTCTTTCTCAATTCAAAAATAATTGTGCATTTGGGAGAAGTAATTGATTTAATGTCTTGAGGCAGGAAAAAAATGAATAATGCATTGAAAGACCTTATTGCCAGACAGGAAAGATGCCTTCATAATAGATGTACACTAGGGTTCAAAGCTCAAAGCCTTGCCCTGTAAAATCTCCCACTGGTAAAGTTGTTAAAAACTAAAATATCAAAAAGAAAAATAATTATAATTATAATTAGAGAAACCTGTTTTATCTGTGAAAAGCCTTGGGTACATAAGATACTTGTAAACGGAAAAGTTAATTAAAATGTATAAAAGTTCATTGTAAATATAAAAGCAGTTGACTCTAACAGATTATGCTCAAATACAAAGACAACCTATCAGGAATTTCTATTTTTTCTTTTCTTTTTAATTATGGGATGCTATATAGACTTGTATCTCCTTTAAGTAAGAGCTATTGGCTGCGGGAATTATAGGAAGGCTACATAATTCCCAGAAGCTGGGCATTGTGTAAAATCAGGGGGAATAATCAGCACTGCTGTTCCCACACATTGACCTGACATGAGAGTGCAGCAGTGAGTTGCAAGATGATAGATTAGCTAAAAATCCAGAGACAATAAGTGATTGCATACACATAAGTAATGCCTGCTTTTCTTGGAGCAGACATATTTAGGTAACCTATTATCAAATAATAAATTCCTCTGAGGTATTATGAAGTAATTTTTAAGCTAAGAAAGCGTATTCCCAGATCAAAACTTGATGGGCATGTGAGAGAGGCACCACATACTTTTGAGGTACATTAGCAATGAATCGTAACTCTATGGAGGGACCCAGCCAGTGGACTTTGGCTCGGGTTTGAATCTCTTTCATAGATAAAATTCTTGGCCAGAATCAGCAAGTTTGGCTTATCTGACACAATGCTCATTTTCTTTGGGATCTGCTAGTATTTCTGGACACTCAGGTAGAATTAGACATGTACAGAGACAATAAACATATGGGACAAATCTTCAGTGTTGATATTTTAATACTGGTTTAACAGTATATGTAGTAATAACTTGTGTTATAGTTAATCATTTGCATATGATGAAGATATTGGAAGGAACTAAGGACCTTTGAGATACTGGACTTAACATTGTATTGATACTTTTAAGAGCAGTTGACTTAATTTATAATCAACATTTAAATATCTAGCAAATACCATGTGTATATTATTTAGTTTAATGATAATGTTTGTGGAAGGATATTTAATGTTTTCATTGTTTTGCAGAATTATAATTTTACTGAGTTTCAGAATAGTAGTAGTAAATACTCTTCTCCATATATAAATGTCCTTAAGTTAGTAATATTTCCTGCAACACTTGTGTAAAGTTCATAATATTCTCTAAATGCCAAACTCCATAAGAAATGCTTACTTCCAGGAAAACGTGCACAAAAATATTTTAGTTAGCAGCCATTCACATTTAAATTTGAATAATAATAATGATACCAATGTGAATCGTACAAGAAACACACATACATATGCACTAAACAAAGAATGTAAAACTAAAGAAAAACAACACCATTTTAAAAAGGCATTGCAAGTAATTTTTCATTATCCTAAATAAATTAGTGACAAGGTAATTTTTTCCTAAAAACAACACAAAACCACCCAACCTTCTGTGTAAAGGTTTTAAAGAGTATAATAAAGACTTCAGTAGAGAGGAGGAAATAAATTTTGAGTTGCTGGGGCTCTAGGAAGCCAAAGGGGAAAAAAAAAAGGAGTTTAAAGACATTAGAATCAATGCATAAAAAAGGCATGACTGAAAACTAAATGAAGAATATGGCTAGCAGGCTTGTGATTATTGCCAAAATAAAACTGAAAAGATCAGAAAGCTAATCAGGGATAACAGGAATGATAAATATGGAATACATTAAATATAAAAAGTATCTAAACATAAAGCAGAAGATATTATCATTGAAATGAAGATCTTCATGTAAATTAATTAATTTATTTTATACTGTCCTAGAAATAAAAACCTTAACGTGTACACCAGAAGAGCACATCATCTCTAGGAAAAGCAAAATAAAATGCTGAATGCCAAGGCATGTGGTTATAAACTACTGAATATTAAGTATATTAAAACTATATAAATTATCTCTGGTAGAGGAAAAGCTAATGAAGCACAAGGTGGTGGAAAATATATTGACCTTTGTCCCTACGAATCAATATTCATCTCAGGGAGATTATGCAGAAAGGTCATCCCATTTTTGTGGGAAAGACTGTTTCAAGAATTTTAAACCCAGTCAAGTTTTTCTTCAAGTGAAAAGATAATAGAAAAGATTCTAAGGCATATAATACCCTGAAAAGATAGTTTCCTTCCTATCAATCAAACTCACAAATGAAAACTACTTTATCATGAAGTATAACTACTTATGTGATTTAAAATAAAGAAATCAGGAATGATGTAAGCAGAGTAAACCTGGTGATGAAAAAGAAATCTATTTAAATTTGGAGAATTGATGCTATTGTAAGTTTAAAGTTAGACAAGAGTACATAAATGTTATAAAACTTTAGTAAAAGTATTGTAAGTGAATAAAAGCTGAGGTTAATGAAGGGAAAGTTGAAATAATTACATGGCTGAGTCATAATTTTCTCAAATTTCATAGAAAGGTGTCAAAATGTATCATGTAGCCCTGGCTGCTGCGGCTCAGTGGATTGAGCGTCGGCCTGTGAGCCAAGGGTTGCTGGTTCGATTTCCAGTCAGGGCACATGATTAGGTTGCACGTCAGGTCCCCAGTTGGGGGCATGAGTGAGAGGCAACCACACAGTGATGTTTCTCTCCCTCTCTTTCTCCTTTCCCCTCTCTCTAAAAAAATTAAATAAATAAAAAAATGAATAAATTATTTTTAAAAAATGTATCATGTAGATTTGAAACATAAACGTATTAACACTAAAATAGCTCCAGACTCTTAATGTTTTTCAAAATCTATTTTTAATTTAGTCATATCATTGAGATTGTTAAAATAAACATTTATCTGAAGCTCTGCTATTCCATGAAAATAAATGGATTACTTTGTAATGTAAAAGGAGCACATATAATGTGATTCTAGCTTTGTACAATTATTATAATTTTTAGTATTTGATTTTATATAAATTATCAGGTTTCAACTTTTAACAAACCATAATGTCGTTACTTTTTAATTGAAGATAACTCAAAATATTTATATTTACAGATGGATCCTACGTACTACCGGACACTAACAAGACACACTAAATCACAGGGTTGGACATTCTGCATCCATCCTTTGTAATTTAGAGGCCTGCAGCAGGGATCACATCTTATTTGCAGAGCCCTCTCCAAACATCCTCATTCCTTCCTGCTGTATTCACATCAGACCTCACTGACTCTTAAGGAGCAAGCGAGCAGTTGTGTTCTGCAACCGACAAACTTCCAATTAAGGAAGTCCAATTAAAAGCTCATTTCTGTAATTGAGCAGAGATGTAATCAAGCTTAAAGGGAAGTAGAAGAACAAGATGCATGGAGTTCATTTAGGAGAATGAGCATAGTGATTGTGAACTTTAATAATTTTAAGATAATGTCTATGGTTCCATCAAGTGCATTAAATTTATCCTCTATTCTCTTTCAGTTCAAGAGCTAGAATAAAGCCACCATGCCAGTAAAACTAAAATTCAAGAGATAAATGAAGTTTGGAAACATGCAGGTTTACAGCCAACAGCAATCTTTTAAGTTCCTTGCATGCCCAGGGAAGGTCTATGTTATCTTCATGCTTCACAGATTAGGATATCCAAACCCTAAAGCAATTTTAGAATTTTCTACAAGTCCTTAGTGAGATTAAGTCTAAATAAAATCACTGTTACTGTTCAATTTAATTGAATTCTATATCTTTGACTAAACTTGCCTTTTAATTTTTTCCAAGAAATTGATTTTATTTTGACAGAAATTACAATATGCTTAATTTACTGAAAAGGTTATACTCCATAATAACACAATGGAAATCAATATCAGGAGTTCAGCAGTAGCCATTTTGCCACAAATGTTTTAGCAACTAAACTAAATGAAAAACACCTAGCATATTTATGGATCAAGTAATATTCTGTATATTATTCAATTTCTTATAAACCTTTCAATAAAAAGCTTATTTTGTCTTTCTAGTGAAATTTTGAAATATTTATCCAAACTGAAACAACCAACAAGTAATATATTAAGCTGATTTTATTTTACAATATTATTGTGCTACTTTATATACCTAACAGTAGGTTAGGAAATAAAAGTCACATAATTTACCTTTTAAATGCAGGCCCTGCTTCCTTAAGAAAGTGTTTTAATTATTGATGTTATTTGACAGAAGGATATTTTCCCCCAAAATTTTGATGTGTGTAATTAATCAAAATACTTTAATAAAATTTTTGGTTTGGGGAAAAGGATTTCAAAATTTATAGAAATAAATATATTCCTTCTTATTCTTTCTTTTCCCCAAATCCTAACAGTAGCTATTTGTAGGTCCAGTCCACTTAGAAAAATCAGTAGACAATAATACTTCAGCAGTGCTGGTTTAACACTTTATAAAAATTCCCAAAATAAAAGTTGCATTCTTCAGGGTCTAACAAGATATCCTTATAATTAATTATCACCTTCATGACCTATTTTCTTTATATTGCTACACAATATTTTAAAATTATATCTATTCTTGCTCATATTTCCAGTATGAAATAATTACATTTACACAGATGAACTTAAATTACTTTGATGGCCCTACAGAAAATACCAAGAATTAGTGAAGTGGAAAGCTTTATAGATTTATGCTGTTGACAAAAGAAAATTAAGAAAAGATATTGTGGAATTTTAAATAATGTCTATTCTTAATTGCTTGTTATACAATCCAGTGGTAAAGACATACATCTTAGCAGAAATGTCTGAGAAGCATAATTTTCTCACTATTTTAATAAATGTGAAAGCAACTAGGGGAGAGAAAAGTGCAGTTGACTTTAGAACAAGTAAGTTCAAGGGTATGGTGAATTAATAGGAAATTATACATGTATGTATATATGTGTGTGTATATATGTGTATATATATATAAAGATTTTTTCACTGAATTTTACATACATTTAGCTGTAGAATGAAAAATAAATTCAGTGTTCATAAAATTTCAAAGTATAGTGGAAAACAACAAATTATGTGGCATAAAGTAATGAAAGCATATTAAACAGATTTAAGAAATTTTATTTCCTATAGCATATTCTCTTGTGACTAGTACAAACTCAGTGCATCATCACATATTTTCAGCCTAGATGATTATCCTTAAAGAGGCAATCCATCTGCCTTTCTACAATAGTACTTTTTTTTTAAATCCTGACCTGAGAACATGCTCATTGATTTGTTTTAGAGAAAGGGGACGGGAGAGGGAGAGAGAGAGAGAGAGAGAAACATTGATTATTGCTTCCCACACATGTCCTGACAGGGGACTGAATCCACAACCTAGGTGCCCTGACTTGGAATTGAACCCGCAACATTTCGGTTTAAGGGAGGACTCTCTGCTTGAACTAACTGAGCCACACCACACTGCCCAGGGCTCTAGTACTTTTAACCCTTGTTCCTCCTCCTTTTCTCTTCCGTACTTCTAAAGATCCTGGCCTTAAAACAACTAGTAATCCTTGGTTTAGCCTTCATCTCAATAAACACATCCTGGTCTTTCTCAACTACACTGCCATTTCTCTTCAAATTAACTTTTTAACATATACTGTCCCTCTAGCTGCTTCCCAACCTAGTTTGATCCACCTTGGGGAGTTCTTAGGTACACAGCAATTTCATACATACTATAATATGTAATCAAAATATTGAGCAAAGATCACTTTTTAAAAATTCAAAGAGTAATCTCTGATTTTGACTGTAAAAGCAATAGCACATATAGTAAATTTTAGCTCGATACCATCAAATTTAAAAAACTTTGATCTGCACTTTTATTAAAACAAAAAGAGCACCACTTTATAACACAACTTATCCAGGGCTACTACACTACTGGCTTTATATTGTTTTTAATTTTTGACCTGTTATTTTTTTTATTTGTAATGCATTCCTTAGCAAAAATCATCTGGAAGAGTAGTATCTGCTACTTATAGTCAATCTCATATATATGTGAATATCTGTTTAGGTTTTAAAATAAAGGTCTCTTAATTCCTTGATTTTTATTTAACCTCCAATACTACTAAATCAAGCAGCTACTGAAATGTGCTTTTTATCCAATTACTATCTCATGAGGGATGAACAGACGCACCATGTGGGTGTCCTTGAGGACTGACTTGTTGCCCCCGTTACTCTCAGTGCCTTCAGGTTATTTTTTTCTGCTGCCCGCTCAAGGTCATGCCTCTCTCTAACAGCCCAGATCCAGTGATTGCTTCACATGCGGTGGGAGGTATAAAGGCCTAGCTTTTTGATCTCCTGAGGGACAATTCTGAAGGACTGGTCTAATTCCAGAACCTCTCCCATGGGATGGGCTGAGACTCTTGATGGGCCTGCTTCAAAATTAGACTTCTCCCTCGTTCCACTCCTGTTTTCTTCTCCTTTCCACAGCTGTTAATTCCAAGGGCACTCCAGTGTAAAAACCCTGCAAGTTAAACTTGGATTCAGAGTCAGGTTCCGGGGAACCCAACCTATAACACACCTAGTCACAATTTACTGTACAACTAAAATAATTTGTTTTTATAATGCACCACATTGTAGCTAAGTACCTGTAATTAATTGTATAGGCATTTTAAAATTTCATAGACGTTTTCTGCATTCGACAAGACAAATATTTTCTAAAAACAATTTGAGCAAAGACTTCAAATGATGTCTTATGTGACAAATTGTCAGACTGCTCCATTAGGGTATTATGTAATAATATAGTCAAACTGCTCTTAAAAACTAATGGATTAACCTATGATAAACGAACAAATGTGGAACATTTAATCTGTAGTTCACAGTGGTGACTCAAAGACAAAAACTGAAGGATCCCAGGTTATGTGAATTAAAATGAGGATTTTGATATATTTTGACCCAAACAACTATCATATATTTAATTGTTGTTGCACTTACTCTTTACAAAATCGACTAATTATTAATCAATTATATATACTTATTTTTTCAAGACAAATTTCTTTCCAAAATATTTACAACTCCTTGTTATTTAGTATGAAACAGTAAGTTCTTCCCATAAACTATGGTGACTTCTGGTTACCAGTCTGACACATAAAAAGCCTGAAAGTCATAAACCCCCGTTCTAACGACAAGTTGAACAAAGTGAAAATCAACAACTTATCCAAGGTCCATTAGAGAATTGAGATCACAGGGCAATCTTCTGGTCCAAAAACTAGAGATAGAGATGAACACAGAGAATCTGTGTTTGCCAGAAGTAGAAGCAACAGCTTGAGATTTGTGGGAAGACTTAAAGGGTAATTGATAAATTGTCGTAGACTGAGTGTGGACTAACGAGAGAGATGAAAACCCCTGGGTGCTCATCCTTAGGGCGACTTTCACACTTTTTCTACCAGGTTTGAACAAATCCTCTTGAGAATGATTCAGTAACATTTAAAATGTATTTCATCTTCTAAAATTTCTAATTTACTACCTTATAAGTATCCTTATTTACTTAAAAATTAACATACATGGCAGTATAAAATTCCATTGTATTTCTTGTTGCCATTGCTACTTCATATACCTTGTAAATTCTACACACAAAGGAAGTTAATAAAACTTATAAATGAGTTATTTTATAAAGGAGCAAACAGGTATTTAAATATAAAGCAGAAAACTATGTCTCAGATATTTTTAGAGGTACAAATTAAAATAACTGAGTTTATACTCCAGGTACAAATCCCAACAGTTTATCAAAAAAACAAAGTAAATCAATACAAATGATATTTCTAAATCAATGCTTTCCTTTACTTCAGTCACTAATACAAAATTATGTGCAATCATCTCTTTTTTTAATTAAACTAATTATGGAATTGTTTACTTAGGTATGGCAGAAAATGTTCTCCTATTTCCTTCTAGTACTTACTAAACATTAGCAAGTATAAAAATTATACACTTGCATTCCTTCTAATTCATGTTTAAGAAACAGAAATCTAAGAGATATATTTAACAGAATATAATATCAAGTATCTTATCTTTTCACATCATAAACTTGATTATTCAATAAGTAACCAATGAAAGACAGAGTGTGGAGTAAAATATTGGGAATTCCATGACAAACCAAAAGGGACAGAAAGTAATGAGTCATGATCACAACCAAGATCCAATGATTTTACCAATGCCTGGAATCAAAATTATCATTCTGAAAGTATATATATATATATAATATGTTTTTTGCTGTTTTTTATTATAAATAGTTTCCTGCAATTCATATAGGGAAATAATAAAATATGAATAAAGATATTTTAGTTATCTTTTAGTCTCAATTTCATATTGGCTTTGGAGTTGCATAAGTTTATTTTTAAAGAGAGTTTCCATGTAATTAGTTTACTGTGTTTCTATATTTTTCTGTAATTTTGTTGAAGTTAACTATGTAATTTCTAAATAATGTTCTCAAATGTTGTGTGTGTGGTCTCGTTTTTACTTTGTTTCAAATGCCTAAAATTAAATAAACAGAAAATAATTGATTTTTTACCTTAAAATAATTTTTATTTTTAAAATAAAAATTTTTAATTTTATTTTTCATTACAGTTTTCATTCAATATTATTTTTTATTAGCTTCAATACAAAGTAATGGTTAGTGGTTAATTTTCTTATAAATGCATATAATAAGTTTTTGAAAGTCTATATGCCTTAGTTTTTTTGTAAGTAAAATGGAGACATTATTGGCTCATATATTGATTGATAGAATTAAGTAAAATGTATATAAAACAATTAATACAACAACTGGCATATGTGTTTAATAAGTGTTAGTCATTATTTAGTTTGGGTTGTTATTACAAGTTGAGGAAAAGTACTGTAAGATTAAAACAAAAACAAATGATATATAATGAAGTAAAGGAGACTCAGGGTGCTAAATACTTAAAAATTCCAACTATTAGTTTCAAACTAAAGATCATCCATAATTTAATACACTGCTCTCATGTAAATATAAATCTATAAATCCCTTAGATTTGCTCTGTAACTCTAAGAACTTGATTTAAACTTTAGCTGATACCAAGGAGGGACTCTTCAAATGATGTCTGGAATCAAGTTATACAAAATATAACTGATAGATAGAGTTCATGGAGTTTTAGAGAACATTCTCCTTGAAACAGTAAGAGAAAAGGGTAAATATTTGGAGCCAAGAAATGCTTCCCTGCACATTTATGTTTTTCCCACTGTCAGGAACCTATATTGGTAGAATGATGTAGCTCAGGTGCTGCCTTGTGTATGAAGAGGGTGTTATCGAGGCAGACATGAAACCCAATTTAGAGTTTGATTGTCTTTCCTTTTTCATTACATATTTACAAATACAGCACTCCAGGCAACAATTCAGGCTGCTAGTGTGTAGATATTTTTCTGTTGGTTTCTGGTGGTGGATTGAGAACTACCCATAATGCAATATGTATAAATCTATTCCACCATTATTCTGGAGAAATAATTTTTTATCTCCACTTTAAAATCCTCTGGTGCTCTGTGTTCTTTAGAGTTCTGTCCTGCTGAAAGAGACTAAGTTGTGGAGGAACCGTATATGTCAGTGTTATATAAAATATCAGAATTGCATCAAAGGATAAACAGGAAAGCTGGGAGAAAAGATTAATCTTCTGATTTAAAAAAGGATAAGGAGTGGTAAATATGCTGGCAGGGAAGTAAATAAGTAAGACTGAAATTTTTATTTTTGATTATGAATTTTTAAAAGTGAAGACAGAAAGAGAAGAGGATGAATAAATAATCTGTGGTTCTAAGAAAGCCAAATTTTAAGTCTATGAGATGAATTTTAACCATTTTTTATTTTTCTCCCACACTCTGAACCATTACTCTCCTACCTATACAAATAATTAAATAAAATATGAGGTCTGTCCAGAAAGTATCCAGCCACACACTATGAAAATTAGAGGCACTTATTGAAGAAATACAAGAAACATTGTATAGGACAATAACGCCTCAGTCCCCTTCAAAGTAAGCACCTTGGGACCTCCCACAGTTCTCCCAATCACCATCAGCTGCCCCATCCAATTTTTCTGAATCTTATTGACAGTCTGAAATCTCTTCCCTTGCAAAGGTGATTTTAGTTTGGGGAACAGCCAGAAGTCGCAGGGTGCCAAATCTGGCTGTAGTGGGGCTGAGTCACCTGGGTGATGATGTTTCGTCAAAATACTCTGCATGAGACGAGATGTGTGAGCAGGTGTGGTGTCATGATGAAGCTGCCAATCACTAGTTATCCATAGCTGCGGCCTTCTGAATCATCTGGGTAGTTTCCAAAGAGGAATTTTCAAGCTTTGTGAAAAATTTGATGCAGATTCATTGCTCTACTCAGTCATTTTGAATGCGACGGCCACACAGTACACATGCTCACTCAATGGCACCTACTGACCCCACTGACTAGTACAGTGAGGTCATCATTGTTCACACATACACATTCCAGTCCGCTCTCCTTAGCTGCCAGGTTACACTGATGTCGCGCAACCATTCTCATCATATTAACAGTGGCTGGACTTTTTCTGGACAGACCTTGTATAACATATAGTTAATGAATACATTTAATATGTACTATATTTAATATATTAAATACTATAAAATAACATGTATTATTTCATGTCAAATGTTAAGATGAGGAAACCTATGTACTGACCTTGCCAAAGCAAAATTATAAAGAACAGCACATCTCCACAACTATGTTCTCAGCTCAATAAATCCTAAGAAAGGCATGACCATTGTGTTAAAAACATAGTGGTAATTTTTGATAAACAATTTGAAAATAATCTCTAAGACAAAAAAGTGAAACTGTGCCTACCCTACAACCCAGTGTTTTCACTCTTAGGTGCATAAGATATAAGAATATTTATAGCAACATTGTAGGACATACCAGGGGAAAAAACCCAGAATGAATAAAATGATTTAGCCAAAGTAACTTGTATCAATATAGATGACTGTCTAAAAATGAATGTTGCACAAAAAAATAATAGTTCGATTCTTGATAAATGTAGTAAAATATCATTTGTATGAAAATAAAATTTACATAAAATAAGTCTGTACATAGTGCTTAAGAAAACACATACCATAGACTCTTGAATAACACAAGTTGTTTGAACTGCATGTTTTGACTGTCAGACTTTTTCAATAAATATACTCGTACAGTTGGCCTTTGATATACCCTGGTTTCACATCCTATCATGCAACGAAACATAAATCAAAAACAGTATTCTCTGTCTGCAGATGGAAATTTGTAAATGTGGAGGGCAAACTAAAGTTATACTCAGACTTTCAACTGCACAGGTGTCAGCACCTCTAACTCCCAAATTGTTCAGGGGTCAACTATATATATAGTAAACATATAGGACATTATTAAGAATAATAAACAGCATTACAAGATACTTGTTGTTTCATGAGGGAAGGAGAGAAATATGGTTTTATAGAGATGTACATGGGGTTGTCACTACCTTTTGTAATGTTTTATTTCTTAAACTGGGTAATTAATAAATGAGTGTTTTATCTCCATAAGTATTCTGTGTGTCTTTAAGTTAATTTTAAAAATTTTCATAGAATACTACCTTATTAAAAATAATTGGGCTTAGAAAGAGAAGGGTGGCTGGTCATAAATACATGCTAATCGTTTCAGTTATCTGTTGTTGCATATCAAACAACCCCAAAACTTAGAAGTTTGAACAACCAGAGTCATCGGTCCACAGTGTCACCTTATATGTTCTTTACACTTATATTAAATGTAAAAATAAATAAATTTCAAAATTTATAAATTATAAAAAACATGTACATTTTATAAACACATATAAAACATATTTCATGTGTATATATTTTACATATTGATACTAAAATTAATGTTTATGTATATACATATTAACTACTTTATTTTCATCCTGTTTCTTCTTTCATCCCTCCCCTTTCCTTCAGGATCATTTTCCCTTGCTGAAGGGTATTCTTGAGGATTTCCTTTATTGATAGTCCTCTTACTGGCAACACTTAATGTTGGTGTGCCTAAAAAATGTCTCCATTTTGCTTTAATTAAGAGATGATTATGTTATGATATTTATCGGTATTATTTGACTGGGAATATAATTATAAACTAATGTTTACTTTCTTTCAGCATTCTACAAGACATTTTTCAGGTTCATGATTCTATTTCAAATCCTGACAAAAATGTTCTCTAAAATGATAAAAGGAGAAGGAAAAAGAAACTCATAGAGGAAAGAAAAGTTGTGAAGTCAGGTATGGGTCTGTGGTCTGTAAGTCATTTGAAGGAAAATCTGTCTTTTCTGGTTGGTTTTAAATTTTTCTCATTCCTTACATCCTGCATTTCCACTGTGACTTTGACTGGGTATAAATATATTTTCATTTCTCTAGCTTGAGATTCTTTGATATTTTTGTATCTGAGAATTGAAGTTTCCATCAATTCTGAAAAACATTCACTTAGCCCTTCAAGTATTACTCTTCTCCGTTCTTCCATGCCTTCTCCTGTTTACATTCCAATTAAATTTATAATAGGCAATTTCTCATTTTGTCCTCCACATTTGTTACTATTTCTTTTGTAGTTTTATTTTTTATTTTTTACTTTCCTTGCTTAGGTTTTCTACTTTTTTCTAATGTAATTTCCAGTTTACTACTTCTGTCTCTAGCTGTATCTAGTCTTCTACTAATTTCATTCTTCTTAGAATGTTCTGTCTTGTTTTTCATATATATTTTACTGAAAATTTTAATCTATTGTTTTATATCCTAAAACATAATAAGCATAATAGATTTTTCTCGTAACATGCACTAATATTTCCCCAAAGTCCATGCAATTGTCTAATATTTCTGTTAATTTTTGCTCCTTAAGCCTTATTCCCTTGTTAAATCATTTCATTTACCTGTGCTTACTGTATTTGAAAAAATCACTTGTAAGAATAACTTTGTTTCAATATAATATCTGTTTTCACATATGATTTCCTTTTCTTCTATGAGGCATCTCAGAAATGCTAGCAGTCAGGAACCATCTAATCTAAGTTCAAGGACTGAGGATTTTTTTGTTTTGTTTTGCTTATTTACTTGTATTTATTTACTTATTTATTTATTTATGGTTTTTCTATTACAGTTGTCTCATTTGCCCTCCTTTGCTCTCCCCAACCCCGCCCACCTCCCCCCTCTCCCACAGTCATTCTCCATTTAGTTTTCTATGGCCATGGGTCATTTATACTAGTTCCTTGACTAGACCCTCCCCCCCCACCACCCTTTCACTCTGGTCACTATCATGACTAAGGATTTTTGACACTTTCAGAAGCATGAAGTTGAATGGAAATTCCTGTGAGTGTTAATTTACTTCTGGTTTATCCATAATCCTATGAGATTATTCTTCAGGATCCCAGCTCTAAGCACAGGGTGGGTGTAGGGAAGTTCACAGGATTCCTACAGTTGTTGGGCCACAGACTTCCATTCCGGTCCATTTACCTTCCCAGGCTACCAAAAAGTTTGTATCAAGCTCTCAGCCATTTCTTTTGGACTGGCATATGCTCTCAACACAACAGAGAACATTGATGCCATCTCCCAGATTTTGGTCTAGTAACTTTTCACTATTGTTAGCTGTACTCCTTGGTATCATTTACCCTCACTAATAATGTCCTGAGAGGTTAGTTATCTAGGATGATGCAAAGAGTTAGGAGTAATCTCAGGGCTTAAACTCAGGTCTCCTAATTACCTGAATGAATGTTTCTTCCATAAATGATAAATTAGTGTGTCATATTTTAGATGCGTAATAAATATTTATTAAATTAAAGAATCAGTACATGCATATAATGTACATTCATATAAAATTCCATAATAGAAACAATGTTAAACTGCATTTGTTGTTACCATTTATACGAGGTCTCTGGAAAAATTCCAACCATTGATAATATAACAAGAATGGTTTGTGTGACATCAATTACCCTGGCAGCCAAGGAGAGTGGGCTGGAGTGTGCATGTGTGAACAATGATGACTTCACTGTACTAGTCAGTGGGGGTGGTAGACACCATTGAGGAGCATGTGTACTGTGTGGCCGTCACATTCAAAATGACTGAGCGAGCAGAGCAATGAATCTGCATAGAATGTTGAGTTAAACTTGAACATTCCTCTTTGGAAATTATTTGGATGACTCAGAAGGCCGCAGCTACGGCAACTGGTGATTGGCAGCTTCATCACCACAATATACCTGCTCACACATCATGTCTCATGCAGAGTTTTTTGGCAAAACAACAAATCACCCAGGTGACTCAGATTTGGTTCCCTGTGACTTCTTGTTTTTTTTTCCCCCAAAACTAAAACCACCTTTGAAAGGGAAGTGATTTCAGACCATCAACGAGACTCAGGAAAATACGATGGGGCAGCTGATGGTGATTGGGAGAACTGTGCGAGGTCCCAAGGTGCCTATTTTGAAGGGGACTGAGGCATCATTGTCTTATGTGCAATGTTTCCTGTATCTTTTTCAATAAATGTCTTGATTTTTCATAATACATGGCTTGATACTTTCTGAACAGACTTTGTATATTTCATTAAAAAAAAAGATGTGAAATTCTCTGACCAGCACTCACTGGTTTCATACTTAGGGAAAGCAGTCAGCAGGATTGATTTATAGAACTTCAAACAACTTCATATTCTATTTTTTTATTTACTCTGCCAGAAGTACTAATTACCCCCTGGCTTTCTAATGTTCAGCCTAGAGGGACAGTTTTCTAAGTTGCAAATACAATTGTTATCCAAGTCTTAGGTTGTAACATTGAACTACATGCTACACAGATTTTAAAATTAACAATGTCTATGCTGAATATGAACCTAAACTAACCCTATGGCTACATTTTATTCTTCAAAAATAAGTTATATTGAACATGCTCTGGGAAAAGGACATCCCTATGCCATTTTATTGTTATTTTGGATCACTGAGACTGCCATCTTCTGCCTAGAATTTAGAAAACTGAAAAGGCTGTCTTTTTTTACAGTCACAGAAAGGAAAAAGCAGTGCCAACTGTATTTTCTTGAACCCATTAAAGATGTGAGGTTACAGAATAATCAACAAATCTGAAGTCTTTGGAAAAATAAACACTTCCAAGGTAAGATGTGGCATGACCACTGACCTACCTATAACAGAGCACACGATGAAGACAGCGCTGGCTTACAAGTGGCTACAATGATTTAAACTGAAATATTTGACAATTTACTAAAGGCCAACTATGAGCTGGCATGAGATGAGAGCCCCGGAGAGCTCCTAATACAAAGCAAGATGGCATATACCTGAATGAATGTCTCCAGAGACTTCACCAGATATGAAAGATAAAGATTGTGAGCAAGGCAGAATATTTGAGAAAGCACCTCTCAGTGGTTTAAAACAATCAATGTAATCCACCGTGTCCACAGACTAAAGAAGCAAAACAATATAACTCTCTCAATAAATGCAAAAAAATTTTGACAGAATTCAACATATAAGTTGTATGATTAAAAACTCTCAAATTCTCAGAAGACTGGAGAAAGGAACTTCCTCTATCTAATAAAGGTCATCTAAAAAATTACAAATAGTATAATAATGATGAAACACTAAGTAATTTCACTACAATTATGGAAAGACAAGGATGTCTATTCTCACCACTCCTATTTAACATAGTACTTTAGGTCCTAGCCAATGCAATGAGGCAGTACATACAGATATACATGCATGAATGCATGCATACATACATATATACATGTATATATAAATGGCATACAGGTTGGATATGAAAAATAAAACTATTTGCAGACCATGATTTCTACATTTGGATATCCAACAGAATCTATAAAAGGCTAAAAGAAATAAGTGAGTTTATCAAGGTCACAGGATAAAAGGTCAATATGGAAAAATAAATTGTATTTTATGTATTAGCAATGAAAAACTGGAAACGTAATTTTAAAATATCATTTCCAAAGTAGCTTTACAGTGGAGAAATCTGGCAAACACTATCTCTGCTAGTTGCTTAGAGTCCATATCAACAATGATAAGTTTGATGGCATGTATTCTTGATAAGAAATGATGAGAATGGCACTTTATCTTTGTGGTCTTCCTCCAAAACTCCAAACACCAGTCTAATTATGATAAAAAAATATCAGACTAATCCTGAGAAAAATTCTACAGAATACGTAATGCTCCTCCAAAGTTCAAGATCACCAAAACCAAGGAAAGTGTGAGAAATAGTTGCAGATCAGAAGGGCCTAAGGAGACCTGACAAATAAATGTATCATGGTATCTAGATGGAATCAGAAACAGACAAAGGACATTAATGAAATGCTAATTAAGTATGTGTTTTTGTTATTAATAATGTAACAGCATTTGTCCCTTAATTGTTAACAACAGGGGAAACTGGCCAAGGACTATACAGGAAGTTTACACTCTTTTTGAAAGTTTTCTGTTTATCTCATTCTATTCTAAGTTTTCTAAGATTTATGGCAAAATAGCATTTAAATTGGCACCAAACTTAAAACAGTTAGATTTGAATCTGACAAAATATATGCAAGACCTGTATGCTGAAAAGCAGAAAACACTGATAATGGTAATCAAAGAAGACCTTAATTAGGCAGAGATATATCGTGTTCCTCACTTCAAAGACTCAATGTTGTTTAAGATGGCAATTTTAGCAAAACTGATCTGTAGAGTCAAGTAACCTAGCAAAGCAAGAATCAAAATCCTCACAAGAATTTCCCTCAAAATCAACAACTTGATTCAAAACTGTATATGCAAATTCAAAGAAATTAGAAGAGCAATAAGGCATTCTTTGAAAAAGAACAAAGTTGCTAGACATACTTTATCTGATTCCAATAATTATTAGAGTTACATGAATCACGAAGATGTATTGGAGAAAAGATAGAAGCATAAATCCATGGCACAGAATAGAATGTCCTAATATAGATCCAGACATATTTGGTTAATTTATTTTAAGACTTCATTTTTTTTTTAGAGCAAGTTTAGGTTCACAACAATATTGAAAAGAGAGGACAGAGCTTGCTCATATAATCCCTTCCTGCACACATGCATAACCTCCTCAATTAAATGACCCTACACTGACACAGCACAATCACCCAAAGTCCACGGTTTACCAGAATGACATTGTTACTGGATGTATCTCCTGCCTACTCAGGAGTTAAGAGGCTCAGAGTAGAGCACATATGTTGAATGGAAGTCCAATGTAATCAACTCAGGGTTGATAACTGAGAACATGGAACGGATATACAGCACGAGGTTAGTGGAGTCACTCAAGCCTTTCCAAAATAATTTCTTACTTGGGTTAGGGAGGGTAGCCAGAAATCACCCAAGGAAGGGAGAATATGGGAGGGAAGTATTTCAAACACAATGAGCACAATCAGAAAAGGTCTGAAATTAAGAGACAATTAAACAATGGGTTTAGTCATGTGAAAGGAGCTCCCTATTACAGGAGTACATACAGTGAGGTGGTTGCCGAGAGATTAAACTGGAAATATAGACAAGGATCAAGTCATGTACAGTCTAATACACTATGTTAAAGGTTTTGGTCCTTTCCATTTTTGCACAGATACATCGCATTTTTTATTAACATACACTAGTTTTGTGTGTATACAAATTGGAGAAATTCACGCAATTTTTAATCTTGCTAGACCTTGAAATTAATTTTTTAGAAGTTCCCAAAGATCTGCTTCCTTTACACATCCTTTCAACTCTCTTCTTCTAAACATGCCTTCTATTTTACAGAATTAACTAGTCCTCTCCAACCTTCCTCACCCAACCAGACTCTCTCACAACTGGTTGACCATAGAGTTCAAGGTTGATGCTTTAACCCTAGATGCCATTGTCACTTACCTTCTTGTGATCATTCTTTGTCTACCCCTTTTTGTTTCCTTGTTTCTCATTGAAAAACCTGAGCTACTGTTATAATTCTGTTTACTTAATTTCTGAAGTGCAGAGAATAAAATAAATGGCTAAAAAGTTAGAATACTGCAGAGCTCAAAATAAAAACACACTTTTATAGAGTAATTTTTTTTTTATTTTAAAGTATTTCAGGTGCAACATTTTTTTTCTTATAAAGCTTTTCTCTGAGAGTCATAATCACCCAGAGACCTTGACATTCAGTCAATACGATAAACAAAAGCTTTTGGTGACTTTTTTTGCAAAAAAAGAATCAAATGATAGACAGCAGACAGAGAAGGTCAATTTTAATTATGATGCCTGAATTGTCTCTCATGGTTTACTTAGGTTTTGCTTCATAAACAATACTGAGGCAAAGAAAAATTACATAGATGAATGGTTAAGATTTTCAAAGTAATGTCTTTACTGTCTTATTTATAATCCAATATTTCAATTAGGCAGACGCTAATCATGGTGCTTTTATTATCATTGTTTTTATAACAACACTGGAAAACTAACTAAAAGTGTTACTATTACTATTTCTAGTGAAATAAATGAGTTAGACATATTAATAGAATAATTTAATCATTCATTATTATGACTACTCAATAGACATTTATTTAGTGCATACTATTTGCCACATGATAAGTACTGAGGATTTAAAGGTAAGCAAGACAATATTCATTAATTTGTGGTGTCGATCCATGACAAGATTAAGAGGCAATTATGTTAGCAAAAAAAATTATGGAAAATTGAATTTGCTAAAGAATAAGCTATCTCAAAAGTCTCCAGGAAGTGAGCTGGATTGGTATTAGGACTGTCTGCTGATAGATATTCTAATAATCAGTCTAGAGTGGGAACAAAAACAATACAAGTAACAGTGATCACTACCTACCTTGTGAGTCATCTAAGCTGACAGCTGGTATCTTCTTCTTAAACCAATAACAACATTTCAGCTCTGCGAAACACATGGCAAATTTTGAGCCTTCACAGATACTATTGTTACAAAATAGAATTTTTATTTCTTATGGCAGGATGCAGAAGAATTATCTTTCAAACCAAGAACATTTTATGAATTGGATCCAGGGACCTAAAATGATGCTGAAGAGAACAGCCAAAATGGGATTTTGGAATGACCCCAAATTATCAACAAACTTCTCAATCTACTCATCTTGTGCCACCTGTAGGGGTATTTACAGAACTAATTCCAAGAGAGCATTGATGCCAAAAATTGGCATTTCTGCCTTTTTAAAAATGCCTCACATGAAAAGGGAATACAAACTATTTGATGCTGACAATAAACATTTTGCTCTGTTATAAAATTTATATGGTTTCAATAAATGTTGATCATATTTTTATTTTAAGAACTATCCATGTCATGAATATTTTCTGTGATTTTGTAAATTATTTAGACCAGTATCATTTTTTATAATTTTGGTGAAACCATTAATATCACAGATTTAGTCAGTTGTGCGTACACTTGCCTTATAGACCCAGCATATTAAACCGTATCAGAAAGGGCTCTAATTCTACAAAGGAAAAGGCATTTAATTGCACTGCAGCTGTACATTGTATTTGTCATCTGTTATACAAATGAAAGGGGTGAGAACCCCAAAATATCTAGGACCTACCATTTATTCTTAATCATCATAATCATCATTAATCATTATTCATCAACTCCAAACACATTCTCCATCCTTTTGGACATATGATTTGGCATTCTTAAAAATGTCATTTGTTCCTGAGTACTGACTAAATCAGGGAAATCTTGAAGGGAAATAGATCAGAGAACACATGCATGTAGTTATTTTCAAAACATAAGTTATATAACAAGCATGATATAGTAATAGCATAGAAGAATAAGGTGGGTGAGAGAAGTTACAGTATGCTGCAGCATTTATCTCTTTTCTGTCTCAAGTGAGCCTGCAAAAGAGATAATATAGTGCAAGTTTTTAGGATTGCTCTGTACATGAAGTTCTGAAAAGAGCATAGGTAATTTGTAACTGTTGGAAGTGAATATTTTCTGTCATACAATATAATCCACAAAATTCATGTACTCCCAAGAATCTTTTTTCACAGACTATGCTGTGAATAGTAAAGCTCAATAATCTTTCCAAGAATATTGGATGAGACAACTAAGCAAGTAGGCCGTGTCTGACAGGAGATATATATCATCAGTGTTTATTTTACTTTCAGTGCCTGTATCAATTAATACTGATTGGCCTTCACTTTTTCTCTTGATAAGAATGAAGACATCATATTGCAACTGTTTAGAAGAATAGGGAGATTGGAATTAGAGGAGAAAGTACTAACTAGTTGTCTGAGTTCATCTGAAATGCACCTGCAAGAAACTGGATCCACATTAAACTCTTTTAATAGATCACTGAGAAAGTTCCCTTTTCTTTTTTTCACTGCCCAAGTTTGACAACCACTTTACTACTAAAAAGGAACAAATATTTACAACATTAAAGGTAGTGGACCCTCCTTGAGTTTTACTCCTATAATCTGGCTGCCTTCATCACACCGATCTCTGCATTACTGAAATTAACTCAATTTGTCTAAATTGAAAACTTGCACAGTCTAAATTTCAAAATTAAGTGACTAAAACTGATTTGGCTGTGCTGTACGTTTTGCAACCACAGACTGAATGTTGGCCTCCATGAAGTAAGAATAATAAACATATTTCTCTTCCTTGCATGTGACCCAGAAGACAAAGGTGCTGCTGTATTCAGTGGACCAGAACTTCTTAAACCTTTTGGGCTTTCTTCTGATTTAAATGCCTGAATAATACTATATGGGGATTTCCTTAGAAGAGATTTGAGGTTATCCCCTCTTAGAACGGAGAGATTGACACTGAACTGAGTTTAAATGTGCATATATTTAAGGTGTATATTTAAGTATTTGAAATGCTCAGTCTAGTGAATACTGTGTTTGTGTTAGTCCACAACCCATGTCCTAAGTTATAGTTGTGCATTATCCTTCTTACTACCCTCTGTAATGTATAAGCATTTGTATAGTCTTCGTTTCTCTGTTGAGGTTGTAAAGTCTTCTATGAAACAATTGCTATTTCACTGTGCAAGAAGCTCAAGATTTTGCATTTAATTTTGAGACGTGGAATGGAACTATTTAGTGTTAAGGTGTTAAAATTTTATACTTAAGTCTAAAATGACATAGAACAATAACTTGTAAGAAAATAAAAATATTGCTGAGTAAATGGATTAGAAATCTTTTGTACACTATAATTGCAAAATATGTCTTCAGTGTTTTGTAATTTAAATTTCTTAAGAAAGTGATATAGTTGAGCCAATTAGAAATAAGCCCTAACTCTAATGAGCTGACCACTGAGAATAACAAACCTAGTAAGAATAAACCCAAAGAAGATTCTGCGAAGATGGCAGAGTGAGACTGATGAGAAATCTGTCTTCTCATCTAGACAACAATTTCATAGCAGAATCTGCTTGATATAACTCTTTTTGGAACTCTGGAGTCTGTTGAAAGCTTACAGCTTCCAGGGGAAGACTTGGGTGGTAAATAGCGAATTCTGGTTAATTACGCTTCTTAGCCTGGTAGCAGCTGCCCATCCCCAAACCCCAGCCACCTGGCAGGCAGCTGTGCATGTGTTCCTGAAGCAGTTCTCACGCAGCTTGCAGGAGCAACAGTGGAAAAGAGAACTCTGCCCTCCAAATCAAAAGACACTGTCCATAGAGTAAAAAGGCAACTCACAGGATGGGAGTAAATATGTGCAGATCACATATCTGATAGAGGATTGATATCCAGAATATATAGAGAATTCCTAAAACTCTACAACAAATAAACAACCCAATTCAAAAATAAATGAAAGACTTGAACAGACATTTCTCCGAAGAAGATATACAAATGCCCAACATGCAAAGAAAATATGCTCAATATCACTAATCATTAGGGAAAAGCAAATCAAAAACACACTGAGATACCACCTCACACCCATTAGGATGGTTACTCTATATTAAAAAAAAACACAGAGAACAAGTGCTGTAGAGTTACCATGTCATCCAGCAATCCCACTTCTAGGTATACACCTAAAAGAATTGAAAATTGGATCTTGAAGAAATATTTGTACACCTGTGTTCATAGCTGCATTATTCACAACATTGGAAGCGACTTAACTGTTCATTGATGGATGAATGAATAAGCAAAATGTGGTATAAAATGGAATATTATTCAAGCTAAAAAAGGAGGGAAATTCTTCAATATACTACATGGATGAACCATGAAGACACTATGCTGAGTGAAATAAGACAATCACAAAGAGAGAAGTACTGCATGATTCCACTTATATGAAGTACGCAGACTAGTCAAAATCGAAAAGAGAAAGTAGAATGGTGGTTGCCAGGGACTGGAGGGAGTATGAGGAGTTATTGTTTAAGGCGAATAGAGTTTGTTTTACAAGGTGAAAAGTATTATGGGGACGCATGGTGGTGATGGTTGCACAAAAATGTGGCCACATTTAATACCCCTAAACGTAACATTTTAACATGGGGAAGATGCTAATTGTATGTTACAAGTATTTTACCACCAAAAAAAAGTGAAAATAAAAAAAATATTTTAAAAAACCTAAACTCTTTACAAGGCAAGCTTGGGCAAGACATGTCATCCAGAATCAGGTACTAAATTCCAATGACAGAAATGATTATGACAAACATCTTCACAGCTATCATTTACATAGCACTTTGTGCTAGGACCATTCTAAATGTTTTATATACTATATCAGTTCTCATAACAACTCTATGAAGTATGTGTGTATGTATTGTTATTATTATACTAATTTTATAGATAAACAAACTGAACCACGAAGGGGTCAAGTAATTGGCCTAAGGGCACACTGCAAGGGTATATCAAGTATAATATTAAAGCAGAATGAGTTCCAGAGGTCACTTATTAAGACAGTAGTGAAGCTACTCATTGCCAGGGATGCAGTGATGGCTGTTTTCAATCCCATTTATTTATATAATGCTTGCTAAGACCTAATGTTCATATTTTGACATTTTCAATGACAAAGTTGTTGCACGGACTTGAGGAAAGCAAAGGTTAAAGTGGATCCACTCTGGAGGAGGAAAATAAAGCCATGAGAACAAGCTACTATGAAGCTAAGAATATAGAACAGGAAAAAGATTCAGGTCCTGCTTCCTACTTTGACTACTAAATAGGTCTAAAATTGCCTTCAGTTCTTATTAAAACCCAGGTATGTAGTGTACGGTTCCCTAGTGCTTAGGAACAAAAGACAAGGGAGCAGCCTAAAGTGGTCTTTGGTACCAGAATTAAGGACTGTAATTTAGTATGTAGTTGAGCTTCCCAAAGTGCTTCCAAGAGCCATGAATGTGTGAATATTCTCCTTAGGGCCATATGTGAAAAAACACTCATGGAATCGTCTTATGTCTCCTCTAAAGGTTCTTTTAGAAAGGCAAATACATAGATTCCATTAATTAATAAGCTAGCTGTTACCACCAGATGCCTAGCATGCAAAAAAGTGATAATATCCAGTTGACCTAGAAATCAATTCTATCAGTAATGCAAAGGGAACAGCAGTACTCCTGTTCCACCCTAAACTCTCAAGTACATCTGTCATCGAGTACTGCCCTGCGAGGAGAAAACCAGAACACTGAAATTCACCAGCTCGGATTTTTTTTTAACTTCTCAGTCAGTCTTTTTAGTTGTCTGAGAAGTGAAAAAAAATGATACTTCAGTCAGTCTTTACTGGAGGTAGTGTGGAAAATACAATGGTAAAGACTGACTGAAGTATGATTTTTTAAATGAGGTGCAGTGATATTTTAAAAATGAAGTGGGGAAGGCTATATTTAATCTCTCCTTTGGTTGCCCACTCCTCGCTCCAGGCCAGGGCTTTGTCTTCCCTTTCCTTTTGGGCACTCAGAAGGGAGCAACTCTAACCCTGTGTTCCTGGGGCTCTGGATTTTCCTTGAGATCCCCCAGGGCACAAACTGCTAGAAAGGAAGGGAGTTCAGGACCCAAGACGCTCCTCCACCCTTAATTCTGCCAGAGCAGCTCCTCTTTTATCTGTTTATATATAATTTGGTGTAAGATCTCATTTGGGAAAAAAAAATCATTGCTTTAAAGTTTGAAAAATACAATTCTAGCTCTCTTAAAATCCATTCTAAAGAAATATATTTTCTATAGAGTTACTAATGTAGTTTCTTTTTTATTTTTTAATTACATTTATTGTTTATGCTATTACAGTTGTCCCAGTTTTTCCCCCCTTTGCTCCCCTGCACCCAACTCGCCCCCCACTCCCTCAGGCAATCCCCACATCATTGTCTTGTCCATGAGTCATGCGTGTATGTTCTTTGGCTCTATATCATATTACTATCCCCTAACTCTTGGCTATGAAATACAGCAACTAGAGAGATATTATATTCTGTAACCATGAGTACATGAACTATTTCAGAGTAGGACATAACCAGCCTGTCAGCATTATTTACTAATAATGATTGGATTTTTTTTTTTTTTTTTTTTTTTGTATCTGATTTCAGTGGAGACTGGGGTGGGGGTGTGATGGTTGGGAGGGATGTGGCGGTTGATGGTTCAGGCTGGTCTACATTTGCATGTATACCCAGCAGTGGTTTGAGATCTGGAGGCAAATCATGTGCTCTGCTACCCAGTGGTGGGAGGACGAAGCAGCCTGCTCCTGCTGTCTCTAGACCCTTCAGTGCATAAGCTTCACGGGCTGTTGTGAAACTGTCCTTTACTTCTCCTTAAGCTGTAAGTGCAACTGACTGAGCCCTGTAAGTTCTTGCAAGCAATGTCTGATTAGGGTACTCCATTTTAGCTATCAAAGTCTCTCACTTTTGGCATAAATTTTCAAATATGGTGGTTCTCACTCTGAGTTTTTAAAATTTTTCTTTCATTTGGCTATCCCTGCATGAACACCCTCTTATCCTAATTAATGATTTATTTAAAATAATAATTAACATTTGATAAAAATAATCCTCTACTTGCTCTTCTTCAGGAGCATTTTACATATTCTTGGCAGGTGGCTCTTCTACATAAATTTGAGAGCCAGCTTGGCACGTTTTTTGAAAATAAAAGAACAGAAGTAGTATAAAACTACCTGGGCCCAGTATTTCCTTTGTGAGAACTTTTTAAAATAGCAGATTGAATTTACTGAGTTTGAAATTATTCAGACAGAATAGTCTTAGATGTGTTTGATGGACTCATGAAACGAGTTTGGAAGTGTTCCCTTTCTCTTCTATTTTTTGGAAGTGTTTGGGAAGCAATGGTATTAACTTTTCTTTAGATATTTGGTGAAATTTGCCAATGACACCATGTAATCCTGGGTTTTTCTGTTTTGCTGTTTTGGGAAGGTTTGGTTACTAGTTCTATAGTCTTACTAGTTATAGATCTGTTGAGATTTTTTATTTCTTTAGGATTCCTTATTGGTACATTGTGTGTTTCTAGGAACTGATATGGCTACTAAGTGACTAACAGGCAGGGAGCGGATACAGTGTGGATCCAATGGACAAATGGCTGATTCACATCCCTGGTGGGATGGAGCAAAACAGTACAAGATTTCATCATACTACTCAGGTGACTCATAATTGAAAGCTTATGTATTGTTTATTTCTGCAATTTCCACAGGTAATTGAAATCACAGAAAGAGAAATGATGGATAAAGAGGGGCTACTGTATTTGGTATTTTGTGACTAGTTTCTTTAACTTAACGTAATCTTTTTGAGATTTGTTCATGTTGTAGAATGTATAAGTCCTTTATTACTTTGTATGATTGGATAATATCCCAATATATAGATACATGACATTTTGTTTATTAGTTAACGGAAATCTGGGTTGTTTGCAGATTTTAGCTATGATGAATAATTTGGCCATGAACATTCATGTACATATTTTTTTGTGGGGACATATGTTTTTATTTCTTTTGGGAATCTCTGGGTAATCTATGTTTAACCTTTTGAGGAACTACCAGACTGTTTTCCACACCAGATGCATCATTTTACATTCCCACCAGCAGTGCATGAAGTTCCGAATTTTCTACACGCTCACCAACACTTGTTATTATCTGTTTTTTTTTTTTATGACAGTCATTCTAGAGGGTGTGAAGCAATATTTCATTGTCACTTTGATTTGTTTTTCCATGACTGTTAATGATTTTGAGCATTTTTTCATATATTTATTGACTATTTGTTTATCTTCTTTGGAGAAATGCTTGATCCTTGACTCATTTTTAACCTAGTTTATTTGTTCTGTTTTGTTTTTAATTATGAGTTATGAGTTCTCTCTGTATTCTGGAATCCAGTTCCTGATCAGTTTTTCTACCTGTAATCTCAATTTTCACGACTAACTGTATAAAAATATATTCAATTCTTAAAACCTGATTTGAACCTCGAACTGGACTAAACTACTTCTCCCCAATTATTCCATTCGTCTATAAACAAATTTAGCCTGGCAGCCCAGCCCCAACGTGCAGCTCTGTACAGTAACTCCTCATTTACCATCAATGACAGGTTCTTGAAAAGTGTGTATTTAGCCAAACCATGTATAATAAAATCAAGTTCACCATAGGCTGATCGATATAAACAAGAGTTAAGTTCCTACAGCATATTTCTGGTCACCAAAACATCACAAAATTTTAAATAAAGACCCAAAACACTTATAATATTAAACATTGAAATAAATGTGAGCTATACATACACTGAAGAAGGATTAATAAACACAAGGAATATCATTCTTTTCCAACCTGCTTATTCTAGGTCAAAGTCATGGAGGCTGAAGTTATTCCAGCAGTTCAGGCACAAGGTGGGCACCCACCCCGGACTGATGCCCTTCCATCGCAGGGCACACTCACTCCCATAGCCACACTCACTCACACTGGGATAAGGCAGACACGGCAATGAACCCAGCATGCACATCTTTGGGATGTGGGAGGAAGCCGGAGTACCTGGAAATAGCCCATGCAGACATGAGGAGAACATACAAACTCCACACAGACTGTGGCCTGAGCTGGGAATTGATTTTTTTTTTCATCAATGTTATAATGAAAGGCCATTGAACAAAAGAACATTATTTGAGGCCCTGCTATACAGAGAAGTCCTGTGTTACAACAATTCAGCAGACTTTCTTGCTGGCCCATCAAGTTCTGTCAAAGGCAAAGTCTTTACTGTCATTACTGACAATAAATGTCTTAAACTGCAATTCACTGATAGGAGCACACACTGAAACTCATTCCACAAAAAGTGTAATTAATTAATAAGACAAATGAAAATTAGATTTGGTGACAGGATAAGTAAGATCAATGAAAGAGTAAGAAACTGCAACAATACTAGATAAAAGAAAAAAACTATCTAGAGACAGAAAGGTAAGCATGCTCAATAGAAAGTCTTAAGCAATAACAGTATTTTTTTAATATTTAGTAACATGTATACCAAATATTCAGACAATGATGTATGCAAGCTATTTTGCACTGTGCATCTGTATTCACATGGAATGTTAAGAGGAACATAAATGATTCATGCCCGTATGGCTGCCCTAATTTAAGAATATTTCTTAAAGATATTTTAATTGAGAGAGTTTCACTCTCAAAGTGTCTGTTAATTGCAAGATAACTCTGTTCATAGGTGGGTGTTTGTGTACTGTCTACAACATGAATTTACCCAGTAGTAGCTGTGATCAATTACTTCCTAAAAGCCTGATGACCCAATGGTCCAAACCAAACTATAGACAATGATTTGTATAATTTAGTCCATCATCTGTGACTTAGGATAGGGAAATGACACATACTCCAGCCCAAATAAGAAGCTACTCATCTCTGGTTAGCATTACCTTTAGAAGTTATCAGAGAGAAGAATACTGGGGCATAATGCAGAGCCAATGTATCACATCCTAGGTAAATCAGAAAATGCTTGGCAATTAAATTTCTAAATACTTACTTGAAACATGAGGAAGTATAACTCAAGCCTCTCAAACCTCACTTAGCCATGCATATAAATATGGAGGATGTCAATATGATGCATTACAATTCACTCTTCCTGTTACTTTCCTGTGCAGGTTAACAACGCACCCTAAATGCTTACCCAGCTTTTGGGCCCCTAGTGACGTCTCAACTGGTTCATGTTCTGCTCTGGATTGTTTTGTTGATGGTGACTATAACAGAGCCACTGGAAGACAGGGACTCACTACTGTCATGAGATGATGAAAAAGGCATGCCTACATCTTGGTCTCAGCTTTATGTAGAAGTTGATATAATCCAGAATTATTAAACAATAACTGAGATTGGTCAGTATTGTCTCCTCATTCTTGCTTGACCTCAAATTCCCCTTTAAACACTGGAACACAAGTTTCCCCTTGTCCTCCTTTAGCCGGGACCTCTTTAGTACACAAATCATCTTCCGGTGATGCCCAATCCACCTCCTCTTCAGACCTGTCCAGGAATGGCTCAATTTCCATTCATGATTAAGAGCAGCCACTCCTATATAAATACCAACTTCAATTAAAATAAGTCTAGGCATAAAATCTCAGATTTGTGCATTTGCAAATAAGGGTTCTCAAATACGTTGCATTTATACTCCTTTTCTATCTATGGACAGAAAAAGAGGTAGACAATGCACAGAGGAAAGGGTTAAGGGAAGGAGGAAGTAGGGAAAGAGAATAAAAGCATTCTCAAAAATCATCATACTGAACTTAGCACTTCAGAATTATTTAATAGAGGAGAAATGTTATAAAAGTCGCTTTTGAGAAAGATGTCAAGTCGGAAACCTTGAGCCACTTATTAGTTTTTTAGAGTGAAAACTTTTGAAGCAAATATAGGCAAGTAAACATTATTTTGTATTCCTTTCAGCACACTGATGATATTTTGCAGTGTGATGGATTGGAGTTGTTTCAGATATTCTACAATTTCAGTGATTTTCACCCACTGAGACTCTATACAGATAAAAGGATCAACCTAAATTCTGATGGTTAAGAATTGCGCTTGCCACTTTTCAATCATATTTCAAGAAATCAACTGAATATACCAAATAATGCAAAACATTTTTTCTTATCTCAACTCTTTGAATCAGTGGAGCTGTCATATTATATTTTGAATTTTAGGGTTTAAAACAACCGTAAATAAGCCTTTTCATATTCTTTCCATCCCTTAAGGATTATAGAATCTAAAATACTCCAGATGTCTTTGTTTAATTTCTCTAAACGATCAGGAAGATCTGAATAAAATAAAAATTCTTAATTCTACCAGTTAGTCATTATGCCTTATACCACACACCTTCAACACTCTATTTGTATCCATTTTGTTGAGAATAGGAAGAGAAACAGGTGTGTTTCAAAATGAAGGGGTTTTATAAAGCTTTGTTCACAAAGCCACAAAGGACAACCTCTCCCATCCCACCTGCCCTGTGGCAATGGGACCTTTCCCCTCCTCCCATTAAGAAGTAGTGCGTATCTGCTCTCCCCTTGAATCTGGGCTGGCCCTGTGGGTTTGTTTTTGGGGGGTTTTGTTAGTTTGTTTGTTTTTTGACAAATAGAATATGGCCAAAGAGACACTGTAAACTCTGAGACTTGACCTTAAGAGGCCTTGCCACTTCAATTTTTACCTCTTGGGTTCTGAACAGCCATGGCTACCCTGTCAGAGAGGAATGGGAGCTAGAGATCTTCTTGTGATGCACCAGTCATCAGACTGCAGCAAAGTCATATCAGTCATCCAGCGTCAGCTGAATCTCTGGGTAACTGCGACTGCAGGAGTGATCCCAGCCAACATATACGAAAGTGGAACTAGCCAAATGAGCCCTGCTAACTCACAAAAGTGTGAATAATAAATGCATGTTCATTTTGTTGGGGAAGGGCTAGTTTGATATACAAGGCCCAATAATGGACACAAGCCCCATGGGTCACTATCTTCTTCCATTTAGTTATAATGAAAATGCTATTCCTTTTCCTAAGATTGCTCATTCTCTGCATTTTCAAGGGCCCTTTCTTATGTCAATTATGACTTTTTTGTCATGTATATCATGCATTTTCTAGGCTGTCCCTATTAGTTCTTTCCTATTCACATTTAAATATCTTTTGTTCTGTCTTATCTTAAAATATATTTTTCAGGCCTACCATCATCTCTAGTGAGTAGCATATCTCTTCTCTTCTATTTACAATGCAATGATTTTAAAGAGTGTTTACATTCAGTGATTCTTACTCCCCCTTTATCTTTTCATCTCACTGAAATCTGATTTCGGGAGCAGCACTGAGAATGAATCACCAGTGATCTTGCTATCGCTAAATCCTACAGAAATGTCTTGGTATTTTTCTGCAAATGTCCCTGCATTCCCTGATATGAGGAGCCATTCCCTTGACCTTTAAACACTCTTTTCCTTTGACTTTATAACATTTTATGCTCATGTTACTCTAACAACTATACCATATCTTTTTGTGACCTTTGATAATTCCTTTTATTCTGTTCATTCTGGTTTCCTTTAGATCACTGGATCAGACAATTAGAGCTACAGGCCAAATCTTGACCACATGTTTTTGTAAATAAGAGGTGTTGGAGCATAGACTCACTCGTTCATTCATGTATTGTTTAAAGCTTTGACTAATGGCAAATGATTGAGTTGAGTACTTGTGGCAAAGATCATGTGGTCCACAAAGTCTAAAATGTTTTCTATGTGGCCCTTTATAGAAAAAGTTTGCCAGCCCCTGATGTAAAGCTCTGATATGTGTCCTACTCTATTTTCACTTATATAACTTTCCTAAATGCACTCACCTTTACTGGATGGCTCCTAAAAATCCTGTCTCTAACCCAGGTAATAGATTCAGATCTTGTGTTAGATACTACCCATTTATTTCACTATGTCCATTATCCATTTTTCTCTCCCTCACTTTATGACTGGAGAAGCGAAGTTCCATGGACTGGTCTCTCCTTCCCTTGGCTTTTAATTAAGTTACCTCAGATGGAGGTACTAGTAGGAGATGGGAGGGAAAAGGCATGTACTCCACTGGCTCCCTCACTGACAGAACACGGTTTTACGGTGGTTTTGTTATTTTATGGCAGGCCATGTCTCTTCTCCTGTGATGTTCTCCTAGAGCTACATGCCTTCTGAGTCCTGGCAACTGTTCCTTCCCCTTCTTCCCTCAGACCGAAGTAGGGCTCCCTGTTGTTGGTAGTCTCAAGTGTTTCACCAAGGCTTTTGGTTTCCTTAAACCCAACCTACATTTTATAACTGTCTTTCCTTAAAATCTCTGTGATCATACATTTTGGATATAGTTTTTAGTTTTTCCAGGATTCTGATATAAGTAATTGCTTACTGGACATAAAAATATAGATATCGTAGAGTCAACTCAGCATAAGATGTCCAAAGCTAAAGTCATCTTCACTGCACCAAACCATCTGCCAGTGATAGATTTTCTGTACCTTTGATCTTAAGAAATGAAATCAACCTCCCCACGTCACTGATCTCGCAAACCTGAGCATTTGTCTTGACCTCTTTTTAATCTCTCACCGCCCAACCATAACTAAGCTCCATTATACTTACTAAATTCATGGCAAGGCCATTGACATGTCTTACCTAAGGACATAGCAACTCCTGATCACTACCCCTGACCAAGCCCCCTGATCTCTAGCTCTGCCTCCACTTTCCCATCCCAACATTTTATTTTTCATAATGTGACCAGATTTGGCTTTCTAAATTGAAAATCTTACTAAGTAGTCTCCTTCTTAAAACTCTTTCACAATTTATCTAAAATAAAGACCAAATCCTTCAACACAGCATACATGATCCTCCATGATCTGAACCTGTGCAGCTTCCAAGTCTCATCTCTTCTCACTCCCCACACTAGTGTATTCCATGCTCTGGGCCATACTCAAATTTTTTCTAGTTCTTTGAAGGTGCCACACTATATTTTGCTTTTGTACCATTACAACTGTTATTCTTCACGCCTGGAACACTGTTTCTTTTCATTTCTTTTGGGTAATTTCTAGTTATCTTCCATATCCCAGTTTAGATTTCACTGCTCCCAGGAAGTCTTACTTTACATGCTCAGACTCCATTTCTCACCCCTGTTACATCAGTGCTAAATAATACTTCCATTATGATAGTTATTGCATTATTTGTAATGTGTTTTATGCTCTTTTACTAGACTATAAACCAAGAGAGGGTGAGAACCCCATCTATATTATTCACCATTAGAGTAAAAGTATGTATCACATGTCCATACTTACCATAGTAATATTGATTAAAAGTTATCTAATAAAATTAATTTGATGATAAAATGCTTTATTGTTTTGCATTATAACTGACATTTCTATATTAGATTCCATTTCATGGCACCTAATACATGTATGACTTGCAAAGTTCCTGCTTTCAACATGCTTGGTAGAATACAGTTTTCTGAGGTAGGTTTTTGTGAGCCTAGGTAATGTCATAGTGGTCACAAGGGAAGGATGAATAGGAAATGTGGTAACTAACAGGTATCACAAGGGAAGGTAAACTATGTCTCTTGGAATTTAAACTGCTTGGACATCCTAAATGAATGAGCAACTGCCCACTTATGTGCCCTCCCACCATGAGGCTTTCAGAATTAAAGCCCCAATACTCAGAATCCTGAAAGAATGCCAGATTAAGATTTTCACTTGAGCTAAGAAGACATATGCATAATACAAATGTTAAATCTAGAACCTCATCTACAACTTGAAGAAAGAAATCATTATGAATTTGAGGAAAAATAATTACAGAGAGGTGCCAAACTCAACAAAATAAACAAACTCTCAATGAATGGATGCATTAAATAGAAAACAGAACATGTTTAAATAAGTATAAAGCATATCTTCAGAGCAATGCCAGCAGATATCACATCCAAAAGAAAAGATTGTGAGGATGAAATAGTAAAATGTAACTCTAATTTAAATCATGATTTGCAAGTTAAAGTTTTTAAAGTACAAGCTAAATTGTAGAAAGGATGACTTCCAGTAGTCAAATTCCTGTGCTGGAAGAATTTCAAAATTCAGGGACAAGGAATGAAGGAATGAGAAATATGAGGAAAAAGTAATGTGAAAGATAAAACTAGACACATCAGAACTCATTCAATGAATTTTTTGTACAGAAAAAACAAAGAATACAGGAAAGGGAAAGAAATACTAAAATATATAGACAAAAGGTTTATGATCTGATGGAAGAATTGTATGTATACTCAGATTGGAAAAGGCTATTTAATGGTGAGCAATACAAAGGACAAAAGATTCAATTCCAGACCTACTTCTGATGAAATTTCTGACACACCATATTTATCACTAGTTGAAAATGTTTCAGGATAAATTCAACTCTCCTTTTATATCCTTCCCACATGAATTCCAATTGATATAATATAAAGTGAGCCACATTCTTATTTAGTAAACATTTGGAGGTGCTGAGGCCATGGTATGTTACAGTCCCCATTTCTCCAATCTGATTTACTGTCCCACTCTTCTTCCTGGTGTCCTGAAAAATTATAGTGAAGAACCTATTATTTCAGCTTGAAGACATTTTTTCACCCTTCATTCTAACAAGCTCTCTCTGTACTAGAAAATGGGGATTAATTCCCCCAGTGAATTCCCACGTTAATAAGAAGCTGCTCCCAGTCAGGGCACATGCCTGGGTTGCGGGCCAGGTCCCTAGTCGGGAACGCATGAGAGGCAACCACACATTGATGTTTCTCTCCCTCTCTTTCTCTAACCCTTCCCTTCTCTAAAAATAAATAAATAAAATCTTTTTTCAAAAGTTTAAAAAATGAAACAAAAACAAAAAAAAACAAGAAGTTGCTTTGAGAACCATCTTAAATACTCTTAATCTACGTTCACCTCACTTTCGGTATTCTCTAGGTAAGTCATAAACCCACCCCTCACCATTGAAACAGAAGATAGATTATAAGTATTGCTTATTTCAGTCCTACAAGGACTCAAGCTGTTAGCAGTACTGGAAGATTCTACCATGTATCAAACTCTATTCTAGCATTGAGGGACATGTGGCCCATCAAGTTAATGTCTACAATGTATATTTAAGTTTGGCTGAATACTGAGCGAGCTTCTCAGATATCACACCTCCCATGTGCTTCCCTAAAAGGAGATTACATAATGGGTAACCTAGTTTCTTGTCAAAGATTATGAAATAAGGGAACGACAATGGTGGAAATTCTCAGGCATTATAGGCATGCACTAACAATTCTACTCATTGTCTACAAAGTTTCTTTGGTTTAGGTGACAATTCTGTTCTAAAAACTAGTGAAATTTAGTTAATTCTCTCTAACTGAGTATTTTACTATATGCCATTCTACATTCTAGAACACTGTATACTCTCCACAAAAAACAACTCTCAAAATCTAACTCTTGATCATATTGAGTTCTACCACTGAAAGTATATAGTCAATGGCAGAGGGAGTGTACTGATCAGGGAAAACAGTACCGGAAAGATACAATGGCAGACACCTTCTGGTCCTCAGTGAAATAAGCCTGTGCATAGTTGGTGAAGTGAGCATTGTAACAAGTACATGAAGTTCTAGTGAGATGAAGTCTGTGCTTTTTATTGCAGTTAATGCAGCTCTGAAAAGTGTCCAGGCATTTGACTTGAATATCTTCTGCCATTCTCTACTTCAAAAGGCACCCTCAGACCTGACAGCGATAGATCATTTTGGTTGAAGGATTCACATTCCTCACTACAGAACTTCACTCTTAAATAATTTTGACTGGTGCCTTATGTTACTTCTCTTTAACTTGACAAGATGCAGTCTGTGTGGCTAACGAAGGGCTGAGTCTATTCAGGCAAATTTGTGACAGTACTCCATATCCAGCGCACCTCATGTGCCACCTCTGGCTCTCTTGATGCCATTCATCTAGCTCTTGTCCACTGGCTTCAACGTCCCATCCAAAACACACCGGCCACTGCTGAAGTTAGCGACTTTGAGTGACTACATGCAGGCACAGGACAACATGATCTCATTTTATTTTTCTAGCCTCCCACCTGGAAGTTCCCTGTTACCACTGAGGTAAAAGACCAAAATGTAACCCAGAAGTGTGGGGCAGTTGAAACCCATGGAAAAGTAGCTTTAACGAATGGGACTGAAAGCCAGTGATTATCATTTTCACTACTCTTCCCTCCAAACAACTTTCCTGAGTCTCAGTAGTTCTTAAGACTGTTTATAAGAAAGTCCACTGAGGTGGAATAAGTGATACCTGAAGCCAAGTAGAGGCCAGTTTGGTAATCCTGCCTTATATTGTCTCTTCCCCCTGACTCAGTCTTCATTTACCTCACTTCTGTTTCCCTGGGATTACACTCCCTAACAAACCAGCACCACCTAAGACTTTCCCCAAGGTAGTGGAAGTAAGTGGGAATATATTTAAAATAAGATTTGTTATTTAGTGATAATTGTTGAAGCTGTGTAATGGGTGCATGTGTCTTCATTTTACTATTATGTATGCCTTCTAAATATTTGAAAATGTCCATAGTAAATTTTTTTTTTAAATCAGATCTACATGTACATAGGGTACATTGACAGTACCCTATGACAAAGTTAGGACTCTGATGAGAAAAGAATGGGTCTTGAAATCTGGAAGGGGACATATAGTAGATGAATGAGCCTGAGAACATTACTTTCACAAATTTGCCTGAATTCTCCAGACTGACAGAGCAATACCCTCCACTTTAAGGCACATGCCCAAGATAATTGAAAGCAGAGATGCAAACAGATATTTGTACACTGATACTCATAGCCAAAAGGTGGGAACAATGCAAATATCCACTGACAGATAAATGGATAATTATAATGTGGTATATACATTTTTTTTTCTACACGTTCATACTGCATACATTTCTAACCTCTGACTTTTTCTGATTTTCTTTGCCTTCTCACAGTGGCCAGTTCCCAGGGCTAAATTGTTGAATAGATGTGGTAGGAGTGAACACTTTTGCTTTGTTCTTCATGTTAAGGGTAAAAATCCAATGTTTTATAAATAATAGGGTTTTAGTTGTACAGTTTTACATCAATAGCCTTTATCAATCAGGTTGAGGAAGTTCCCTAAAAGAACTTCTTAGTTTGCAGAGTAGTTTTACCATGAATAAGTATTAGAACTTATCAAAGGATTTTTCAGCACATACCAAAATGATGCCATGCTTTGCTGCAATGGAGCTAGAAGGAATGCCTTGATAGGCCTGAACCATTGCAACTTAGACTGGTAAGGTGGGAAATGAGAAATAAAAAAAGGTGGGAAAAATAGGAACTAGGAAGGAACATACTAGAGAGGACACTCTGAGGGACAACCAAGTGGGTGGAAGAATTTGAAGGGCAGAAGAATGACAAATTTTAAGTTAGGTAACTTGGAGGCAAAACCAAAGTAGGTGTACAGATATACTGATTTCTATAAATGAAGATTTATAAATATAAAAGAAAGGAGGTCTGTTTGTAGGCACATTAGAATCATAGAATCCTAGAACTTGAAAGCACTTTGTAGTTTATCTAATTTATTGACTTATTACATGTTTGAAAGTTTTCTATAACATATCAGTCCACAGCACATTTATTAAACATGAATGCCATTAGTCATGGAAATTCCCTTTTATACTATATGGGCTTTTTTACATAATAAAATTCATATTGCTCTGACTTATTAGGCATTATTCTATTCTTTGGCATTAAGTAGACCTCATTTGATAGCCTCATACAGAGCTTCTTCAAGAATACTTAAGAACAATTAAAGAGATAAAATCAGTAAAACTTTGGTATGTTGAGGAGTGGTGATAGAAAACAGTAAAAAGTAAGTTGAATTACATAATCATGGTGTCGATACATTAGTCACAATAAAGAAGATTTAAAAAAAAAACCTCAGTTAGAGGTGGTAGTTGCCTCTTCGTAGTACTAGTAGCACTATTATTACTACTGCTGCTGTTGCTATGGTTTCAGAACTTGTTAATCTCAGAGTGCCTGTAGAACAAGCAAGTGAGCTGTCCAGAAAGTGACCAGAAAGGTGAATCTTGCCCATCTTTACTTATTTACCAAGTGATCAGTGTACTTGTTGGGCATGATTATTTAATACTAATGTTTCTACATCTCTGAAATGGGAATAATGACCCCTACCTCACAGGGTGATTGCAAGAATAAAATGAATTAACATGTATAAAGTGCTGAGACCACTTCATATAACCACTATTTTTATTAATGTAAATAACAAAAATATTTAGGAAAATATATGTAGCATAAATATAAGTATCATATCATGTAATATACTATACATAATAGGTAGTCTATGTTTTTTAAAACATTTGAGAGTATTAGTAAAATTATAGATTTATGTCAAATTTCCTTATAATATTTTTCATAGCCAAATTGACTCATTTTATTATTTGATAGGATCGTCATTGGTACAACTTACAAAATATTGATTATTCTTTCCAGGCATATGAGGAGTTTTTATCTCCCCACCACTGAATGTGTAACTGTACACATGAGTTACTTTAGCTGAAGATATGTGAGGAGACCATCATGTGTCACTTTCAGGCTCAATCACTATCATCTCTGTTCCTATATCATGGCCTCAGCCCTAGAATAAGGAGAGCTTCTAACTATCCCATGTAATGGAAGCAAGAAATATATCTTAATGATACAAGTCACTAATAATTTTTCACTGCAGGATAATCTACATAATATCATCTATCTTGATTACCATAGAAATATGTATCTAGAAATGCGATACTGCCATAAAAAACTTTAAAATAAAGACTGGGAAGTGGGTGGTGAGGCAACTTATCAGACGCTATAAGAATGATGATCTACGTAATGCAGCACCTAGTCATTAGATAAAATTGTTGACAGGGATACTCTGGAAGGCAAATTATAAAAGTATAAATCAGGAAATAAAGATTTAAAAAGAATGCAACTGTGTGTGTTGTTTGTTCATGCTAGCTTAGATAAAAACACTGTAAGTAAGAGATTGGAGCTTAAAAGGACTGACTGGATTGCAAGCAGGAATAAAAGGAAAGAGAAAGAGTGAGTGACAGTGCAGAAAGTTGGGGACTTGTAGGATCAGAAGAAGCCACTGCTTTTTAATACTAATTGGTGAAATATACATCTGAGAAGGTCCTTCAGAGACAAAGGCCAATTAAAACCCAGTCTTTGAGACAGAAATCAAATCAAGGGTATTCCTTCCATATCCACAAGTAAAATCTCTGAACAAATTAAGATCTTTCAAAGAAAAGACCTAATTAAGGTTTTGACACCACTAAATCCTTTTGATTGGACAAAATGGCTCAAGAAAAAGAGCATAAAGTTATGGCTCGCCTGCTGGAACTTGATAAGTTCAAGAAATCAGCAATTAAATTGAAAGAGGGAGACATGAGGATGAGAAAGTCAGGACATATAGCTAACCTAATAAGCTAGTGCAGAAGTGAACTATGTGTATGGCTTTTAGAGCATGGAACTTACTAGAATTAAATACATAATAAGCCTACCAAGTTTCTCAAGAGAATGTTCCTGCAAAAGAAACAGAAGACTTTATGACTGTTTATGACTCAGAGTGACCCTTGGAGTCTCAAACTTTCCAAGGGCAGACTGAGGAAACTGCAGAGACCCTGAGGAGAGATGCTTATTTCAGATGCGCCCAAGGAGGATAACAGAAAAGAGAACATCTTCGAAGTTTCTAGCTGGAGACCATGGAGACCAATGAACTGGACATGCCTTCTCCCTATGATAAACAGGGCCTAGTCAAAGAACATTGTATCCCCTCAGACCACCTCCAGCTGTCATCCTTACATCATTTCCCAATATGCATAAATCACACTGCTGTGGTTCTATCATTGAGTCACCTATTTTATTAGTTCATAGGTCATAGCTCTCTGGATCTAGAGTGGCCATGTGTGGATGTGATACAAATATTCTCACACGTAACTCAGGAATTCTGAAATTTTAGCCAAATGTATGATATGATGGGAATTTTGGATTTTATTCTTGGGAAAGGTATCAGGAAGATGTGTGTATTTTTCACACACACACACACAAAAAAAAAAACCCCACAAATATTTGGTAACCATCAGTGATTGTCACTAATGCTCTTCACTAATATTTCTTGTTCTCTTTCCAGATATTTGTCAAGACTGCATTTATCTACCCCCCTTGAGGTTGAAAACATGTGAATTGTTTTAGCTAATGAAATGTGAGGGGAAGTGATGTGTACCACCCTCAAGCAGAACTTTTAAGAAGATTTAAAAGAAGTAGGAGATATGGGTCAAAGGATACAAATTTCCAGTTAGAAAATGAATAAGTTATTGGGGTCTAATATACAGAATTGTGATTATAGTTAACAATAATATATTATACACTTGAAAATTTTTAAAAGAGTAGATCTTAAATGTTCTCACCACAAAAGAAAATAAATTTCTTTTAATTTTAATTAAGTGATATGATGAAGGTGTTAGCTAATGCTGGGGTGTTAATCATTTTGCAGTATATAAATGTATCCAATCAAGACATTGTGTACTATAAACTTACACAATTCTATATGTCAATTATATATCAGTAAAGCTATGAGAACATTAAACATTTAAACATTAAAATTTTTTTTAAAGTATATTCACCATGCTCTGTCTCTAACATTGCCAAAGCAACCTCAATATTTGAGATAATAGCTGCTAATTCAGAATTGTTCCTGAATTGAGATAGTGTAGAACAGATACCCCTAGCTAGTCCACCATGTACCGCATGCATAGTACATGAGTGAGAATTTTTTGTTTTTTAATTCATTAAAATTTGGAGCTTGTTTTTACTGCAGAATAATCTAGATGCACAATTTATTTAGAGCACTAATTATGCTCTTTACTCTCCTTTAAAGACAATGGTGACTTACCACAAAGTATCAGATAATTTAAAAGCAGGAAAATCATATCACACACACATACACACACGCACACAGGGTGGGGCAAAAGTAGGTTTACAGTTGTTCACATGGAAAATAATAATAAATAATAATATAAGAATAAACTTCCACATACTCACAACTGTAATGCTTTTGCCCGGCTCTGTGTATTAATCCAGAATTACCTCTAGATGACATTTGTGTCCCTCCTTCTTAAAATTATTAAAATACTTTATAATATTTACTTGGATTAAATTGATTTATTTCCAGGATTCAGACTAATTTTAATTTTTAAAAAATATTTCTAGTCCAATAAAATAGCATGCATAGAATTAGATGCTTATTATACTCCTTATAGAAATTACCTGAAAATGATCTGTAGCACACACTTTTAAACATTATTTTGTATGTTATATGCACAAGTAACAAAATGACAAAACTCATTGCTGATAGAAGCATTAATTGGAGAAGGCGTAGGATGATGTTGAAAATAATGGTAAATTCTGATGGCAGCAGTTCAGATTTGTTTACTAGTTTCTAAAGGAAGAACATACATAACTTGTCTGTGCATGACGTATGGCCCTAATTGGCCAGTTAGAACATGTAAGTAGGTATGTAGAAAAAGGGGAGAATGATGTTACATAAGTCCATGTGTACAGAACTTACCTCTAGCAAACGAAGGATGAGAATTAGTTAAAGGCAATGGGGCAGGTATGCAAAGAAAAATATCTTCAGAAAGAACATGCAGAAAGGCCCTGAGGTAGAGAGTAGTATGGTTCAAAGTCCAAAGTAATGGAAGGCTACAATAATTTTATTATAGAGAGCTGGGTAGTGGTGGGGGGATCATAGAGAGTGGTGACAATGGACAGTGGTATCGAATGTGGCCAGATCCTATAGATCAATTTAAGGAGTTTTAAGCTCATTCTTACAGAAATGGTAAGGTATTAAAAGATTTAAGTGAAGAAATAAAATATCAGATTTGCATTTTAAAAGATCATCCTGGAAGACTCTAAAAATTCTATACGTATTATATATTTGATTCATAAATAATCCTTTGATAATTCACTCAACATGTATTAATTGAGCATCTTTGTGACAGTACTGTCCCTTGAGATACATAGTCCCTTTTTACATAATGCACAATACTGTGTATAAAACATTGGTATGTGTCTTGTATACATTAGAACAGCTATACAAAATAAATGTTAATAAAGCTTATTTCTTCAGAATTCTGAACCTGGAAAAGCCATATTTAGCACATACAGGCACCCCCCAAAGGGTTTGATAAAACAAATTACTGGGCCCTATCCTCAGATAACTTGCCAGTGATGCAGATGTTGCTGGATCTGGGACCATACTTTAAGAATCACTGAGCTCAAATTCTAACCTTAAAAAGTACTCCCAGCACTCTTCAAACTCAACAGTAACAACAACAACAAAAACTCACTGATGTTGGAATAGTGCCCCTTAAACTATAATGTACATGCCAACTGATTGTGAATGTTGTTCAAAAACACATTCTGATCCAGGTTTTCTAGGGGGAGCCCAAGGTTCTGCATTTCTAAAATGCTTCCGGGTGGTGATAACTATGCTGATTCATGATACGCACTTTGAATAGCAATGTATAGAGCAGATAAGTAACCTGGAAGCTTACTACAACACAGACATCTCAGGCCCTACCCCACACCCAGTCAGAATCAATATTTAAATCAGATCTCCAGGTGATTCCTATGCACTTTAAAGTATAATAAGCACTGTTACAAAGCACTGGTTCTCAAATTTGGCTAGACACAGAAACTGCCTAGAGAAACGTAAAAATACTGATGCCTGTGTCTCATTAAGAGGATTCCTTCTTTCTTTGGTGTAGGTTCAGCCTTAGCATTGGTGCTTTTACATGCATCAAAGTTTGAGGCTTCTTCTAAAGCCTTGCAACTTGAAGTGGAGTCTATGGAGCAGCAGCAGGTGCACACGTGAGTTTGCTAAATGCAGTCTCTCAGGTCCCACACAGACTCACAGGTCCCACCCTGGACACATTGCATCTGAAGTTTCCTTTGAGCAAGAGCCTGCGGTGCATATTAAAGCTTGTTTCCCAATACCATTAGCGTAACTACTAGCCACATGTGGCTATTTCAATTTTAGTTAATCTAACCACAGAACCATCTTAAAATGGTCCTCGTCGTCGTCGTCGTCGGCAGCCGTCCGTCTTGAGAGACGATGGCGTAGCTTCTCGAGAGTCTATCTGCACCGCCGAGAATGGCTGTGCAGTCCGATTCGGGAGTGACAATCCCTGCCGCACTTGGTACAGGTGAAGGCAGATGGCTGTTGTTGCTGCTGCTGACGCTGCTTCCGCCTCGATCTTTTCTGGACCGCCTCCTCGTTGCGCGCAGCCTCTGCGCGTGACGTACCTTGCCTGACCGCGAGCCTCCAGGCTAGGCGGTCGTCTGCTTGAACTTCCCATGTGTTGAGATTGATGGAGCATTGTGTCATGTCCTTTTTGCAAATGTCTTTGAACCGCAGTTTTGGGCGCCCTGTCATCCTCTTGCCTTCTGCTAGCTCGCCGTAGAGGAGGTCTTTGGGGATACGGCCTGCATCCATTCTTTTGACATGGCCGAGCCACCTGAGGCGTCTCTCGCTAAGAACTGCATGCAAACTGCTCATATTGGCTCGCTTCAGCACCTCGGTGTTGGGGACCTTATCCTGCCAGGCGACATGCAGGACGCGTCGCAGGCACCTCATGTGGAAGCTGTTGAGTTTCCTTTCGTGCCTTGCGTAGGTGGTCCACGTCTCGCTGCCATAGAGGAGAGTGCTGAGTACGCAGGCTTGGTAGATGCGCAGTCTGGTTTTCTCAGTGAGGCTGGAATTGTTCCACGCTCGCCGGTTCAGTCTGGCCATAACTGTGGCTGCCCTGGCGATTCTCCGGTTGACCTCCAAGTCGACTGACAGAGAGCTCGAGATGGTGGACCCGAGGTAAGTGAAGTCGTTGACAACCTCCAGGGTGTATCCGTCGATGGTGATGCATGGGGGAGTCCCCGTGCCTTGAGCCATAACATTCGTCTTCGTCAGGCTGATGGCTAGTCCGAACTCCTTGCATGCGTGGGAAAGGCAAGTGACTAGCTGCTGGAGTCCCTCTTCGGAGTGTGATGTCAAAGCTGCGTCGTCGGCGAAGAGCATCTCACGGATGAGCACCTCTTTGACTTTGGTCTTGGCTCGTAGACGGGCCAGGTTGTAGAGCTTGCCATCGGATCTGGTGTGAATGAAGACACCCTCGCTGCAGTCCTTAAAGGCATATTGGAGGAGCATGGAGAAGAAGATTCCGAACAGCGTAGGCGCGAGGACGCAGCCCTGCTTTACTCCGCTGCTGACTGGGAAGGCCTCAGAGGTTGCGCCGTTGTAGGACACCGTGCTGTGCATGTTGTCGTGAAAGGACATGACCACAGCAAGCAGATGTGGTGGACAGCCAATCTTCCGTAGCAAGCTGAAGAGTCCGCTTCGACTGACCAGATCAAACGCCTTCGTGAGGTCAATAAAGGCGAGGTAGAGTGGTTTATGCTGCTCGTGACACTTCTCCTGCAGCTGGCGTAGGGAGAAGATCATGTCCACTGTTGAGCGGCCAGCTCTGAAGCCACACTGGGACTCTGGGTAGACGCGGGAAGCAAGGGTCTGCAGGCGGGCAAGAGCGACCCGGGCGAATACTTTGCCGACGACGCTGAGGAGAGAGATGCCCCGGTAGTTGTTGCAGTCGCTGCGGTCTCCTTTGTTCTTGTACATGGTGATAATGTTGGCGTCTCTCATATCCTGGGGGATGTAACCCTCCTTCCAGCAGCGACAGAGTAGATGGTGGAGCGGCTGTAGCAGGACTGGTTTCCCGCTCTTTAGGATTTCTGGAGGGATTCCGTCGCTTCCTGGTGCTTTCCCGCAAGCGAGGCGGTCGATGGCTTTGCCGAGCTCTGCCGCAGTAGGTGGGGTGTCTAGCTCCTCCATGACTGGTAGGTCTGGGATGGCTTTAAGAGCAGTGTCTGTTACGGTGTTCTTCGTTGCGTACAGCTCGAGGTAGTGCTCGGTCCACCGCCGCATTTGCTGTTCCTGGTCAGTGATGACCTCACCTGTCTTGGACTTAAGGGGGGCGATCTTGGAGGGGATTGGGCCTGTTGCCTTCTTGATACCCTCATACATTCCTCGTGCGTTGCCTATATCGGCGGCTTCCTGAATGCTTCTGCACAGGTTTAGCCAATAGGTGTTGGCACAGTGGCGGGCGGTCTTCTGGACTTTGTTCCTGGCAGCCCGTAGAGCTTGAAGTGTACTGGGAGTGGGCGTGACCTTGTAAGCCAGTAGGGCCTTCCTCTTAGCCTCGATCACGGGTTCCATTTCTTCCCAGTGAGCCTCGTACCAGTCAGCATTCTTCCGCTCTTTCTTCCCGTAAGCAATAATGGCGGAGTTGTATATGGCGTCGCGGAGACGTGGCCAATTGGATTCGATAATGTCATCTGCCGCCACTCCCTCGCCGAGTGCATCTTCCATCTTGTTGATGAATTGCTGGGTCTTAACTGGGTTGCTGGCACAACTGGTGTTGATGCGTGGGCGACCCTTCATCTTGGAGTGGTGCAACCTCTTCGGCATTATGCGCACCTTGCTTACCACGAGGGCATGGTCCGTGTCGCAGTCTGCACTGTGGTAGCTGCGGGTGAGGAGGGTGCTGCCAATATCCGTTCTTCTGGTGATGACGAGGTCAAGCTGGTGCCAATGACGGGAGCGGGGGTGCCTCCATGACACCTGGTGGATCTCTTTGCACTTGAAGAATGTGTTTGTCACACACAGGCCGTGGTGACACAAAAGCTCAAGCAGTCGCTGACCATTCTCATTGATCTTTCCTCTCCCAAAGTTTCCAAGGCAGGTGGGCCAGGCCATGTGGTCGGCTCCTACTCTTGCGTTGAAGTCTCCAAGGAGATAGAGAGCGTTACTTCTGGGAATCTTGGATAACGCTTCGTCCAGTGCATGGTAGAACTGTTCTTTCTCTTCGGTGGTGGCGCAAAGGGTTGGGGCATACGCGCTAAGAATGCTGACTGGGCCGAAAGTTGTTGACAATCGGAGGGTAAGTAATCTCTCTGTGCCTCCTGTGGGTGGCTCTATGGAGTTAACAAGCGTGTTCTTCACAGCGAACCCAACACCGTGCTGTCTTGGTTGGTCCGGAGACTTCCCTTGCCAGTAGAAGGTGTAGTTGGTTTCTCTGATAGTTCCATTGTTGGCCAACCGGGTCTCCTGTAGAGCCGCAATGTCGATGTTTAGTCGTGCCAGTTCCCTATCGATGACAGCGGTTTTCCTGGCACCCTTGATCCACGGAAGGTCTGCAGTAAGTCCGGGGCACATGGTCCTGATGTTCCAGCTAGCGAGGCGAAGAGCCGGAGGCTTCTTTCTTGTTGTTTGCTTGGAATTAACTGGTGCGGGTGTTTTGTGGCCCACTTTTCGAGAGGCGCCTCTCTGATCCCCACGCACCCAGTGGGGCAGGCGAGCCATGGCGAGACGGTAGCTGTCCAGTGAGGTGCGATGACCTCTCCCACCGTCAGAGGAGACCCTTGGCGCTCGTTTCCTTCACCAATCGGATGAGCTTATAACCGGTATCTGTCTCCTCCCGTGTTGAGTCGACATCTTGCGATGACGCTGGAGTGTCCTCTCCAGTGGAGCTGAAGCTACAGAGCCTGGGCAGGGTGATATGGAGGGTCTGCTGTTGCCCATGCAGCAGACCCCCCCTCTCTTCGCAGCTGAAGGAAAATGGTCCTATCCTGTTGCTAACAAGGAAATGAGTTGGTTTTCAGAGACAACACCAAAACTGCAAGCCATGCAGGCAAAGTAAGCACACAGGAGAGAGCCTTGACCTCAAGCTGCACCCGGAACCCAAGTCTCACAGCATCCCCAAACCTACCTCGGAACCAAAGGATCGGAACACAACTGCAACTTGAACACTGTGACCCTTTCACAGGGGAATGAAAAGTCCATTGTCCAGGAAGATCTGGTGCTGAAGCCTCTCACCGTCAATGGCCCAGTTTCAGAGCTCTCCAGTGAAAACTAACCCACCAAAGCTTCTGCATACCTCTTCGCCCAAACCCCTTAAAAATGAGTCCTGAACCCTGGATTGAGGAAGTAGATTTGGGCTTTCTCCCCATCTCCTCACTTGGCTGCCTTGTGAAATAAACTCTTTCCTTGTTGGATACTCCTGCTTTAATGATAGTTCTTACTGCTTGTTGGGCATACAAATTTGTGGATTCAATTACATTAATTACAATAAAAAAATTAAAAATTCAGTCCTTCAGTCTCCATAGCCACATTTCAAGTGCTCAGTGGTTACATGGGGCCAGAGGCTACCATATTGGACAACATAGATCTTGAACATTTTCATCACGGCCCCAAGTTCTGTGGGACTGCAATGCTGAGAGCTCGGCTCACTGTATCTAAAAATTATTGGGCATAAGCATCCCTATGTTCGTTGCAGTGTTATTTACAATTACCAAGATATGGAAGTGTAAGAAACAAGGAAATAGTGACTCCCAAACCAGCAGAAAATCATTAGTAACACAGGAAATTTTACCTTTTGTGACAGTATGGATGGAACTGGAGGACGTTATGCAAAGTGAAAGAAGACAGATAAGTGCCATATGATTTCACTCATATGTGGTATCTAATGACCAAACTGATCCAACAAGCCAAATAGAGACAGATTCATAGATGGACAGCAGGATGACAACTACTGAGGAGGGAGGTTATGGGGTAGAGGGATCGAGCAAAAACAAAAAAGGACTCATGGACATGGACCACCATGTGGTGATTGCTGGGGGAGGATGGTATAAGGGGGTTAAATGGTAATGGAAAAAAGACAATAAAATTTTTTTCAAATTATTGGGCAAAGTCAAGTTTAAAATAGGTATATTTTAATACATCAATTTCATACATCTTTATAAAAAGCACATTATAAATAAATAAAATTACTTAATTTTCTGAGTTTGCTTAGAGATCACCAGTGCAACTCCTATGCACAGATCCTACAGAGTAATTTCTTTTTATACAAAAGTATTACATCTAGGTTTATGTGAAGTGAAGACTTTTCCTGCTTTAGATTCTGAAAAGGCTATTTCCTTCCAGCTCCCATTCATGCTAAAGGTGTCTCTGAACTGTGCTCAGGCAGCTGTGCTCTTACAAGGTGCTTCAGGGAATAGAAATTTACTCCCTCTACTTAAGTCAGGAGGATAACTAGGAAGCTGGCTGATTTAATTTTTGAGAAAGGTCTTGACGTTTTTTCCTCTATTTACAAAAATATCCTCAGGGGCTGAATGACTCACCAAGTCGGCCATCACAGCCATCCCAGGTATGCAACTGGGGGTTCGTTTTGTTAACATGCAGCAACTGATCGCTGCCAGGGTCAGAACTCCAGACACACTCACATTTATGGAAGGAAAGATGTTTGGAAGGCCTTCTTCCCTTTTAATTGTGAAATCCGAAATGGGGAAAATTTGTTTTAAGGCACCCTTAGGCATTCCTATGTTGTATTATTTAGAGTTTGACAGTAAATCATCTGCCGCTTAAAAATTCATTTACCAGAAAGGCTTTCATTCCATCCTAATGCTTTGGCTTCTAGTTTACAAATAAATCTCCTGTTCGCCTCATAGTGAAGCACATTGCTACTAAGGAACAAAATTAAATAATGAAATATATTTAGAAATCACTGTCGGGGAGGAAAAAAATCTCTTCTAGGCTTGTAGATTCTTCTGGTTGGCCTAATAATCAAATTGAGATGAGACAGAGTACCAGGAGAAAAACACACTGAAGTTTAATAACATGTATACCTTCTTTACGTATACATGGGAGAGACCCAGGAAACTGAATAACTGGCCAAAATGGCTGAAGCCACCACCTTAAAAATCATCCTCAGCTAAAGACAAAAAAAAAAAAAAAAAAGATGCTGAGGGTGGGGAGATAATGGGAGTTTAGGGTAAAAGCCCAGTAAACAAGGGAAAGATTGTTATGCAGATTTGAGTCCTTGCCTTCTCCACAGGCGGGCCTGGTAGAGTGAGGGAGACACCCTTACAGATGGAGATTTCCTTACAATGTAAACATGTTTACAAAGGGTAACTTCTTTGTTTACAGAGCTTCTCTTCCCTCTGCTGTTTCTTAAAATTAGACAGCTCAAGATAATTCTTATGCCAGAGAGACATATTTTGGAGTGACAAATCGCCCTACACTGTATTTTAAATAGACAATTTATAAACTGTGACTTTTCTGTAGTTTTATACATTTATACATTTAAAAAACTGTCAAGTTCTGATATTAGAGTGGGAGAGGAAACCAAGAAAAAATAACTATTCTAACACAATGATCATTTCATATCCTTGTAATTTAAAATATTTAATAAGCCAAAGTAGGTAAGGGAGATGATTTGGGCATACTACATGTGAGTGTAAGTTATTTCTCCAAATTATAAAAATATATTAAACATTTATAAACCAAACCTTAATGAAAATTTTAAATTTTAGATAAATATTACTAAAGAATGCCCAAAGACATAAAAATATTTACTGAAATACATTCATGCACATACATTTCCAAGGCTTTGCTTTGTGCTCTTATAGAAGTATGCATATAGAATGGGAATGAGTTCTGTGTTTACAGAGTTAGGTTATAGCATTTATAAGTATTTTCTGTTTTATGGTATATGTGTAATAATTACAGAATTCATAAAATTAAAACAATGAAAATTCACAAAAGAACTACAGCTCTTTCTGGATTATCCTTTCCTTCCCATATCTAGAACAATGCTGATTTTACAGAAAATTTGGAATGATAAATGTTTCAAATCTGGAATGTAATTTTCCATATGAACTGATGTCTTAGTGAGAGAGCAGATATTCCACAAAACTCAAATGACCCAAACATCACTGACTACTCAGTAATGTTTCCAACAGATGAGCAAAGGACTTCAAGGAAAATGATCAGATTGCTTAACTATTATTTCCAAATAATCTGCCAACTTGGTTGTGGGTTCAGGCCAAAATCTGCTTGACATTCCCAAACAGTATCACCTGCATTTGTTTCGGGCTGAAGGAAGGAGATCTGTTGAGTTTTTGACATTATGGTGTGTTTGCAATGTGAATTTCCTGTGCATATTTCTCAAGTAGGTGAAGGCAAATTGCAAACTTACCCAAAGTTAAAAATAAGCTGAAAGGTGTCTTGTCCATAGTTCCTTGGTTCTAGCAATGCTGTTTTCAGTTTTTCATACGTAGAGTAGAGTAGCACAAATCCAGATTCCTGGATCTCATCTCATAGTCACCTAGGGAAGTTCATGGGCAATAAAAATCAACCACAAGGAAGAAGTGATTAGACAGAGAAGTCACTGATAGAAGTATTTAATTGAAGGGTGGTAAGTATAGGGAAAGGGAGGTAAGACACTACAAAATGAAAAGAGAAGCTAGAAATGTTATACAGTTGAATCATCATTACTAAAGATTGCCACAAAAAATAACACATTTCATAGTTACACACTGAAATATATACTAGCAATACCCTGCAAATAAATTATAAACTTCAACAACCTGATTGATATTTAGATGAATGTCTTATGGCATACAAAGGGACGAAGTCTTCATGCATGAATAGGGAACTGCAACTCAAATGGCAGTGGGGACCGGCCAGTAATATACAAAGGTGAAATGGGCCAGATGAAAATTGAGTTGATCTAGGGAATGTGAATAAACATAGAGAAATCAGAAATCATGACATATACACAGAACCATGGACGGTTTACCATGAAAGGCACATAGAGGCATGAGACCAGATAAGACCTGATTAGAGAGAAAAGCTAAGGATTTTGCATTTCATCTTTAAAAGGTATAAGAAGGAAATGATTATGGTATATAGTTTAGAAAGATTTTGTTAGTAGTATTGTGTAAAATTCTCTTGTCCTCATGAGACAGAGGTCTACAGAAATCATATGTCCAAAGTAGAAATCTAGACAATGTAAGAACTAGAATTCAAACTCATCACGCTCATTTCTGGTTCGCTTTGGGATGCAGTGATATGAAATGATTATCTATTTGTATTGGCAGATGCAAAGGAAAGCCAATCACTTTATTTCTAGACAAAGGAAACATCTGTATTTGAATGAACATTTCTGGAGACTTGAGTTGGATATGTGTAAATATATTTTAAAAACAAATATCTAATGCAGTGTTGTGTATATTTATATATTTAATATGTGAATATTGACGATGAAGATATAGAGCATGTGAAATTGCTCAATTTCTTCCTGTGCAGTTATTTCAGAAGCTGACCTTCAGAATTCATTAGCAGCATTACTAATTGACTCAACTATTGACTTATGTGACCTTTAGTAAAAGCCTCAATTCAAATACTAAATCTAACAGAGGCAGAACACTCTCTAAGGTAGTTTATTTTGTGGTATTCAGTTTTTGTTATGGAAATACCAAAAATATACTGAAGTTGAGAGACTAATAACAAAACACCATGTACCTATCACCCTACTTCAACAATTATTAACTCTCAAAGTCTCTGGGAAAGGGGCCAAAGATGCTGGTTAATATTCTACAATACAAAACCTCCATGACAAAGAATTATCCAGTCCAAAATGTCAGTGGTACTGCTGTTGAAATATATCGATCTAGATTCTAACTCACTCTGTCCCTTTTCTGCATTATTGTTAAGCAAACCCCAAACACCATATAATTTCATCCATGCCTTTTTTAGTGTGTATCTAAAAAATTAAATGTTCTGAAGAATTTTAAAAGCATGGTGAATAGGTTGTTTTTGGTTTGTTTGCTTGTTTGCTTGCTTATTTCTTAAACCCATACCTAGTGAAAGGATTCAGAAGTCTACCAAGGATCAGTCACTTTGGCATGTGAATTACTTTGAGCTCAAGGCAAATGAGACTCTGCAGGCTCAAGAGAAACTTTTACCTCTCCCTCTCCCTTAAAGAATTTAAATTGGGGGCTTTGCCCATAATCAGAGTTACTAACAGAAATAACTTTTTATGCCCTATTTATAGGGCGGGACAAACATCAAATTACTGATTATCTGCTTTTAGAGTCCTATGAATTACCCTTCGCCCCTCTGAAACTCGGGCCTCTTACCTCATCCCTTACCTCAGGATGCCATATATACCTCATTTTATCTTTCTGTCTCTGAATCATTCTGTGGGATCTCTGACTCGCCCATGTATGTGGGGTTGTTGTACATACAGATGTAATTAAATTTGGTCATTTTCTTCTGTTACTCTGTCTCATGTTGATTTAATTATCTGATTAGCAGAAAGAGCCTAAAAGGGTAGAGGAAAATTTCTTTATCCTTCACACTAGCCAGCCCCTGATCTGTTTTATATCCCAAAGAGATACCATATACAAACCACATTTCCCAGTTTCTGTTGCCAAATGGATTCTTATTAGGTTTGGCAAATGGAAGGCACTTGGGTGGAGAATGTTTCAGGTGACATCTCCAATAATATCCTGAGTGTATCTACCTCCTGTCTGAAGTCCACCTCTACTGAGTTAAATTGGGTATCCCCCAATTCATGTCCACCTTGAACCTATGAATGCAACCTTCTCTGGATATAGGGTCTTTATAGGTATAATTAATTTAAGATGAGGTCCTACTGGACTAAGGTTGTTCTTAAATCCAAGGACTGGTGCTTTTATAAGAAGAAGATAATCTGAACACAGAGACACAGAAGAAATAGACACACAGAGGAAAGATGGCCACATAAAGGTGGAGGCAGAAATTAGAGTGATGCAGCCATTAACCACCAGAAGCTAGGAAGAGGCAAGAACAGTTCTTCCCTCAAGCTTTCAGAGGGAGCAAGGCCCTGCTGATACCTTCGTTTCAAACTTCAAGACCCCTAAACTATAATGAACTAAACCTCTGTTATTTTATGCCACTCAGTTTATATTGTTACGGCAGCCAAGAAAATGAACATAGCATGCCTTCCTGGTCCCCGTTCCCACTGGGTGGTACCTGATATGATTCTAGGTTCTATTCAGAAGTCTTAGGTCCTCATCTTTGGAATTTTTGTTTTTTCTTTCAGCCCTACAGATGGTAGTAGCACCACACAGTTGGTAATCTCTGAGTTCACTCACCTTCCTCAGTTTTAGTTTTTCTAATGTCTTTATAACTAATTCCTTATATAAATACCTTGTAATGAACTGGTGTGATTTTTTGTTTTCTTTACTGGGTCCTTATACACATGGAAAATATAGTACCAAATTTAGTAATTTTTGTAGAAACTATTTATCGCTGGACAGAACTTGTGTTTCTTTTAACTTCTCTGTTAAATAGTATCAATAAAAGGATTATATTGATTTTGTTTAATATTTTGCATTTTTATGAGAAATCTGATGTAAATTCACTTGCATAAGCATTATCACTTAGTACTTTTCTATTTGGGCAATACTTTGCAGACATGACTTAGAGAAAGTGGCACTTAATTTTTACAGGAATATAATGCAAAAGTATAAACCAGGGGTGTGCAAACTTTCTCTGTAAAGGGCCAGATAGTAAATATTTTAGGCTTTGCCAGCCATACGGTCTCTATCACAAATATTCGGCTCTGCTACATTAGCATGAAAGCAATCATAGGCAATATGTAAATAAGTAAACATGGCTGTATACCAATAAAACTTTATTTACAAATAAAGGTGGTGGGCCTGGTTTGTCCTATAAGCCACAGTCTGCTGACTCTGCTATAAACTATCTAGAATTTTCAATGCGTATTTTCCATTGATATCACATATACACACTACACGCATCTGTATCATTTTATACAGAGAAAAAGTATATAGTTTCTTTCCCTTAAGAGAAATCAATTTTTCAAAGATCTCCTAGCCTTTACTCTCTCAGTATTTCATTCTTTCAAAGATTGATATCTTGAAAAAGAGTCATTAGGCCAAAACATTAGATCTCAGGGATAAACTTGCAGAAAATTGATTGAGTTAACAAATCTACTTAATCTTTGTTAAACTCTCCTTACACTGTTATGTAGAAGGATAAAAAATATTTTATATCAACAACTAGTCAGGATTTATTTTTTTCAGTATCACATTTTTGTTCCACTCTCAAACACCCCCTGAAAACAAAATAAAATATGTTAAAAGGTAAATTGTTTTGGCCACACACAGGTAACAAAGAACATATGACTTAATTCATATTTTCCCTAGACTCAGATATTTTTAAGACATGCCCTAATTTGTTTTATTGTTCTTAACCCGCAGCTTAGTTCCTGACTCCTGGTAAGTCACCAAATAATATTTGCTGAATAAATAAGCACATTATTCTAAGATGGTCAATATGTATAATCATATGTCATGTTGAATCTATGACTGGTTATTTCATAAATACAGAAGTTAAAAAATCGGCTTATGTGGACAAAAATATATTGATGCAAAGGAAGAATCTTCTAAATCTGAATGTAGAGAGAGGTGCTAACAGGTGTTAATTTTACACTGAGGACAAGTGTTCTCTTCGAATAGTTTCTCTTTGTCATGTGCAGGCAGATCCAGTATCCACAGGCTTATAACAATATTGAGTTATGTCCTGGGGTTAATCAAGTCTGACATCATGGTATACTCGATAGAATTTAAGAGTGAGATGTCCTTTCAGGTGCTTGAATGTCGTACAACAGTCCACAGTAAGCATGCATGTAGGCAGGCCTAAACTGGCTGCTAGTTCCTGAGTATCTAAATTTGTGACAATTTGTGAATGAATCACCATGCCCTCCACAGAACTTGGCAACTGGATCAGCGCTTCTGCATCTGGCGTTGTACACAATTTGCATATTGTGGAAGTGAAGCACTTTGCAGTCTCTGAAACCCAGCTCATTATGGTGTGATGAGCTCATAGCCATGTGTTTTCCATCTTTAGTTCTAATTTCAGGGCAGCCGGAGTTAAAACCTAAGGACATATATACATAGCTTATGGATAATGATTGGCTAAGTTGTTTTTACTTTAGTAAATTTAAGATGTTAAATTAAGCACAACTCAACCAACTAAAGTGGAAAGAGGACAGACAAAAGTCTTCCCTCCTTAATAGTTTTTACCAAAAAAAAAAAAAAAATATATATATATATATATATATGTATATGTGTGTGTATATATATATGTATATGTATATATATACACACACATATAAATGCCAGAAGTGGTTATTAAAGTTAAAACTACCTCCACAACTTATGTTTAGTTTCCATAAAATACTTTTAACAATCATAAATTCATGGGAACCATGTGCTCAAACATTGTTTATAAAATGTGACGGTAATTATGTTTTTTCTATTTTTTAAAGCTTGATTTGGTTGTTACTGTATTTAAAAACAAGAATAAATGAGCATATGGGAGTAAAGGTTTTTTGCAAATTTATTTACCATGTAAAAAATATATTAGATAGAAGAAAAAATTTAGATATGTGCCATGGAGCCAGTATTCATTACATAGATTATAAGAAATACAAACAGAAGGGCACACAACCATATGCTGCCCATTACTATTAGAATTCTAAATGCATTGACAATTAATGTTTTGGAAATTCATCCTAGCACCAATATCCAGCTCCCCTACAGACTTATTAATTCCCTGACTTTCTCTTACAAATAATAATTTCAAGAATCAGAACTTTGGACTTAAACATTTTATTATGATTACATTTTTGTGATATGTTATTTAAAAATAATTTTGAGAAAAGACCACGAATGAAGAATGGTCATAGTATTTTTATAGCATGGGGAAGGAAGCAAGATAAATATAAAAAACAATATATCTTCTGAGGACTTAGGAAATCTTTGTCTGAAAAAAAATCACATCATCAATGCATTTTGTGTTTTCACATATCCACAAATGTAGATCGGTGTTTTTAAAGGTAAATGAAAACTTTGTTGATGTATTGGCACATCATCAAATTGCCAAGTGTTACCTATTCGTGGGATTACTTTGGTGTTGTGAAAAAGAAAAAATACATACGCATATGTATACACAAACACAAAAAAGGTACATATTTTGCAAAATGCTTTTAAAATAAAAAATGAAATTGAGTCAAAGGACTAATATTTTTACTTAAATCGGTTTGAATGTTTAGACTGCCCATCAATTATTCATTTTCTCACACTGATTTTTGTTCTGTTAAACCCAGGTAAATTGCCTTGACCTTGACAAAGTTAATTTCGTGACCAGATTAAGTTTGTTGGGCCTGTGCTTCTTCATCAGGACTTTGGACATGTTGCTCAAACTCTCTCATCTTTAATTACCAAAGGGGTTAATGATAGAATCTTCTTCATGGGGTTGTGGAAATTAAATGAGATCATTTATTTAAATCATTTCACAGAGTTTCTAGCATATAGTACATGTTCAAAAATTATTAGGATACCATCTAGTATTTTCACTTTAATTTATAAAAACATAAAGTAAATTATAAGAGGATTAAAGTGGCCCACATAATAGGAAGGCCGCTGGTAGGCCTCCATTGTGCACAACTAGATAAACATGGTTCAAAATGTCATTGGTATTTTCTTCCATCTCTCAGCTCTGCTTTCCTATGTTGGCTTTATTCTCATATCAGGTCTTGACATGATAGGAAAATGCTTGTATTCACAAGTTATAGTCACAGAAGAAAAGGAAAGATCATTCCCTGTAGTTCTGGCAACAACCTCAGAAGGATTCTTGTCTGGCAAGTCTGTAAGGCCAGGGAGAAGGAGCAGTCTGGGGGATATTAATGGACCATGTTGGGGGATGGTGTGGTAGGTTAGCCCTGCTTTGAAATGCCTGGGCTAAGCAGGATTACTATGGAATGATTGTGAGGTCATCCAAGAAAGGAAGACACATTTAAGAGTCTAAAAGACAAGTCTGCTAGTTACAACCTATTACTATGATGACTGTTTTAAATAAGTACATTCACTCAAAAGTCTGCCATTGAACTTTTCTTCCAGCATTTTATTTTCTCTTAGTCTTTTCTGGATAGTCACTATTTTCTCCAAGATTCTCTTCTCCTTTGCAGCTCATACTGGTTAGTTAAAAATACCAAAATTACTTTTGTCTAACTAGGTAAATGATGCCAGAAGTCAAGCCCCAAAAAGGTAGTGCTTTACAAACTTGCTCAAGGTTATCTAAAAACCACAGTGGAGATCAAAGCTTACTTGGAATGGTGTTTAAGAAATGCTAATCATGGAAAGGCTACATTTGTTCAAATATGAATTGAAAATAAATATTTACTTTAACATTTAAACTTGGGATAAAAGCGATATTTGATGATTCAAAGATAAGGTGGTGCAGAAGTTAAAAGCATGGGTAAAAAGGCTTCTCCCTCCTTTATGGATCTGACTCCTAGGTACATCTGCCAAAAAGGAATGCATTTCAGTTTAGAAGTAGAGAAGGCAGTTTAAATGTTAAAGATTTCATAGCATTTTTCATGTGAAAGAAAGTATTTTTCCTATCTCCTTTCTTAGCTAACAGAATCTCAGTTAAGAACTAGGAACAGAGCCTATTCTTTAGCATTATTCGTGGATATTTTCAGTGAAGGCAATATTCATTGTATCCACATGAAAAACAAAGGATGGAAGAGTCAAATTTTATGATCTTAGTGTTCTGATGGCATTTTAATGGAAGACACAAATGTGATATCTAATGTTGTAATTTAAAACATAAAGATTTCTTCTTTAACTTTGTTTGTGATTGTAATTTTTAAATACTCTTAATTTTAAAACAGTTTTAGATTTCTAGAAAAACACTAACAGAATACAGAGGGTTCCCATATACCCTACATCTAGGATACCCTATTATTAGCATCTTACATTTAGTGTGGTACATTTGTCACAGTTAATGAGCCCATAATGTTACATTATTATTAACTAAATTTTATACTTTATTCAGAATTCCTTCCTTTCTTGTTAATATCCTTTTTTTCCGCCTCAGGATCCCATCTATGTAACCACATTACCTTTAGTTATCTTGTCCCCTTAGGCTCTCTCGGCTGTGACAGTTTCTTGTTTTTGATGACCAGCACAATGTCATATGTCAAATATATTTCAATTAAAAAAAAAAAAAAAACAGATTTCTGAGAAGCACTGGCCAAGCATTTTTTAGAATGCCCCTCAACTGGAGTTTATCCAATGTTTTTCTCATGATTAGACAGCATTATGGCTTTAGGGAGGATGACCATAGAGGTAAAAATGTCTAGATTTGTCTTGTAATAAGGAGGAGACGGGTGACTTCTGATAGTCTTTAAATGGCAGAGCTGAAAGAGAACTCATGGCTTTGAGAAGTGAATCCTAAGGCACTGACATGATTTGTATTAGACTGCTTAAGCAGAAAGTAGAAGATGTGTATACCTAACAGAATTATAGCTCTTCTCAAATACATAGCTCACAAGCTTTGTCCTCAAAATGGATAGTTGGCTCTTTGACTGAACACCAATTTACTGGGTTTTCTTGAAAACATGTCTTACTTTTATTAACTTTTATATATGTGAAAAATTGTAATGGTGGGAAAATGTTTTCTTCTTGGAAGGGAATTATTTAATTCAATATTAAGTAAAAGCTCTCAACAGCAATATCACATAGGAAAAAAAGTAAATGTATCATCAATTACTCTCTACAAAGTATTCACAACATTGTTGAATAATTTAGAATAATGTCTCATATAAGAACAATTATCTTTTTTTCTATTTTTTGTCATATCCATTTTTATGAAGAATGTTGTTTAGATAACCTTGGTCTGATTATTAACAATTAATCTTTTTTTGAAGTCAAGAATATCTTACAGATGGGCCTTTCCAATCAATGCCATACTATTTTGCCTAAAATTTAGTATAGATCCAATTCAAGAAAAGCAAAGTAAATACTTTAATAAAATAAGATTTTTTCCCTAAAGCTAAATGGAAGAGAAAGCCTTCACCACATACCTTTATAGAATATCATGAGTAGGTTCACGTTATTTTTGATTTTAAAAAAACTTTCCTAGAAATAAATTACTTGATTTAGTTTTCTTTTTCAAAATCAACATTGCTCCAAACTACAAATAAATTGAGTCCTATAATCTTGAAAGAAGCCAAATTTCTAAACCCTAAGTTGAAAACTACATACTCAATTTATAGATGATCAAAACTGAATCTCAGTGGATATAACCATGAGTTATTTATAGCAGAATGAAATACCTTTAAAAAAAAACAATTTTAGGTCAGTATTTTAAAAGTAAAATTATGTATTATATTTCTCATTAAAGACGGTAGAACACAGCCATTTTCAAATATCTTCCAGGGAATGAACTCAAATAAAGAAAAGAAAGAAATCAGAAATAGAGAGAAATAAATATTACCCATGCACCAATGTAACAGCCACAACCTTCAATCACAAGGTTTAAAGTACGTTGATTCTCATTATTTGCAGTAGTTATGTTCTATAAAGCCACCACAAAAACAGAATTTGTGAAAACTAGATAGACCATTGCTTCTAGGAGAAATACAGGTTTAGATTCCTGTGAGTTTATGGCCACAGTATTTTCATCATGGAGCAACACATATTCTTGTTTCATATATGACAGCCAACAGCACTATAATCATGCCTGAGTGAAGCTTATCCGGTATGTGTATTTTCTCCATAAGGCACACCATACCTTCTTGCACTTAGAAACATAAGATAGCACTTCAGTACTATGCTTTAAAGCCATTGCAAAAAGTACAATCATCAACAAAAAGCACAAAATGTGGCATTAAAGAGACTTCAAAAAGGACACCTGTTTACAGTATATAAGAGCTGGAACAAGGATGAGTGTTGCCTTATCTGATTTTAGCTAAGAAGATGCACATTGGGCAAAAATCAAACATTTTATCACTCTGAACATGTCTGTGAATGACCATGAAAGCACTATGCATACTGATATTGAGGTTATAAGTCAATATTATCAAGCAGGCAACTTGTCAAATGCAGAATCTGCAAATAAAGTATATCACATAAAGGCAGTGAAACGTGGTCTTGAATGTAAGTGTGGGTGGGTGAATTAATAAGCTGGACTTCATTAAAATTAAAACCCTTTTTCTCTTCCAACAACACTGTCAAGAGAATTAAGAAGACAGACTGCACACTGGGAGAAAATATTTGCAAGGACATATCGCACAAAGGACTGTTCTCTAAGATGGACAAGGAACTCAAACTCATAATAAAAAAAAAAACAATTAAAAACAGGCAAAATATCTTAACAGACAGCTCACCACACATAGCAAAAAAGCACATAAACAGCTGCTCAGTATCATCTGTCATTAGGGAATTGTAAATTAAAACAATAATGAGATGCCATGAAATTCCTATTAGAATGGCAAAAAAATTAAAAATCCAAAACACTGACAACACAAAGTGCTGGCTAGGAAGTGGAGCAATAGGAATGCTCATACATTGGCATATGAATGCAAATTGGTACAGCCACTTCGGAGGACAGTTTGGCAGTTTCTTAAAAAACTAAACATATCAAACATATTCTCACCATATGGTCCAGCAAATCACATTCTTTGGTATTTCCCCAAAGAAGTTGAAAACGTATGTTCACACAAAACCCTGCACAGACAGCAGCTTGATTCACAATCACCAAAACTTGGAAAACCAGGATATCCTCTAGGAGGTGAATGAAAACTAAACTGTGGTAGAAATCATATAATTCAGCACAAAGAAGAAATGAGCTGTCAAGCCATGAAAAGACATGGAGGAACCTTAAATACATATTACTAAATGGAAAGAGCCATTTTGAAAAAAAAAAAAAAGGGTACATACTGTATTATTACAAACTCTGTGATATTCTTAAAAAAAAAAAAACTGGATGGCAAAAACGATCAGTGGTTGCTAGGGGCTATAGATGAGGAGGGATTGATAGGCAAGCACAGAAGATTTATAGGGAAGTGAAAATATTCTGTATGATACCCTACTAATAGATGCATGACATTTTACATTCTCCTAAATCTAAAGAATGTACTATTCCAAGATTGAACCCTAAGGTAAATTATATGGGCTTTGAATGCTTATTATGTGCCAATGTAAGTTTATCAATTGTACCAATGTACCACTCCGGTGGGGGATATTGGTAATGGGAGAGTCTATGCATGTATGGAAGCAAGGGATATTGAGCAATCTCTGTACATTTCCCCCAAATGTTCTGTGAACCTGAAACTGTTTCCCAAACTTACAGATTAAAAATATATCAGAAGAAATTAGTTATAATGGAATGAAAAAGAAAAAAAAAAAAACACCCCAAATCAAAATCTGAAAGTTACCACTGGAGCTGAGAAATGATTGCCTTAAAAGCTTACACTAGAAAACCAGACAAGCTGAAAATTTAAAAACTAATTATAAAATTTGTGTAATTATCAAGAAACAGCAAAAGAAATCAAAAAGAAAAAAAAAACAACTCAGGCAATAAACGCTGAACGAAGTCAAAAGTTCATTGTTTAAAAACACTTAAAACATTTGATCCCACTGCAGGAGACATACCAAGGAAAAAATAAGCAAAGAGAACAACAAGATTAAGGTTTACTCTCAATGGCCAAGGCAGAGAAGCCACACAAACTAAACAGGTGCTCGGCAAAAAGATGCAAAACATGCAAGCCATCTGTAGGAAATCCACCTTCTGCTCCACTGTGTGAATCGTCGATGCCTTCACCTCTAACCCATGCACTCTCTAGCATTGCCCATGACTTCATTTCATTGTCAACACTCATCCAGGAAAGGGAGTACCCCTTTTCTGCTCTAGCCTTATCTATGAAAATACAGAACAGGGTAAATACTAAAAAGAACACCACTTACCTTGGTCACTGAATTTGATCCTAATATCAACATAAAAAGATGAAAATATATGAATTAGATATCCCACTCAAAAAGTTAAAAAGAAAAACAATAAAGTGAAAGAGAGCAAAAGGAATGGAACAGCAGAAATTAATGCATTAGAAAACAGAAAAGTACTACAACTACATATAAATAAAAATCTAACTTACATGAAAAATTAATGAAATAGATATCCTCAGCAAAACTAATCAAGGAAAAAAGAATAATTCACTGTAAATCTGAAATAACCATTGAAGCAGAGAAAATCACTTACAAAACTCTTGGCAAGTAATCTTAAAAACCTTTGTGGAGAAGTATTTCTCTGTTTTCTAACACATTAATTTCTGCTTTTCCATTCTTTTTGCTCCCTTTCACTTTATTTTGCTTTTCTTTTTGCTTTTTGAGTGGGATATTTAATTCATGTATTTTCATCTGGCCAACAGACATATGAAAAGATGTTCAGTGTCTCTAATCATCAGAAAAATGCAAACTAAAAACGGCTGTCATCAATTAATCAACAAACACAAGTGCTGGCGAGGATGTGGAGAAAGGGGAACCCTACTGCACTGTTGGTGGGAATGCAGACTGGGGCAGCCACTATGGGAAGCAGTATGGAGATGCCTCAAACACTCAAAAATGGAATTGTCTTATGATCCAGCAATTCTATATCTGGGAATATGTCAGAAAGAACCTAAAACACTAATTTGAAAGAATATAAGCACCCCTATGTTCATTGCAGCTTTATTTACAATTGCCAACATATCTAAGCAGCCCAAGTGTCCATCAGTAGATGAGTGGATATAACAACTGTGGGACATTTATATAATGGAATACTACTTGGCCATGCAAAAGAAGACAATTTTATCCTTTGCAACGACATGAATGAACCTGGAAGCTATTATGCCAATTGAAATAAACTGGACACAGGAAGACAAATACTGTATGATATCACTTATATGAAGTATCTGAAATAGAGGCTTAGAATGAGACAGCAGAATGGTGGTTGCCAATGGTGGGAGGTGGAGGAAATGAGGAGATATTGGTCAAAGGCTACAAAGTTTCACTGTTGGAAGATGAACAGAACAAGTCCCGGAGATCTAATATACAATGTGATGACTGTAGTTGGCAATAACCGATACAGCACTGTATATATACAATTTTCTAAAAGGGTCAATAGTAAATATTCTCATGGATGGAACTAGAGAGAATTACGCTTAGTGAAATAAGCCAGGCAAAGAAAGCAAAATACCATACGATATCACCTAATACAGGAGACTAAAGAACAACACAAACAAACAAACTAAATAGAACAAAGAGCAGAATAGCAATCAGTAGGGGGGAGGGGGGAGGGAGAGAAGGGGGATTAGTAAGGGAAGGGTCTAGTCAAGGAACGTGTATAAATGATTCATGGACATGGACAACGGGGAGGGATATGATTGCGGGAGAAGGGGTGGGTTGGGTGTGGGGAGCAATGGGGGAAAATGGAACAACTATAATTGAAAAATAAAAAATAAAAATAAAAAAATAAAAATAAAAAAATAACAAAAGACATAGGATAGCTGAATGGATAATAAAATATGACATATATATGTTGTCTACAAGAGACCCACCTCAGAACAAAAGATATATGCAGACTGAAGTTAAGGATAAAAAAAATATTTCATGCAAACAAAAACTTTTTTTAATTAATTTTTTTATTAAATAAAAAAGAAGAACAATAAAAAAGTAAATATTCTCACATACACGCACAAAGAAAATGATAACTATGTGATTTCATTGTGATTATTTCACAATGCATCCGTTTACGGCAGCATCAAGTTGTAAACTTTAAATATGTATATTTAATTTTTATTTGTCAGTTATACTTCATTAAAGCCCTGGCTGGTTTGGCTCAGTGGATTGAGCGTCGGCCTGCGAGCTAAGTGTCGCTGGTTCGATCTTCCAGTCAGGGCACATCAGAGAAGGAAAACTCTGACTCCAAAAAACCTCCGCTGCCTTGCAGCATACCTCTTCAGGGGAAAGGCTAAGGGAGTAAACCCCGACAGAAAATCCGGAGCCGGAGTCCCTAAGGCGGTTTGACGTTGTAGTCAACACCGGCAACTCCTGCGGCGCACCTGAAGCCAAGCTGTATTGACTCCGTCTTTCCCTTGGACCCTTCAGCTGCGAAGAGAGGGGTGGTCTGCTGCATGGGCAACAGCAGACCCTCCATATCACCCTGCCCAGGCTCTGTAGCTTCAGCTTCACTGGAGAGGACACTCCAGCGTCATCACAAGATGTCGATTCAACACGGGAGGAGACAGATACCGTGTCACTCCCGAGTTGGACTGCACAGCCATTCTCGGCGGTGCAGATAGACTCTTAAGAAGCTACACCATCGTCTCTCGAGACGGACGGCTGCCAACAACTTCATTAAAGCTGATAAAAAACAATACCTAGACAAGTGGGAAGACTAAAAGAAAAGCAGAAAAACTATAATGCAAAAATTAAGATAAATGTGTACATCCAGCCATGATGGAGTAATAAGGACCAAAATAATCATTCCATATTAAACCTCTTAAAATAATAGATGAAATGGGTGAAACAAAAGATTTCAGGAATTGGACATCGCACAGCACAGGACAGTGATCCCTGAGATACAGGAAGCAAGTTAGGTGAGCCCGGTGATGCCTCAGTTTACTGCCTAGAGGGAGTATCCAGGCTACAGTTCAGGGAGGTACCACTGATGCTGAGACCTGCAACCAGATCTTGTAGAGAAAGAGCACAGAACCAGAGAAGCTAGGAAGGCTAGAATTTACAAATCAGAGTACCGGAGAAGAGATCACGAGAACTGCAGAGGGTTCCGTTGGAGTCCTCAGCTGTGGACAGATCAGTGTGTGAACGGGAGGAAATTCCCCAAGGCTGAGGAAAGAACCACTGGAAAGAAGCAGACAGAACTATCCCGGAAGCTTACAGAGGTCCAGGAAGTTTGTTTTGGTCAATAATAAAGAGAAAAAAATGTTGAATAATAAAAATCTAGAAGAGTAAGAGGGGTATGTTCTCTGTAGTATTTGCAGTTGGATGCTTGATTTTACATATGATACATCGTATATAATATATTTGTTGTCTTTTTAAAATTAAATGAATTCATTTTTAGTTGATTATTTCTATTAGTGGGGATTTTGGTAGCTGAATTGGACAATTAGGATATATGAATGGTATTTTATTAAGAGAGTCTGTAAGTTTTCCTTATCACACTGTCATTTTTGGCAAATCAATAAAGAAGAAAGAGAATTCTAACAAAAACAACTTAGACTGTAATTGTCTCAAATTATTTTTTAAGTTTCTACTTCATTAATTTTGGGGGAAAAGTGACCGTATATGGAAAAATATTTCCATTTATCCGACCCAGCAGCACCTGTCTCTAATATCTCCATGCTCTGGTGGGGGGAAAGAAGATCAGCAGTAAAAAGAACAGATGGGAGGGTCCATTTCCTTGGTTAATGAAGCCTCCATAATTCTGTGGATTTGATTGAGGCTATCAGTCAATAGCATGTAGATAATTTATATTAGGATTTGGATTGCTTGAGAAGAGTATTTCACAGATTTTTTTTTTTTGCCTGAAAAATCAAGGAATACAAGAACCAGGTATGAAAATAAATATTAGTAATAATTCAAATTAACAACCACACCAGAGTCTGGTTATACCCATGATTTTAAAAATCTTATTTAATCAAGTGTTCAAAGCTCCTGAGAACTTTGGGCATTTTGCATTCTAGAAAACAAATCCTAAATGGTAACTTCTTGATTTCAAACTGTTTTGGAGATTTTCCAGATGATCCCTGGGAAAGCGCAGGAATCTCTCACCTGGCAAAAAGAGAGGGGGCTAGAAATAATTAGGTTTATTTGCGCATTATGAGTAACATGGGAGCTGTTATCGAATCAGAAGAGATGTTAAACCTTCCCTAGCTTAAATTCCTATGGGGCGAATGTTACTAATACAAATATTTCAGAAATTATATGACGTTCTTAGAGATCTGTTAATGTTCTTGCTATTCACAATATGTCCCAGTGTTCCTTTGTGTGTCATTTGATAACAACAGGACAGTGCCATGGGTCATTTGTTTGATAACAAAATAAGTTATTTTGATCACAAATTATTTAGTTTTTAAATGTATGACACAGAAACAACCCAATTTCCTTATCAATTGTATTTATTTTTGTAATTAAGTCTCATCAGATATTTAACTATGGCTATATTAAGTCTTTGATCTTCCACAGATAGTTTTTTGTTTTAATTCAAGGCTCCCAGAAAGTGCTTGCTATCAGTCCAGTATGCTTGTCTTCAATGAAAAGGACTGCATAGAGGACCCATGGAAAGGACTGTGCCCAGTACCCTGGAGCTCAGACATCTGTGAGCCTTACTTAAATAACTTTCAGGTCAAACCAGTGGACTGAGTCGGGATTTCCATAACTCTATTGGAGTAGCTGAGGAGTTCATCAAACTGCTGATTCAAGATCAAGCTGGACAACAATTAACTGCATAGGACTGAATAAACTTGTGAAGGATGATTATAAGTTTTGTTTGGAATAATGATGATGCTTTAATGCTTTATTTTCTGAATGTAAGAAACAACTTTTCCTTAAGCTAGCTGTAATTTATAACAGATTAGATTACAATTTTATAAACACAGATGAAATATTTATTTTTGTCTTGGCCTTATCCCTCCAGAATCCAAAAACTCCTATTGAGTACTCTTATTTTCATGGCAAAATAATCGATTGCATAGTTTTAATAAGAATCTGTTTTTGTTAACATAACTGGAAAATTGGCTATGTAACTAAGGCTTTAGCTGGAATGTCATATTGAGAATGATGTTCATAGAATCAGATATGATCAGATACATTTAAAGAATTAAGATTGACTTTTTGAAGCCAAAGCTTATATAGCCTTCTTGGTAGAGCCAGACTTACAGAATCCCCAGCTTTCGGGTGAGTAAGGAAGGTCACTTCCTGGCAGGAAAAATAAAGCCATCATGTTTTATCTTGTTTGTTTGACACAATGGGTTTATTTTATTTATAAAAATTATTTTACCCGCCATACTTGAAATTTCTTTTCTCGTATTATTTTTATACTTCCTTGCTATGTATTTGTGGTATGAGAGTCAAAGAACACATGATGTAAATTTTTTTTCTTTTATTTTTTGGTTTTTCAATTACAGTTGTCCCATTTTTCCCCCATTGCTCCCCACACCCAACCCACCCCTTCTCCTGCAATCATATCCCTCCCCGTTGTCCACGTCCATGAGTCATTCATACACGTTCCTTGACTAGACCCTTCCCTTACTTATTGATGTAAATTTTTAACCTAGCACATTTCCTTTCTTCATTTTAATCTGAAGAAAATGGAGAACCAAATTTTCAGTCTAACTTGAGAATTCAAAGGATATTATGGTGCATATTTTTCTAGAGTAACATTATATCTGCTTTATATATAGTATTTCTCTCTATATATAATTCCTTCCTATGTTGCATTATATAAATATATATATGAGCTTTTTATGTGTCATTTTTCTTGTTGCAAGCCATCACATATAGCACTTAAGGAGAAGTAAGTGTAATATGAAGTCCAAAACTCAGAAGAAATTTCTAAAGAAATTGAAAAGTAAGCCCTTACACATAGAGAACATTTTTTCACTACATTTTTTAACCTACTAAGCCCAGAACCTTAGTGCATCACCTGATTTGTTTTAACAAACTTTTTCAAAATTATTATTTTAATTTCTTTACCTTTACTAAAGACTTGTTATAATCTCTTGCTCAACAATTAGTATAAAATAATGAATGCTTTCTTCTCGGATTTTTGTCTAAATTTTAAAAATATAAGTATCAAAAATTCTGTGTAGACATTATATATGTGTGCATTTGTGCACATGTGCATTATTATATGAGGCATTTCCATATAGTAGAGATGGTATTTTTATAGTTTTATGACATTATAGCTTAGGCTCTTGATCCTAAATTTCTCTGTTTTTATCTCATTAAATCTGAGTATATGCAATTGAATGAAATCAACCCAATTACTTGATACTTCCATATTTTTAAAGAGAAAAATACCATATGATCTCACTTATATGTGGAATCTAATGAACAAAATAAACTGATGAACAAATAGGACCAGAGACATGGAGACAGACAGACAGATATCACAAGGTAGGGGGGTCAGGGAAGACTGGAAGAGATTAGCCGAAGAACATATATGCATACATGCACAGCCTATGGACACAGATCACAATCTGGTGAAGGGAGTGGGAGGTTGGGCTGGTTGGAGGGAGGCAAAGGCGGAGAGAGAAATGGGGGACATCTGTAACAGTGTCAACAATAAAGAATGCTTATAAAAATTACTATATACAGTAGGCTGCCGAGAAAAATCTAAACGTTTTGTTATTCCTTTTCTTTTTTTTTTTTCAGATATAATGTGTTTTATTGATTATAATATTACATTTGTGCCAATTTCCCTTCCCTCTACTCCCCTCCACCCGGTGGCCCCCCTCCCTCCAGTTGTCCCCCCCTTTTAGATTATGTCCGTTAGTTGTGCATACAGTTCCTCCCAACCTCTCTCCGTCTATTCCATTCCCTCCTACCATGATCCCCAATTCCTATATCATCTCCCTCCCTCTCCCCACTCCCCCTCCCTGTTGACCTCCCCCCAATATGCTTCCCGTACCCACAGTTCCTTTTCCACTCTCGTTGCCTGTTTAGTTTGCCTTTGTTTCATCTCCCTAGCTTCTGTTTTTTAAACCAGTCCCCTTAACATCTCATATAACAGTGGTTTGGATCTAATGAACTCTTTCAGTTTTATTTTGTCCTGGAAACACTTTCTCTGTCCTTCTATTCTGAATGACAATTTCGCTGGATAGAGTATTCGTGGTTGTAGGTTTTGGATTTTCATTACTTTGAATATTTCTTGCCAGTCCCTTCTTGCTTGTAGGGTCTCCCTTGAGAAGTCAGCTGATAGTCTAATTGGGACCCCTTTGTACATAATTCTTTTCTTCTCTCTTGCTGCTTTTAAGATTCTCTCTTTATCTTTAATTTTTGACATTTTGATTATAATGTGTCTTGGAGTGGTTCTCCCTGGGTCCAGTCTCTTGGGAACTCTCCTTGCTTCCTGGACCTGCAAGTTTATTCCCTTCCCCAAGTCTGGGAAGTTCTCCTTTATTATATTTTCACTCAGTTTTTCAAGTTCTAGTTCATCTTCCTCACTCTCTGGCAAACCAATGATTCTTATGTTGGGCTTTTTATAGCTGTCCCAGAGGTTTCTGATCCTCTCATTGTTGCTTCCCATTTCCTCTCTCTGCATTGGTTGACTGCTTGTTCCTTCTCCATATTCCAGTTTGTTGAAATGAACTCTGGATTTTTTTTCCTCACCATCTGTCTCGTATGCGGTTTTGTTCCTTTCGTTATGAATGTTTTTCGCTTCTTTCTTATCTTTTTCCTGCTCTTTTGTGAATTCTGTAAGCCACCTGATAACAATGGCCCAGAACTGAGCCTCTGACAGGTTTCTTATCTGTTCATCTGTCAGGTTCTCCATCTGTTGCCTGGTGAGCTGTGTCACCGGGATTTCTATAGTTGTCTGCCTCATTTTGACAGATGCTTTTTGTTTTCTTGGGCTGGCTGTAGGGGGCAGTGCCTGTGTACGCGTCACAAGTCAGCGACCAGCGCCTGTCTGCGACCTATTTCGCAGCCCTGTGGTGCTTTCTTTGGGGGTGGGGGTCCAAGGTGGATTCACACAGTTATTCAGCTAGGAGACCGGGATCCGTCCTCCCGCCCCCCTGGGCCTCACTGTTCAAGGCGATGCGGTGGCTGCTCTCCCCAGCGCTGGGGTCACGCACTGCCAGGGGCCCGACCGCAGCCGGGATTTCTTGCCGCCCCGCCGCGGTCTCAGGTGCTATTGCAAACAGCTCTGCCCTCTTTAACTCTTACCTGCCCAAATGGCACCGCTGGTTTATAACTTCATATGTTGGGCTTCCGTGTAGTTTTATTTTCTGGAATTTCTAGTTATCCTTTGTTTTGAAGTAGTTGTATTCCTCTCTAGTTGTAGAGGGAGACCTAGCGTGTCCGTCTAAGCCTCCATCTTGGCCGGAAGTCCTTGTTATTCCTTTTCTTAATTTACGTAGTATTGTTCTTTTTACCACTTCAAATTATTTCAACGATGTCTTTGGCAGAGTATTTTATTAAATGACACATGATTCACAGTGATGAAATGGATCCTACAAGCGTGACTATATTCTCTGATGTGTTTGCTGATTAAGAACGTTTGACAAACTGTGTCTCAGCTATAGTGCAACCCACAGGCATTTCTGTTGTGAGAAGCAAATGACAACATCTCTAACGGTAAAAAGCAACATGGTGCCTATGTTTCCCCAACAGCAGAGCTTTTGTCACTAACACTCAGAGGTCACAGAAAATGACATCCCAATTCAGCACGACAAACTGTCAGCTTTCTCAGGGTAGAATCCACAGTAAATAGGCCAATAGACGAAGCACAATGGAGTAACATAAAAACTGCTATTGGGCTCTGGGAAATTATATGCTATCTCCAGCTGTTAATTGTAGGGTTCGTGCCTTTTGTTTTAATTCCAGAGATGTGCAGAAGTAGAACCCTTTATTAAGCTTATCCAGAATCAATCCATGAACATCACAATTACATGTTGTTTGTTGGTAGGAAGTCAGGTTGAACTAAGTAAGGAATGTTCACCAGTAAAGTGTCATTGGATATGAAAAGAGATTCATGCCGAAAGCATGATCCCCCTGTGCTGCATGGATTATTTTCCTTAGTTTATTTCTTCACTAAATGAGCAAATGCCTTAATCATGTCCTAAATATGACTAAAATTTTTATATGTGCTTTGAGTATAAGCCAACTACTATTTTGTGATTTGAAAACTCCTTCCACTATTTAATTCCTAAGATATAGAAAATAATTCTAGTTTGCTCCTTTTGGTGCCTTAACGAGCATTTTAATTTAAAGCATTTTAATTTAGTAACTTCAACTTTTACTTCCAAAATATGTAAAAAATATTTTTGAGAGTCAAAGAAGTGTATACACTTGCTTCCCCACATGCTGTCTTTATCACCTAAAATATTAGGCTTTTTAATGTGAAAACGTAGTTTAAAATATAAACATCACTACCTATGGAATTGTTTTGTCCAGCAAAACAAAACAAAACATGATGTTAATGTTTTTGTGTTTACAGATTTAAAGTATCGATGAAAATAATTGCCAGAGAAATAAAATGAATAAGAGTATGACTCACTGAATAGATTAACTCAGCAGTCTTTTCAAATAGTTTTCATAAATTTTATATAAAGATTAAATTTGTCAGAATAAAATTATCTTAAAAACAAAGTAGAGCCTATGAAGGGCAGTCTGTCAAGTTGATATAATAGTATCATATACTTTATTGGGTTATAGTGTAATTGCTTGCTCCTGTTTATTACACATTTATTGAGTGCTATAGATTTCACTTATGTTTGGAGCCTATTTGTAAGCCTTACCCGTTTAATATTTTATGTTTCTCTATTATTAGAGAAATGTCCATATTTCATTGATACAGTAAAAATGATAGGAATGCATTTCCCTAGAATTTTAATTTTTAATATATATATAACAAGATGATTTCTCATCTAAATTTACTGTGAAAGAAGTTTCAATGTATATCTGTACGGTTTCATAATTTGGTCATAAAAGGGAATTCAGTCAAGCTGAGGGGGGATAATATAAATGGGATATACCCTCGATGTACAGTGAAACAGATGAGGTCACACTAACACAAGCCGAAGAGGAAACTTTGCTTGGCACAGGCACACTTTTCTCTTGGGAAACTGTGGGATATGAGATCTTGAAAATGTTATGTTATAAGAAGAATAAATCCTTAAGAGACATTATCGCTTATAGGCCTTCAAATGTAGCAAATTAAATAGTCTTTCCTGAGATCTGTAACTGTACTTCAAGTGCACTGTTTTTATTAGGCAAATTTTCATCATTGCCCTCACATTTTTTACCTGGTACTGGCTGTACTTGATCTGCATCTCGGCAGCTCCAAAAATTCTTTTCATTTTCATTCTTCTTCTTCTTCCTTCTCCTCCTCCTCCTCCTTCTTCTTTTGGTTTTTCTTTTTTCTTTTCTATTTTTTTTTTTTGTGGGCTATGAAAACAGACACAGGGCATTTGAACAGATTATAATGTAAGTTGCTTCTTATAATTTCTGGGATTTGCACTCTCTGGGTCTTTTCTGAATCAAGGGGCTGGTGTTCAAGCCACATAAAAGCAAACACAGAGCCTTATAGCATTCAAAGACTATTAATATATCTGATGATGTTTAATCTAAAACAAGATAAAATGTCAGGAATTAATTACTCTGTGCAGACATGCTAAAATGCCAAGTGGATATAAAACTATATTTACTTTAAACTTTAGCAGAAGACAGAAAAGGTATTTTCAAATATTGATCAGTTTGATTCCTGATCAGCATAACCAAAAAAGTTTGCTAATACTTGGAACTTTTAGAAATGAGATGAGGTCTATAATAAGTTCAAACTTACTAGAATTGTTCTACTGGAAATTATATATCCCACCACCACTGGTATTCCTGCCCATGTGATTTTTGTTGGCAAATGGAACATGAACCCTTCCCACAATTAGGATTCTGCAATGAAATTCACTCACACATTTATTCGAGGAAGAAACATTTCTTAACCATTTTAGATGGGCCAGATGCTGTGATAGGCCCTGACAAGACAGATGTGGATAAGACATACCTACTGCTTTTCAAGTGCTTAGGACTGGGGAGAGAGATAAGCAAGGAGGAATCTCAGAAGAGTGTGAAGTTCAAGTAATAAATAGCAGGAAAGTACATGAGAAAGTAGTTGATCCAGTTTGAATGGATCAGAGAAAATTTCCTTGAAGACGTATTTAAGGTCAAGTAATAGTTAACTTAGCTCAGTGGTTCTCAACCTTCCTAAGGCCTCAACCCTTTAATACAGTTTCTCATGTTGTGGTGACCCCCAACCATAAAATTATTTTCGTTGCTACTTCATAACTGTAATTTTGCTACTGTTATGAATCATAATGTAAATATCTGATATGCAGGATGTATTTTCATTGTTACACATTGAACATAATTAAAGCATAGTGATTAATCACAAAAACAATATGTAGTTATATATGTGTTTTCTGAAGGTCTCAGGTGACTCCTGTGAAAGGGTCGTTCAACCCCCAAAGGGGGTTGTGACCCACAGGTTGAGAACCATTAACTTAGCCAAACAGAAGCTGGAGAGAAAGTATACCAGTTAGAGAGCGCAGCATAAATAAAAGCTCTACAATGTAAGGCTGCACAATACATTTGGGGACATGGAAAAAACAAACTAAACTATGGACAGAACGTGAGCTAAGCTGTTAAAAACACACACACACACATAAGTAGGACTGTCTCTTGGTGGAGTTATTAGTAAAATTCCATATGGATCAAGGCTTGGCCAATAATAGAGACAAAATAATTAAAATGCTTCATAGCAAAGAAATAACGTCAAATAGCAGGGGGCATTGAATATTAGCAATTTTTCAATATATAAACATATTTAAATGACACTAAATGATTTCATTTTTGTATTTACAATACTTATGTAAAATTTCAATGTGAGCAATTACTGTGTGAGTTTAGTGGTAGACCTGAATTTCATACCTATTGCTGCTATTCACAATTAGTGCGCTTGGAGAGAGGAATGTTCCCCCTATCCCTCTTGGTTCATTTGACTGGTCTAATAAAAATTAACACAGGACAGTTCTGTGAAAAATGAAAAATGTGGACCCTGAGAAGAAATATTTGTTTGATGTGAACTCTGAGAAGGAATTTATCTGCTGAGTCCCGGTGGTGAACCAAGAACCCAATTTTCATGAATAATAAGAATCTAGAAGTCATTTGCTGAGGGGTTCCCCTCATACACTCTGTATACTGGGAAGAACCTCAGACGGAACTCTCAGCTTCTGCACGATGCCATCTGTTTATTCCATCTGTGTCAACAACTACAGGGAAAACCTGGTTTCATCTTTCTACCAATGGACGGAGACCTGCCCTGTCCAATCAGAGCTGAACAATTTGGATACTTCATTTCTATAAAAGAGACCGAATTGAGAAACCAGGTGGGAGCTTTTGCCATAGAAGATGGCTTCCCTTTGTCTAAATCTGTCTCCCAGGCTGCGGCTCCTTTTTTGCCCAAATAAATGCTTTTTTTTTTCTTTATGACAGTCCAGAATTAACTTTGGTTTACAAAAGTCTCCAAATGACAGTAATGCTTCCCTTAGAAACACTTGCTAGAGAGTAATTTTTATGCTCTTAATAATTGCAATACCTAAGCAGTGTCTTGGTCTACTTTTTCAAAGCTGCATAGCAAGTATGAGAGGTAGCTGGGCAATATGCAAGCAACTCAGGAGATTCTTTTTACAGCCAATTAAATATTTCCTTTTCATTCTGCCATTAATGTAACTTGTTCTCTCCCTGCTATCTATATATTCTTCTCTAATCTAAAATTACTCTTTAAAACAAAACAAATCTATTGAAGCTTTAAATGTATGACTCACGCTCTATGATGTTAAGCATGTCAAACATTTTCTGATAGGCCATGTTGATTATTCTGTTGAAGTTCTTCACTGTGAGATGTAAATTAACTTATTACTGTAAAATTTAGGTGACATCATTTTTAAGAGCCACCCGAATACATTAGGGAATGGGAAATTAAAGTGGAACATCAGAACAAAATCTCTGAAAAAAGCATGCTTGTCTTTTTAAAATGAAACATGTTTTCCTTTTTTCTTTTCAAGAAAAACAAAATATAAGGTGGAATGCATTTCACCGACACCCCTGAATTGAGTTTTAAGCTTAGCATCTGTTTCTTGGATGACAGTGGGCTTCCCACCCATAGTGTTGAAAGGCTCACATGAACCGACTAGCTTCTCTTTGTTCTGATTTCTATTTATCTCCTCAGACCTGATTCTCTCCTCCTTCTGCAAAAGACTGAAATTAAGTAGTGCTGCATGCACTCTCTAATTTTAGTCAGAGCATTCTTCTTAAGATGTGGGGTGGAGAGACTATATTGTGACAAATATTGCACCCTCTTTTTCAATCTAAGGATGATAATTTCAGTGTCATTTATAATAGATATGGGAGGTTTAAAAATGTCTCCTTCTTAACAGCTATAAAATTGTTATCATAAAATAACATGATTTTAGCCATTTTATTTCATTGCTTTAGAATCAGGAGGAGGAGTTATTTTGATTATAAAAAAGGAAAAAGAAAAAGATTCTGTGAACTTCTATTCATCTGAAAGTAAAATCTAAGGCTAAGGCTATAGTTGTTGAGAGATACTTAATTTTATATTATTATTTATGTTTCTGATATATACACTTATTATGCCAACTTGATGCTCAAAGATACTTTGATGACTGAAATTATAAAACACTTCAATGGTTTTTATATACTAAATCTCAATTCTAAAATTCCCCATGTGTTGAGATTTATATTTCTAAGTCATGTCGTCGGGTGGCATTATTTTTTTAAGTCTCTCTCTGATATAATTCTGGCTTTTGGGTAGCTATAAAGTCATTTACAAGGTGCAGATGATGGTTTGTTTCAGTTGAACCCAGTCACAGATTCCTTATTATTTGTATTGGCACATACTCTATATAATAATGATACAATATAAAAGCACTTGAATTGATTGAATAAACTATGAAAATTTAAATAAACAGAAATAATAAATAATAAAGGAGATCAGAAGTGGGGAGCACTGTCGTTCATATGCTCATCAAAATAGTCTAATCTGACTTCCGGCCAAGATGGAGGCTTAGACGGACGTGCTAGGTCTCCCTCTACAACTAGAGAGGAATACAACTACTTCAAAACAAAGGATAACTAGAAATTCCAAAAAATAAAACTACACGGAAGCCCAACGTATGAAGTTATAAACCAGCGGCGCCCTTTGGGCAGGTAAGAGTGAAAGGGGGCGGTGCTGTTTGCAGTCGCACCTGGGACAGCGGCAGGGAGAACAATCCCAGGGGCAGGGAGGACAATCCCGGCTACAGTCAAACCCCGGCAGCTCGCGACCCCAACGCTGGGGAAAGCAGCCACCACATCGCCTTGAACAGTGAGGCCCGGGGGGGCGGGAGGACGGATCCCGGTCTCCTAGCGGAATAACTGTGTGAATCCATCTTGGACCCCCACCCCCAAAGAAAGCGCCACAGGGATGCGAAATAGGTCACGGACAGGCACCGGTCGCTGGATTGTGACGACAAAGCACCACGGCGCAGCGAGAAAGGCTGCCGAACGGCGCCGGTCGCTGGGTCATTACGAGTACACAGGCACCGCCCCCCCACAGCCGGCCCAAGAAAACAAAACGCATCTGTCAAAATGAGGCCGACAACTATAGAAATCCCGGTGGCACAGCTCACCAGGCAACAGATGGAGAACCTGACAGATGAACAGATAAGAAACCTGTCAGATGCTCAGTTCAGGGTCATTGTTATCAGGTGGCTTACAGAATTCACAAAAGATCTGGAAAAAGATGAGAAAGAAGCGAAAAACACTCATAACGAAAGGAACAAAACCACATACGAGACAGATGGTGAGGAATCCAGAGTTCATTTCAACAAACCGGAATATGGAGAAGGAACAAGCAGTCAACCAATGCAGAGAGAGGAAATGGGAAGCAACGATGAGAGGATCAGAAACCTCTGGGACAGCTATAAAAGGCCCAACATAAGAATCATTGGTTTGCCAGAGAATGAGGAAGATGAACTAGAACTTGAAAAATTGAGTGAAAATATAATAAAGGAGAACTTCCCAGACTTGGGGAAGGGAATAGACTTGCAGGTCCAGGAAGCAAGGAGAGTTCCCAAGAGACTGGACCCAGGGAGAACCACTCCAAGACACATTATAATCAAAATGTCAAAAATTAAAGATAAAGAGAGAATCTTAAAAGCAGCAAGAGAGAAGAAAAGAATTATGTACAAAGGGGTCCCAATTAGATTATCAGCTGACTTCTCAAGGGAGACCCTGCAGGCAAGAAGGGACTGGCAAGAAATATTCAAAGTAATGAAAATCCAAAACCTACAACCACGAATACTCTATCCAGAGAAATTGTCATTCAGAATAGAAGGACAGAGAAAGTGTTTCCAGGACAAAATAAAACTGAAAGAGTTCATTAGATCCAAACCACTGTTATATGAGATGTTAAAGGGACTGGTTTAGAAAAAGGAGGATCAAGACAATGAAATCTAAAATGAAAACTGCATCACAAGAAACAACAGAAGCTAGGGAATTGAAACAAAGGCAAACTAAACAGGCAACGAGAGTGGAAAAAGAACTATAGGTACGGGGAACATATTGGGGGGAGGTCAACAGGGAGGGGGAATGGGGAGAGGGAGGGAGATGATATAGGAATTAAGGATCATGGTAGGAGGGAATGGAATAGACAGAGAGAGGTTGAGAAGAACTGTATGCACAACTAATGGACATGATCTAAAAGGGGGGGACAACTGGAGGGAGGGGGGCCACCGGGTGGAGGGGAACAGAGGGAAGGGAAATTGGCACAAATGTAATATTATAATCAATAAAACACATTAAAAAAATAATAAAAATAAAATCTAAGGTCCAAAGAAGAATGATTATGGTGGGTCTGGAAAAAAAAAATAGTCTAATCTGCTCCCAGTTTTCTGTCCAGTCATTCCACAAATATAATATGTACATTATTACAAGATAAACAAAAGTTTAAACTGAGAGAAAAAGAAGGATTCACAAAGGGGTATTGTGTGCATAAAAGCTGTTTGTCAGTGCTCCTGCTGCCTGCCTGTCATCTACCAAACCCAATAAGCAGAGACAGTGATTGAATCTTTATGGGTGCTTTATTCAGATGGTTCATGATGTGAGAATATAGAAGACTTCTGGCCAAGATGGAGGTCTAGACAGACACACTGCATCTCCCTCCACAACTAAGAAGAAATACAACTACCTCAAAACTAGAGATAATAAGAAGTTCCAGAAAATCAAGCTGCATGGAAGTCCAACAAACAAATATACAAAGAAGAAATATTCAGCCAGACAGAATCGGCGCCCACGCCGATCGCGTCCAGATGAGGAAAACTGAGGTTGAGAGGCAGAGTGAGGTGTCTGAGCCAGTGCCAGACTTGGACAGACCAGCACCTGCCTGGCGACTAAGCTGTCCTGACCAGAGAGAGGGGAAAGGAGAAAGAGAGGGAGAGAAACATCACTGTGTGATTGCCTCTCACTTGTGCTCCCAGCTGGAGACCTGACGTGCAACCTAGTCATGTGCCCTGACTGGGAATCGAACCAGCAACACTTGGCTTGCAGGCCAACGCTCAATCCACTAAGCCACAGCAGCCAGGGTTTGAAAAATCTTTGTCTTTTAGTTTGAATATTTAATCCATTTACATTTTAGATGTTACTGGTAATCAGTCCCTTTTATTCCATTTTAACCAGAAGCAGAAAGTCCACGTATTGGTGTTTAAACAAACTTCGCCAAAGTAAAATCCCCAGAAAATAATTGTATAAAAGATATTTATTATTGTGATTATATATTATAACTTCAAACTAAAACTAGTTCATACCCAAAATGGGAGAGGGATGGCTGGACACATTGTTGTTACATGTTAATGTACTAACATGACAATGAGTGTCAGTTAAGAATTTACTTGGTGCCAGGCATGATGCTGAACACCCCGTTCTAGACCTACAGCCTCTCTAGACTCTAGACCAGCGATTTTCCATCAGTGTGCTACTCTACTCCTGTAAAGGAGGAAAGAGGAAGGACATCTCTAAAATCAGAGAAGGAAAACTCTGACTCCAAAAAACCTCCGCTGCCTTGCGGCATACCTCTTCAGGGGAAAGGCTAAGGGAGTAAACCCCGACAGAAAATCCGGAGCCGGAGTCCCTAAGGCGGTTTGACGTTGTAGTCAACACCGGCAACTCCTGCGGCGCACCTGAAGCCAAGCTGTATTGACTCCGTCTTTCCCTTGGACCCTTCAGCTGCGAAGAGAGGGGGGGTCTGCTGCATGGGCAACAGCAGACCCTCCATATCACCCTGCCCAGGCTCTGTAGCTTCAGTTTCACTGGAGAGGACACTCCAGCATCATCGCAAGATGTCGACTCAACACGGGAGGAGACAGATACCGGTTATAAGCTCATCCGATTGGCGAAGGAAACGAGCGCCAGGGGTCTCCTCTGACGGTGGGAGAGGTCATCGCACCTCACTGGACAGCTACCGTCTCGCCATGGCTCGCCTGCCCCACTGGGTGCGTGGGGATCAGAGAGGCATCTCTCGAAAAGTGGGCCACAAAACACCCGCACCAGTTAATTCCAAGCAAACAACAAGAAAGAAGCCTCCGGCTCTTCGCCTCGCTAGCTGGAACATCAGGACCATGTGCCCCGGACTTACTGCAGACCTTCCGTGGATCAATGGTGCCAGGAAAACCGCCGTCATCGATAGGGAACTGGCACGACTAAACATCGACATTGCGGCTCTACAGGAGACCCGGTTGGCCGACAACGGAACTATCAGAGAAACCAACTACACCTTCTACTGGCAAGGGAAGTCTCCGGACCAACCAAGACAGCACGATGTTGGGTTCGCTGTGAAGAACACGCTTGTTAACTCCATAGAGCCACCCACAGGAGGCACAGAGAGATTACTTACCCTCCGATTGTCAACAACTTTCGGCCCAGTCAGCATTCTTTTTTTTTTTTAACTTTTTTTTAAATTAATTAATTAATTTGTTTGTTTATTTATTTATTTATTTGTAGAGAGAGGGGAAAGGAGAAAGAGAGGGAGAGAAACATCACTGTGTGGTTGCCTCTCACTTGTGCCCCCAACTGGGGACCTGGCGTGCAACCTAGTCATGTGCCCTGACTGGGAATCGAACCAGCGACACTTGGCTCGCTGGCCGACACTCAATCCACTGAGCCACAGCAGCCAGGGGTCCAGTCAGCATTCTTAGCGCGTACGCCCCAACCCTCTGCGCCACCATCGAAGAGAAAGAACAGTTCTACCATGCACTGGATGAAGCGTTATCCAAGATCCCCAGAAGTAACGCTCTCTATCTCCTTGGAGACTTCAACGCAAGAGTAGGAGCCGACCACATGGCCTGGCCCACCTGCCTCGGAAACTTTGGGAGAGGAAAGATCAATGAGAATGGTCAGCAACTGCTTGAGCTTTCATGTCACCACGGACTGTGCGTGACAAACACATTCTTCAAGTGCAAAGAGATGCACCAGGTGTCATGGAGGCATCCCCGCTCCCGCCACTGGCACCAGCTTGACCTCGTCATCACCAGAAGAACGGATATTGGCAGCACCCTCCTCACCCGCAGCTACCACAGTGCAGACTGTGACACGGACCATGCCCTCGTGGTAAGCAAGGTGCGCATAATGCCGAAGAGGTTGCACCACTCCAAGATGAAGGGTCGCCCACGCATCAACACCAGTTGTGCCAGCAACCCAGTTAAGACCCAGCAATTCATCAACAAGATGGAAGATGCACTCGGCGAGGGAATGGCGGCAGACGACATTATCGAATCCAATTGGTCACGTCTCTGCGACGCCATATACAACTCCGCCATTATTGCTTACGGGAAGAAAGAGCAGAAGAACGCTGACTGGTATGAGGCTCACTGGGAAGAAATGGAACCCGTGATCGAGGCTAAGAGGAAGGCCCTACTGGCTTACAAGGTCACGCCCACTCCCAGTACACTTCAAGCTCTACGGGCTGCCAGGAACAAAGTCCAGAAGACCGCCCGCCACTGTGCCAATACCTATTGGCTAAACCTGTGCAGAAGCATTCAGGAAGCCGCCGATATAGGCAACGCACGAGGAATGTATGAGGGTATCAAGAAGGCAACAGGCCCAATCCCCTCCAAGATCGCCCCCCTTAAGTCCAAGACAGGTGAGGTCATCACTGACCAGGAACAGCAAATGCGGCGGTGGACCGAGCACTACCTCGAGCTGTACGCAACGAAGAACACCGTAACAGACACTGCTCTTAACGCCATCCCAGACCTACCAGTCATGGAGGAGCTAGACACCCCACCTACTGCGGCAGAGCTCGGCAAAGTCATCGACCGCCTCGCTTGCGGGAAAGCACCAGGAAGCGACGGAATCCCTCCAGAAATCCTAAAGAGCGGGAAACCAGTCCTGCTACAGCCGCTCCACCATCTACTCTGTCTCTGCTGGAAGGAGGGTTACATCCCCCAGGATATGAGAGACGCCAACATTATCACCATGTACAAGAACAAAGGAGACCGCAGCGACTGCAACAACTACCGGGGCATCTCTCTCCTCAGCGTCGTCGGCAAAGTATTCTCCCGGGTCGCTCTTGCCCACCTGCAGACCCTTGCTTCCCGCGTCTACCCAGAGTCCCAGTGTGGCTTCAGAGCTGGCCGATCAACAGTGGACATGATCTTCTCCCTACGCCAGCTGCAGGAGAAGTGTCACGAGCAGCATAAACCACTCTACCTCGCCTTTATCGACCTCACGAAGGCGTTTGATCTGGTCAGTCGAAGCGGACTCTTCAGCTTGCTACGGAAGATTGTCTGTCCACCACATCTGCTTGCTGTGGTCATGTCCTTTCACGACAACATGCACAGCACGGTGTCCTACAACGGCGCAACCTCTGAGGCCTTCCCAGTCAGCAGCGGAGTAAAGCAGGGCTGCGTCCTCACGCCTACGCTGTTCGGAATCTTCTTCTCCATGCTCCTCCAATACGCCTTTAAGGACTGCAGCGAGGGTGTCTTCATTCACACCAGATCCGATGGCAAGCTCTACAACCTGGCCCGTCTACGAGCCAAGACCAAAGTCAAAGAGGTGCTCATCCGTGAGATGCTCTTCGCCGACGACGCAGCTTTGACATCACACTCCGAAGAGGGACTCCAGCAGCTAGTCACTTGCCTTTCCCACGCATGCAAGGAGTTCGGACTAGCCATCAGCCTGATGAAGACGAATGTTATGGCTCAAGGCACGGGGACTCCCCCATGCATCACCATCGACGGATACACCCTGGAGGTTGTGAACGACTTCACTTACCTCGGGTCCACCATCTCGAGCTCTCTGTCAGTCGACTTGGAGGTCAACCGGAGAATCGCCAGGGCAGCCACAGTTATGGCCAGACTGAACCGGCGAGCGTGGAACAATTCCAGCCTCACTGAGAAAACCAGACTGCGCATCTACCAAGCCTGCGTACTCAGCACTCTCCTCTATGGCAGCAAGACGTGGACCACCTACGCAAGGCACGAAAGGAAACTCAACAGCTTCCACATGAGGTGCCTGCGACGCGTCCTGCATGTCACCTGGCAGGATAAGGTTCCCAACACCGAGGTGCTGAAGCGAGCCAATATGAGCAGTTTGCATGCAGTTCTTAGCGAGAGACGCCTCAGGTGGCTCGGCCATGTCAAAAGAATGGATGCAGGCCGTATCCCCAAAGACCTCCTCTACGGTGAGCTAGCAGAAGGCAAGAGGATGACAGGGCACCCAAAACTGCGGTTCAAAGACATCTGCAAAAAGGACATGACACAATGCTCCATTAATCTCAACACATGGGAAGTTCAAGCAGACGACCGCCTAGCCTGGAGGCTCGCGGTCAGGCAAGGTACGTCACGCGCGGAGGCTGCGCGCAACGAAGAGGCGGCCCAGAAAAGATCGAGGCGGAAGCAGCGTCAACAGCAGCAACAACGGCCATCTGCCTTCACCTGCAACAAGTGCGGCAGGGATTGTCACTCCCGAATCGGACTGCACAGCCATTCTCGGCGGTGCAGATAGACTCTCAGGAAGCTACGCCATCGTCTCTCGAGACGGACGGCTGCCGACGACGACAAGATAAGTGCATGGGGTTCATCAGTAATAAGTGTAGAAACCCTCCCAAAGATCTCAGAGTCCACATAATAGCACATAAGATCAAAACAAAAATTCTAGTATAGTGTGTGCTATGACTGGGGTCACAGATACTAAGAAAACATGGCGGAGGAAAAGTGCCTTACATAGATTGGGAAAGTGGTCAGAGTCTTTATGGAGGAAGATACATTGATGTTGAGATCTGAAGGGTGAGTCACAGATGAAGAGGAGAGAAGGGAGGTCCAGAGAGATGATATACCTAGATCATGGTCCATTGTTCAAGCTAAAGGAGATTCTGTAGGACGGGATCTGTGTTGACCATGCTAGGAGAGGCCAAGTTCTGACGGGAAACTTGGCTGAGTGGCCAAAATACATTCTGTAGAAGTCCTTCACTGTAGCTGCAGCTTTTTGCTACTTTACTGGAGCACTTACTTTGTATTTGTTTGTAAAGTACTCACATTTCTGGAAAAACATGAACACACCCCAAACAAATCTCTGTCTTCCCTGCCCACCCGCCTCCCCATTCCCATCTTCCTAAGTGCATTTTGCTTGGCCAAACATATTTCTTTTATTTGCAGCTGAAAATGAGAACCCTCTGTCTTTTCCTGGTGGCAGCCCAAATTAGACTGAAATTTACCTCATAAAACCACTTGGCACTATATGGAATTTGGGCAGCTTTTAGAAGTTAGCACTGATTCAAATTTGTATGGATTTATTCCCCACTATAAATGCTGACCTCTCCTCTAAAATAAACTTGTGTTTATCCTGATGTTTGCTTAATTTTATGTGAAAAGCTTTGTAGAGAGGAAAGGCTAAACATATGAAAGACAATGTTCAATTTCACCAGTGTCTCTAGAAATTCAAAGAGTAAGTTTTTCAATAGTCTCAAGGGAAATTTTTAGATACAAAATGCAAAAATAAGATTTATTCAACAGAAAATATTTTTCTATCTGCTAACGTGAGTCTGAATGACAAAAAAAGGGAAACTCAATGTAAACCAACACTTGCCAGAGATACAGTGCATATATTTAGAAAAAAAATGTTAATTTAACAACGTAAAATTGGCTTATTCATTTTCTCCTTAGAAAAACCATGCCTGAAAAAATAATCCATTAAAAATGAATAAGGTAAATAAAAATATAATTGGCACTAAAACATAAGCAAACAAACAAAACATTTATATTGCATAGCTAATAGTAACACTGCTGAAATGGTGCCATCTGTTCCAAATGAAAACTTCAGTTTCAAGTTGTTACTAAGTATAGCTAACAATAGTCTTGGATATTCTGTTATCCAAAATCGGTTCTCCTTTAAGAATATTCATGAATTATTTTTATGGTTAAAACATTTCTCTGAAGTTTTGTAGAGGGTTTCCTGGTTTTGGTTTTTATTTCTTTGTTGTTGGTGGGGTTATTTTTTTCCCCAAAACCACTCATTACAAATTTCTTAGGTTTTAAAATTTTTCCATGTTTAAAGGCCATTTGTCTATAGCTGTGTTGTGGATTACCCAGAATACATGCTTACTACTTTGATTGTTCTCTTTTTTTGTATTAAATTTATTGGGGTGACATTTGTTGGTAAGACTATTTAAGTTTAAATGGTATAATTCTCTAATATTTCATCTATATATTGCGTTGTGTGCACACCCAACATGTAGTCTCTTCCCATCACCATATATTTGACCTCCTTTCCCCTTCTACTTAAGATATTTCTACCTTAAGATTACTAAACGGAGAGAGCGAGGGACTCTTCAATACAATGCATGAGAAAACTATAGGAAATAAACACAAGCAACAGTATCAGACTACTTAAAAAAATGTACCAGAAAGAGTAACAGTTGAGTATGGCAGTTGTCCATGGGTGTTCCTACCATGGAGAACACACAATTGAAGGAGCAACAGAGATTAATTACTGTCAATGGGAGATATCACAGGTCTTATCAACTGCCAAGATTCACTGCTGGCAGCTTCCAGTGAAATATGACATTGAAATTGTCCATTGAAAGCTACAATATTTAAAGGAAACTTTACATTGCCAGGTAAGGAAACCTGTGGTTACTTGGTGGTCACTGTATTAGTTTTCTATTGCCGCTATAACATATCACTCTGAAACATAGTGGCTTAATATAATACAACACAGATTTATTATCTTGCAGTTCTTTAGGCCGGAAGTTCCATGTGGGTCTCACTGGATTAAAAAGTAATTGTGCCCTGATTGGTGTGGCTCAGTGGATTGAGTGCTGGCTGTGATTTGAAAGGTTGCCAGTTCCATTCCCTGTCAGGGCACATGCCCAGGTTGTGGGTCAAGTTCCCAGTTGGGGGCGTGCAAGAGGCAACCAATTAATGTTTCTCTCTGTCTCTATCTCCCCCCACTCTCCCCTCTCTAAAAATAAATAAATAAAATCTTTATTTTCTTAAAGGTAAGAGCAGTGCTGTATGACTTTCTGGAGGCTCTAAAGGAAAACCTGTTTCCTTGCCCCTTCAGATGTTCGCAGAATTCAAGTCCATGATGAGGTATCCATTTCTTGCTGGTTGTCAGCAGAAGGCTGCCCTTAGCTTCTACAGGCTTTCTCCAGTCCTTGCCCACTTCCACATCCCAGAACCAGCAATGGGGCCTTGAGTCCTCCAGCTGCCATCTCTCTGACCTCCCCTATTGCCTTTCTCTTACACTTTTTAGGATTTATGCCATTAAATTTGGCCTACCCAGGATAAACTCTGCATCTCAAGGTCCTTAATCTTAATCACATCTGCAAAATTCCCTTATCATGTAAAGTAGTATAGTCACAGGTTTTGAGAATCAGGGCATGTGTATCTTTAGGAAGCCATTGTGCTGGCAACCACAGTTTTCTTAACATTCGATAGGCATAGAGATTGTTGGACTTTTGATATATTTTACAATCAACAGATAAAATAATTTCTTACCAAGAAACCTAGATTGCTTTTCAGTGATCTCTTAAATTTTAGCTAGTAACTTCTTTTTTATTTTTTTAACTGAAATCTATTTAGCATATTGTAAAACTTAAGGTCTACAACATGTTAATTTGACATATTTCTGTACTGTAATGTGATTGCCATGGTAGCGATAATTAGCACTGCCATTACATTACACGGTTATCATTTCTTTCAAAAATATAACCCAACATTCAGAGTTTTGGTAGCAGGACTACTTGGGGAAAGGGATCACACTGATTACCTATTAATTCATTTTTTTTTCTTCTAGGAATGTAGTCCTATCTTTTACTTAGGTCTAAAACTTGTTTTCTCATTGACTTGAGAGCAGAATCGGGCTCTGTAACTGTTTTTCTTTTTGTACAGAACTCGAAAGTGGTTTCTTAGCAGTCACTGAGTAATAACCAGGGTTTGACATATGGGAAATAGAGCTGGACCTGTTCCCATAACCACATATCCCAAACTAGCCAACTACCATTCATATATCAGTTTCCTGGGTTTTCTTGGGCTGGGGGGGCTGTGGCTAGCAGGGAATTAGAAAATAAAAAATAAAAAAATGAAAAGTATACTTCAGAATGTACTGCATCTGCTTTAAAAGCATCGTTAAAACTATGCTGTGCACCTGAAACTAAAACAAAATCATATGCAATGTAAATTACAATTGAAAAATAAAACAACAACAACAACAAAAAAAACAACAACAGGGTTATGTAATAAAAAGTCTAAGAAAATAAACCCAGTCTGACTTCCGACACAAATACAATACTTGAAACAGAATGATGAAAATGTTCTTCACGTTTCTGACAGAGATCCAAAGCTCATAGCAATGGAGGGTAAAAGGGCTCAAATATCATAAAATGATCCCTTAGACACATCAATGGAGAAGAGACAAACCAGTAAACAAATTGGTTTCAAAGGGACAAATGGTTTGCCCCCGTGAAGTTGCCTTTTGGGATATTGATTTAAGCTGTTTATTAAGAAACAAGACTCAGAAAGAACCTTTGATCTTCTTCCCTTTCCTGCCCAAGAGATTCAGACAGAGAAACCTGCTTCAGGAAGGAGATCTCATGATGCCACGTTGGCTAATTTGAATTAAGTATGGTAAACAAGAGGGCTTCTGGTTGGTGCCTGTTAGCTAGATCCCTGCTGGATTTTCCTGCCATTTGTGTTCTGCTCTTCCTCACCTACCTGTAAATGACCCATTCTCACTGCTGAAATCTAATGCCTCGTCCCCCACTCTCTCCTTTGTCCAGAAATGTCTTATATTCTCAATGTTGTTTCACTGTCTTGGGAATTTTCAAGTATATGTGAATTCCTGATGTGCATGTATTGAAAACTGTTTTGTTCCTATTAGTCTCTCTATTAATGTGACTAGCCCAGCTAGAATTTAGAAGGTGTGAGGGAAAATATTAATAATATATTTTAGCTCCCCTTCCCCAAGGTGCATGACCATCATTAACATTACTGTATATATGAGAGAGTTGAAGATTCTCTAACAGTGTTTTTTTGTAAGAATTTCACAGGAGTCAAGAATACTATCGTTACCGGAGAAAGACCAGGACCAAGGCTGGTCTTCCCCAGCACAGTCTGGAAATAGGTTCTTGCGGTGTCACAAGAAAGGAATTCCAGGGACAGTCGCGAAGGAGGAATTTAAGTGGTAGTGACAAGATTTCTTAGAGATAGAATAATAAGATTTGGGAAAGCAAAGGAATAAGGATGACTCACCACTTGTGACTGGTAATAGCAAGAGGATAGAGCTGTCGATACTTATTATGACGGAGAAGACTGCAGCGGGCTGCATGGGGGGACAGGAAAACCTTACTGAGATGATGAGGTTCTGATTTGGAGGGCAGAGGAAAGAGGGATGGGGCTCTCATGGAGACCACTGGTCTCTGGGGCCTGTTTTCCTTCTTGCTGATGGGGGAACTCAAAAGTTGGAGAAATTTAGTTATAAGCAATAATTAATAAGCTTAGCAAGAAACGATTGTCGAATGCTATTGTTTCAGGAACTCAGGCTATCACCCGGCCTGGCTCCAGGAGACCACAAGCAGCTCAACCTCTGTGCCCTAAGGGGACTGAAGCAATCAACATGGGATCTGATCCATTGTGATCCTGGGAGAGACATCCCTGGCCAGGACAAAAATAAAGAATCACTGGTCAGCAGATGAGAGGATGCTAGAGAAATTGCTGGACTGCAGCTTTTATCTGATTAACCTTTCTCCTGAGTTCTAAATCCCTCACTTAGACTTTTTTTCCTGAATTCCAACCACCTTACCTATACTTCTCTTCTCCTTATAAAAAGGGTCAGTTTGAAATGGAAGTTAAGACAGTCTGTTGGGATACAAACCTGCTGTCTTCTCAGATCACTGACCATGTGAATAAAGCGCCCATAAAGAGTCAATTCCTGTCTCTGCTCATTGGATCTGGTGGTGACAGGCAGCCCAAATGATTGCGGACCTTCTCGGTTTCGTTGCCATCACATTTTGTGAATGTGGACAACCGGCAGTGTTATCAGGGACCCTCAGGACACTGGGTGGCTGAGGTCTATTATTGTTTTGGTGGGGGAGGAAATAATTACTATTAATTTATGACAAATTCACATACGTGATCCTCTCCAGTCAGATGTTCTTTGAGACAATGCCATCAGCCTTGGCCAGTTGGAGAATGAAGTCACATGACTCCTTGTGGGAAAAAGCACATTGGGACTCTGTTCCCTGCTGCCCCAAGCTGGCAGGAAGCTCACCAGGGATGCAAAATCCAGCCACATTGCTGTCCCCAACCTCCTGCAGATAGCCCTGAAGACAGCATAGGTGTTACAGAAACAGAGGAGTCCAAAAATCCCCAGAGTTTGCTGCTGGGGGATGGGGAGAAGGAAGCAGCTTTCAGGATGCCTCCACATGCCTGAGGCTGGTGGCTAGTGTCTTTCTTATGCAAAGTGGCTTTAATGCATCCAAGGCCCCAGGTAGATGGGAGGGGACTTGGACCAGGGGATGGTTTGGAAAAAGCACACAGAGCCTGCGTGAGGTTCTGTGAATGGTCAGAACTGGTTACCGCACCCACTGCATCACAGGACGCAGTCAGAGATTTAAAAATAAGCGGCAGACATTTTTAGCCAGGCTGACCGTGCGGATTTAACTAACGCTGAGGCTGACTGTGCGGATTTGACTAAGGCTGAGGCTGACTATGTGAATTTAACTGGGACTGACGATGCAGTTTTAAGGAAGGGACGTACCTTGCTGCTTTGAAAAGGAACAGACTGACCGTGTGGATTACAAAAGGACTAACTATACAGTTTACAAGGAGGCTGAGAATCCATGAGGTTCTCGATTAAAAGCTGATGGACCCCATAACACAGACGAGGTTTCCCCAATCAGGATCGAATGATTGGCAGCTACTGGTAAAGCTGAACTGTGTTTGGAAAGTAGGGAAACGGTTTCTCTAACTTTTCTAAAACTAGCCTGGTTTGGTAGGGGGGGAGGCAAGGATATGTGTTTATGGGTGTTTTAAAGAACATAAGACTTAACAACAGAAATCTGCAAATAACTAAATCTATATAACTGTTAAATAAACAATTCTTTTTCTTTTCACTAAACTCTGGTATTGAGAGTTATAATTCTGGCAGCGGGCAATCGGGCCCCTAACTAAAGAGCCCGTGGGTTTGTTTTCAATTGGAGCAGCCCAGGGGTTCCGTAACATAGGTTTAAACTGGCTGTTCAACCTGTCTGTCTCCTTGTCAATCTCTGCCACATCATCTGGATGGACGCATGTATAGGTGCACAAACCTGACAGCATCGTTCTGCATGTGGAAGGCGTGCCTTCTGCCACCATGACGACAACTAGTGTGTCCAGAAAAAGAGAGTACCAAGCTCCCTGGTAGCATTGTTGGTGGATGGTGAAGCCTATTGTTTATCCTGCTGTTGAAACAGTAGAAACCTGTAAAGGGGCACCATGATACTGGGGCCGTTATTTATTTTAAAAAAAGAAGAAGAAGAATATATGAAACGGTGAAGCGGGAGAGCTTGTATGTATGGCCCATGGGCATGGATTTGGGGGGGGATTGTTGTGGGAGGGGGGTGCTGGGTGGAGGGGAGCAAAAGGGAAAAAATTGGAACTATTGTAACAATATAATCAATAAATATACTTAAAAATAAATAAATAAAATCTAAGATTAAAAAATAAAAACCTACAATCATTTGATAAAGATTAATAGAATATTTTCCCAGAGGTAAAAATAAAGCCACAAATGTTTCATAAGAAAATGAACTACCAGTTCAGCTCTGATGATTTTTACACCTAGAATATGAGAAGAATGCCATTTCTGAAATTTTTCTTTTTCACTAAAATGTATCATTTTCTATGTAGGTATTTCTTAAACTTTACATGCACTTGTAAGAAATCTGAATTATAAAAATTAATCACTTACTTAAAAAAAAAAAAAGAAACCTGTAAAGGGGCACCATGATACTGGGGCCATTGGGTATTCTGGACTCTCCTCTTCCTTCAGCAGCTGAATAATTCCAGATCACTCTTCTCTTTATTGAGTTAAGCAAACAAACACTGAGCATGCTCTTAGTTTTGGAGATTAGTATCCAATTACTTAAACAACAGGTTTTACTAATGAATGATCATTGCTTATAAAACAGCCAAACTTTTGAGTTTTTTGATATATACATCTAATATGAATGCAATCTTAGATTTTAAAATGTGTCATTAATGCATGTATATCATTAGAGTGGATCAAGGTCAGACTACAGTGAAGAATAAATAACAGCTTAATAAGTTTTAGAAGCATTTGTCTGCCCCCTTCTTTAACAGAGATCAGAATATTTTAGAGTAAAATGTTCAATTAGTGATATCACAGTAACATAATTATGTTAAATGCATTCAGTCATTTTAAAATATACTATATGAGTAACCAGAAGAGAAATTTTTAAAACGTGTCAAGAAAATAATTCAAGATACATGAGTCCTTTCATCTGAGGAAAGAGAAAGACTTTGGAAAGGCTGATTTTATACGACACACCACTAGAATACAGCAAATGATTACTGGCCCTTATATAAAAAGTCACACTTAGAGAGCTTTACTTTAAATGTGACTGTCTTAAATGAAACAATCCCTGATTTAATCATTTCATGTTTGACAGAGTCAAATGATAGTTCACAAACCATAATGAACACAGCTGTGTTTAGCACTTTTTGTCACGCTGCATCTAAAAGAAGCTAGAAAGTCTCACAGGTTCAGCTAGCCTTCAAGATGGTTTCTCCACATATGGACAGTCATTCTGATTTGGCATAATTAGTGCACTGACACTGAATTTCCATTACTTTCTGCTTTAAAAGCCCTCTCAGTGAGTGAAATTGATTGAGACATCCTAACTTGTGCTCCCAGCTCACCTGGTGCATGCCTCCATCTCAGCGGTTGTCATGCTCCACGTCAGAGGTCTGTCTACAAACATTACACATCAAGTACCAAGGAGTAAATGTTTTCAGCTTTGTGGGCCATATGGTCTGTGTCATAGCCACCCAAGACTGTCCTTGCAGTGTGTTAGCAGCCATCCAAAATACATAAACAAATGGGTGTAGCAGCGTTCCAATAAAACTTTATTTACAAAAACAGGTAGTAACCCAAATATGGCCCACAGGGCACACTTTGCCATCCACTGTTCAATTTAATCCTTGGCACATATGTCTCTCCTCCATTAGCTTTACTCAATAACATAAATCATTGTGTGCGTATATTTTATCTGTAAAACACAGGAGGTGTGCAATATATCTTGAACAGGATATTTATCCTTATGAGAATTAGTTATACTAAATGTTGCTTATGACTACTATGACTCATTATATTAGAATAGTGTTGAGAATGATTCTGAGGTACTCTAGACAAATTCTACAGCCAAATGAATAAATACAACTAATGCTCACTGACTTTTTAGTAAATTTTTTTTCACTGGCATCGTTTTTTCTTTTAAGTTTTTTCTATTTTTAAACACGATACAGATTTATTGTAACAGAATATTTAGAAATTCAAGATTATTTTTCCATATATGGTTAAAAAGGGCAATTCCATGTATTAGTGCAATGATTGTTTAAAAAATGGACCTATATGCATTGGTGTGCAACAGCTAGCTCATAAGAGATGATGGGGCACATCTCTACCTTAGTCTGTTTTCAGTGATGTAACATTGGTAATGGAAAATAGCTACCATGGAAACATTTACATGACAGAATTTGGCAGAAGTGGCTTTCTTTTGGTCAATTTACCACCACACCACTGCACTGACTATAATTCCCAGACTGACCATTGAGATGCAAAGAAAAATTTGTGGGAAAACTCTCTGGAAGAGTTTTCTTACTCTAAACAGAGGTCAAAAAGCAACATATTTTCTTTCACTTGGATAGGAACATGTAAATACTTTTTATAGTTGCCAACAGAAATCCTATGCTTTGAAAACAATTATGAAGGCAAAGCTAGCACATGGAGAATCATAGAAAACGAGAACTGGAGATTTTTTTGAGTTCAGCCTAAAATTCTTTCCAACTCAGACCTTCCAGGTATATTGAATTCTTTGTTTCTGAGTTATTTTTTAAAATTATTTGTTAACTCATATATGCCCAAATATTTGAATTTGTATTCCCTTCTAACTGCCCTCATGTTTTTGTCTGTTTTCTGTTTTTCTCACCATCTATGTCTATTCAGCTCCTTTGCTCTTTCATGATTTGACATAATGTTAATTTCTCTCAGGATCCTGTTTCTTGCTTGTTGATATTCTCTCTCATATAATGAGTCCTAGAAATAATTATAATATTTAGGTCTACCATTTTCAACACATTGTAAACAACTTACTTTTGGGGTTTCCTGTTTGTTCTATATTCTTCTGTTAGTTAAAAAAAAAAAGTATGGATCGGCTATTCCAAAAACAAAAATGTTTTAACACTACCCCAAAGAGATAATGATTTAAAACACCCATAATTTATTACTGATCACATGTCTGTTTGTCAGTTGGCTCTCATTCAATCTAGGCTGAGCTCAACTGGGTTTCGCTTCAAGTTGCACGTTAGGTTTGGATTTGCTTCATTTCTTCATTTTTCATTGACCAGAGTACTGGTTTGGGAGATGGAAGAAGCCCAAGGGGAGTAACTATAAAAATGCTCAAGGCCTCTTAGAGCCAAGGCTCAGAACTGGCACAGTAGCTCACCTACATTCATGTCTTTGCTCAGGGCAAGTCACATGGCCAAGTCCAACACCAATTAGTGGGAACTGCGCTTTGCTTTTAGGCAAAGGGGTACAAAGGCACATGGCAGAGCAGGCAAATACAGAGAGGGGTGATCAGCCAGGTATATATCACTTCTTGGATTTTGTTTATAATCAGAATGATTAAAGTTGGTCATATATGTCAGTTATGTGAGCCCCAGTTATATTATATCATTTTGATGATCACAGGATCTCCTCAAGGCACGTGAGCAATGTTAGACATGTTTACATAACCAAATTCTTAAAGTATTGCTTTAAATATGATACCCCTGTGCTCAAAAATCGTCAATAATTTCCCATTACAGTAGTCTCTATATATATCACGGTTCACTTATCGCAGCCTCACTGTATCGTGGAATTTTTTAAAATATTATATTTAATTATTTATCGTGGATTTTTTGCTGTATCACGGGATTTTGCGGTACTGTATACATATGTTGTTTAAGTAACATAGGTTTAAGAGTGTAGAATATGTTTAAGAACATAAGTAGTGTTTATAAAAGTGTGGAAAACATTAATGAGGAAGTGAAAAGGTTAATAAGGGACTGGGAACGGTTTATACGTGTGTGGGAAGGGTTTATAAAGCCTTAAAATATATATAAATACTAAAATAAATGGAAGGTTCCCACTTCGTGGATTTTCACCTATCGCGGGGGGATCTAGAACATAATATTCGTGATAAGTGAGGGAATACTGTATACAGTGCATACAATATAATTCCAAATGCCTTCATCTTAAAAGCATTCACAGTTTAGCCCCGGACTATATTTTCATCTGTGTTTTCACAGATTCGTATCATCATTCTGCACTTAAACATTTTCTTACCTTTGACTTTACTCATTATTTTTTCCACACTGAAAACCTTTTCTTTTCCTCTGTACTTTCTGATTTCTAGACAGACAAAAATCTCTGATAAGCTAGTTCATTGTAATCGCTGACTTTATTTAAATTCCTGTAGAGTTTATGAGCTGCAGTACTGAGTTGGCACTCACAGTCAGAAAAGGATTAGCATGGACTCTTCTGCAACACTGGCCATATGGCAAGCTGCGAGTAAGGAGGGGTCGAACTAATAAGGAGAAAGCAAGTAGGAATGAAGTCAACTGCAAGGACAGAAGTTAGAACCAATCCCAGGAGATAGGATGGGTAGAAAAGAGGTCAAATAGAGTGAAAGGTAAAGCAGAGGTCAAGCAGAGAGAAAGGATTTTACTTCCAAATCTCCACATTGCTGGTGCAAAGAGAAGATGTGTTATGCGGCTAAGCAGGGTTCCTACTGGTTCCGGGGACAGGTCAAGCTGAGAGACGATGGTGGGCATGTGTGATGCAGATGAGACCGAACAGGCCCTGACAACGCTCTCAACCTGCCTTGACCTTTTGTTCTTTTATATTTGTGTTTATGGCTAAAACTACAAAAATCTTCCTCCACCAATTGACTGAAGTTCCTGGAAGGCAAGCTTTAGTTTTTATATTTTATACCCACAACACCAATAGGATTTTGAGCACAGTCAATGTTAAGTGAGTATGATTTATTGATACATTTGAATTTATGCTTTTTAAATAGCAAAAGTTAACTGCTTTCAAAATGAATTCTTGCCTAATCTGGAACGAATAAAGAAAAAGAATGTACTTAATTTATACTCCAAAAGGAAATGTACAATCAAGATAACTTGCCCAATAACTAATTTATCTTTTGCATGCATGACACCGTATGAAAATTCTATTATTTAGCTCATTCCTACAAAGACTACATTAGTTTCACAAAATGTTTCCTACATCTGTTACTTTCGGTGTCATCTGGACTGTTGACATCACTGTCAAGTTTTCTTCAGTTTAAATTAAAGCTTTCCTCCATCTGGGCAGTACGAAAGACCAGTAGAGTCATTAAAACTGATGGAGTTAAAACATCAAAAGCCATCAACCAGAGGAGAGGAAGGATCGAACATCAGGTGCACTTGGTGAAGAAACAGTAGTGTGCAATGTGAAACTCACATCATACTCATATTGCATTTGTATACTCTGCAACTTGCATTATAAAAGTTTGGTTTTAGATGGGAAGTGGAGAAGAGTAAATGGTATTCTGAGAAATAATAGTTGGGCTGGCTGGACTGTATGCTAAAGAACAGAATCCTGCAAAAAAGCAGAATTTGAGGGGATAGACACCCAGTTCTGACTGACATTACACCCACGAGGTTCAGTAGGAAAATCAACTAAAAGAAAATGTTGCAGAAAAGCAAACACCACAGTTGTGGTTTCCAAGAGTGGTGCAAATATGGGAATAAAGCAGCTCTCCGTTATTTCCTTTTTCTTGAACAAAACTGTCATGGTATTTGGGATATTCTTGGCAGGTCCTGAGCAGGCAAGTGATAATAGCAGCAATAACTACCAGAAATGATCAGGTATAATTGCTTTCTAGCAGCTAAAGCCAAGCAAGTAGAAACATGCCAACAGGCCACAATTACATCTGAATAATGGAGCAGGGCAGATCAGGAATGCATTCACTGGAATACGATTAGAATAAAAAAAACAAAACAAACAAACAAAAAAAAACCCACCAGACTTAAAATTGTCACATGGCGGAAGGAATTACTAGAATAGGCAAGCAATGATTTGGCATATTTTGTATTTATGATTTCCATTTTACTTTTATTTTATTCAGCTACATTAAATTTCCTTATGTTATTGATATCAGTCATAGTGATACCTAGAAGTATTTCTAAATTTGTTTTTTGTGATATAAAGTGCATGGTGTAAAATATTATTTATTGCGTTTCAAAAAAATCACAAAACAAAGTCTGAATGGATAGAAAAAAAAAAAGATTGATATCTCCAAAGTAGGAATAAATTCATCCCATAATATAAATGACTTAACCCCACAATTATACCTCTGAACTAGTTAAACAAATGAAGTCCTTGCTGATCAATTTTCAAAGGAATTCCTAAAGAAATTCATGGGCTTAATATCATTAGGTATTAATGATTCTCTGATAGAAGTCAATTACGTGTAGTTAATACCTTTTGCAAAATATAAGACTGCATTCGTCTTCCTCACTATCATCCAAGCTCATTTTATAAAAATATGACAAAATATTTACTCATCTACTTAATTAATTACTTATGAAGTGTCAAATGGTATACTTCTTTGTTAAGCTAAGAAAATACCTACTTATATCCTTGCCAAATCTGGTTCTAAAGTTGCCACTAGCCTGATTCCCTAATGCTGTGTGAATGTCCCAGGTTCTTTAGACCTTGTTACCTTTTGGCTTGTTTGCTTTTAAATATTTAAAGTTTAGGTCTACCTGCATCCTTGCCAAAAGCAATGATAGGAATTGATTCTTATTTAAAGTGCTCAAGACAGTTGTGTTTAATTTGCTTAACCTAAGCAGCATTCTCAGAAGCTCAAGGTCATGATTCAGAATTTTTTTTTTATGCCAACACTTTGGAATGAGTGAGATGCCAAATGTTTTATGAGTCTACTTAATTAAAATTAAGAAAGTGAGCTATGTTATCACAATCAATCCAAGGTGGCACTTTAAAGGATCAAGGCCAATAAAAATATAAAATATTTCCTGTTATCAATATCTAAGGGAAAATTTTTATAATCAATGTGATTTCTAGACTAAAATAGATATTCACAGAGATAATTTATACATGTAAAAATAGAAGTTACTTTTAGTCATTTGTAGCAATAAGAGATAGGAAAATTATGGAGATGTCAAATACATCACTGATCCAAATATCTCATTTTAATCATTATTTTAAGATTCCAGCTACTAAATTTAATAAGTAGGAACATTGCAAGATTCTCCTTTTTTGTCTGAAAGGTAAATGGAAAAAGGAAAGTGAAAAGGATGATGATTAATACACAGACAAGATTATCATTTTTGAGATAATTAAGAATTGCCTCTCATGGCCATTTATTTGATTAATAGTTTAATGCATTCACTGATTCAAGTCCTGATTCCTGGGTGCCTGATACATCAAAGAGGTGCGTAGCTGCACTTGTCCACTCCTCAGCTGTAGCAGAGTCTGAAATTATTTATATTTCTCTTCTCTGCTGAAAGGCAGACTTTGCCTCATAAGGATAGTTATATCTCAAACACAGGATGGAGATTCAGTTGTTGGGCAGACAAAAAGAAAAATGAATGTTTGCTACAATAACCAAATTCTAAATACTTTAGTAACATATACAATTGTCTGTTGAAGAAGAAAAATACCAACTTCAAATCCGATGCCTTCATTTTCGATAAGAATGACATACTCCAAAATAATATAATAACAAATTCTAAAACATCCAGTAGACAGTTTACTATTCACATCTGGTTTATGTTCTTCATGGGATTTGATGTTTTTAATCCTTCTTTACTGAAAATATTCTGCTTTGGTTTCTAAGACATTACTCTCTGATTTGCCTCTGAACAATCTGTGCAATAAAATCATTCTTCTTTTTCAAAAAAACTCAGTAATTACTATGTACTTCATATTGTTAGGCATTAGGAATAAAGTGTCAATTAGAAATTGACACAGAAAGGCGTACCACTTAATGGAAGTGACAGAGAAGGAAATTGATGATTACATTCATATTATTTGTGTTAGAAATGTAGGGCATTATAGAAATTTTGTATCTAAATATTTAATCAGTCTGGGGGAAGAGTGTTTTCCAGTGAAGACTTCTCAGAGCAACTGATACCTGATAAACTACACGGAGCTCTTAGGTTTACTTAAAATATTGTTTTTACCAAGATTCTAACTTCAAAACTACTTTTTCTTTATTTTCCATACTCTATTTGGCAAGTAAAATGTTATCTTTCAATGTGACACCAATGATCATCCCTGAATATATCATATCTACGATAATCTTTCTCTCAGATGAGACTGGGTTTTTTAACCTAGTGGACAACATCTGAGTGTGCGACAGAAATCTCCAAATCAACTTGCTAACAACCGTCATCCTCTTGCACCAAAAATTTTCTTCTTATGAGGGGGGGAGCCCCAAAAAGCCAGAATTTCTTTATAAAAAATTGTGTATTCATTCTTACATGTTGAAACTTCAGTCACCTTCAAAGCACTCTCCATTTGATGCAGTACACCTATCAGGACATTTTTTTCCACTGCTCAAAGCAGTTTTTAAACTTGTCTATTTTGATGCCTTTTAGTGCTTCTGACTTTTTTGTTTCACCTCTTCCACATCGGCAAAATGTTTCCATTTGAGGGCAATTTGCATCCTGGGAAACAAAAAAAGTCACTTGGGGTGAGGTCGGGTGAACGGGGAGGGTGAAGCACAGGGGTCATGCCGATTTTGGTCAAAAACTGAATACTCTATGTAGCGTCAGCAGGTGCACTTGTAAATCACCCATTATGAAATGGGCAAAGGTGAACTGATACAGATGGGTTCCTAGAACACTCACCTAGCAGGGGAAGCCTGTTCTATAAGGGGCCCACCCCAAAAGATAATTCTGGTTTTTTGGGTCTCCCCTCACATATTTAAATATTTCACCTCACAATGCCAAATAATTCTGGATTTCTTAAGTACCAGATCTAATTATTAATAACTGTAATCATTTCTTTTTAATTATCTTACAGTGCAGTCCTGCATATCTATTTCCAGTTTGTCTTCCTATATTTACGTTCTGTGATATGATGTAAGAACTGAACTCTCTGCCTAAAACCCTATCTCTTACATTCAATCTACCACACACTTGTCTGAACGATCATGGTAAAATACAGCTACAACCGAGGCACTTATTGACTATTATGCATCATTTCCTTTTGCCTATAGGGTAAATTATTTATAACTTAGCATGTCAAAAAAAATCATAATCTTTCCCAGGATTATATTTCTGGGAACATTTGTTATCATTCCTCCCTTGGGCAGTCTGTAGTATAAGACATATTCTCTTCCAACTATCTGACTTTGCTCAAATTGCACTCCTTTAACTTCCCTTGTGGGCTCAATGAGTTTTTTCTCACCCTTCAAGGCTCAGCTTCCATATCACCACCTCAATAGATCAATCAAGAGACATTTCCTCTCCCACCTCCACATGGCATGTACCAGTTTAATTTGTTTACTTTTTTGCCTCACTCACCAAAATGTGAGCTCCTAGAATCCAGGAGTATTGTCATTTCTTTAGTTACCTAGGTGCCAGCACTATGGATGTTCAATAAAGATGTATAGAATAAATGATCATTGAGTCATCTTTTACATGTTAATATTCGAACATTTAAAATCTACGGTCATAAGTGGGGAACCATTTATGTAAAGCATATACTTACAGAAATTATTGCTTAAAGGCAAACTTAGTAGATCATAATGAGTTTGTAAATTTATATTATCATTTCAGAAATTCATATTCTAATACTACAATGCCCCTTTTCAAAATCCAAACTTTGTTAAAAATATAATTCTATTATCAGTTTTGTTTGTCTTAAATATCTTGTACCAAAGTAAATTTTGTAACTAGAGTACTCTATACATATATGCCAGTCTGTCTTCAATGATATTATAAAGAACTTCAATATTTAATTCAATATGTTATGCAGTGATAAAATATGAAATGGACAATTATTAGGTAAAGATTGAGGGAAAGAAATGACTATGTAAAGTTCCCCTTTCAAAATCAGTAATGAGAATTAAAGTCAGCAATAATTATTGATCCTTCATATTAACTGAGCGAGAAAGCAAATTTGCGCCGATCAAAAATTAAGGATGGCTATACAGGTGGTTGACTTATTATCTTTTGCAGCTTGTCAAATGTCCTCAGGCACAGTTCCAAAAAAGAACTTAAAACTGTGTTAAGGATATCAACAATGAAGCAAAATTACATGTCATTTCACTAATTCAAGTCACATTCTCCACAATTAGCCCAAATTTCTGACATTATACTACACCTATACATACCCCATGATTCCTGAATTAATTGACAAATATTCTCCTCCAGGTAATCCTCAGTAATTAATAGCCTATTTGGAAACAAATAGAATAAGAATACTGCGCTTATAAAGTGAAATGCAAGTTGCTTTAGAAATAAATCATTTGAAAATAAAATTGTTTAGTCTGAATCTGTAACCTGAGCATCATCCACTGTGTTAAATAAATTTTTCTTACGAATTAAAGTCAGTGTTCCACAAGGATAACGTGATAGTGACTTTCCTTCTAGAATGCCAATACTAGGCCTAGGAAATAACTGAGACTTATGGTTCAGTGAGGCCAAGGATCACTCTTCAAATCAACATTAAGGGTGATAATGTGATATCTAGTTAACTTGCCTTTTTCTAACACAATCACTTTTGTTATTCACAGGCTGCGTTTCTTGGACAATGGATTCACAATTTCACCCCAATTTTCCCTTCAATGCCTTTACTGGACACTCTGATAGACATAGGGACGCATAGTCTAGATCTTTCAATAAAGGTTTGTTGCCCCACCCCTGGGGAGTACTAAGCACATGCCTCCGTTCACTGTTAGCCCATCAGGGATGGCCTCAGCTGCAGAGAGTTGCCTTCCCAAGGTCATGCCCTCCTTAGAGAGACTGTCATGCAGTGACTGATGGATCAAGCTGGCGCTCAGGGTGCTCAATGTACAATGACTGATAGGCCATTTTGTTGCAGAATCCCTCATGGGAGTCAGTGGACGCTATTGTTTGGGCCCACCATGCTGTTTGACTTCTCCATCTACCTTATCCTGCTTCATTCTTTCACAGATGTACCCAAGGGCATTGTCCAACTAATGTATTGAGATCTAAATTCAATCTCAAGAGTCTGCTTCTCAAAACACCCTATCAACAGATACCATCTGAAGTACTGATTTATTTCTAGAAAATCTAACTGAAAAATGAGAATTATTAACCATATTATTTTGGCTTTCCCATTCATATTATTTTAAACATTGAGTCTTAATCGTGTTAGTGCCCTTTTGTCCAGAGTTATAGAGACAGCTGCACAAAAGATGTAGAAGCTGAAGCAGAAGACCAAGTGGGAGCTGGAAGACTTGCTGGGTCACTAACAAGGTGACCTAGCACATCAGTGACAACCTGTGTGACCTGTGACAGGGACTGGTGCCTTGGAATGTGTTTCCAAGCGAAAAAGTGTGTTCTTCACTTTCACTTTCAAATTGTCATGCAAACTCTCTCCTAAGGAAAGGGAAGTCTAAGATGCATAGTTCCAGGTAGCTAAATTGACACAGTACAAACTCAACACACATGCACACACACACACACACACATGCACACAAGCACACACACACACACACATTTTATATATAAAAACACATTCAATTCTCAAACTAACCTTATTATTATCAGCATCTTACAGCTGAAGAAAACAAGCCACAGTGCGAATAAATATTGTAATTTGTCTGAATACATGCAGCTAGTTGCTTGGTCAAACTTTGCACAGATAACAATTACAAAATCTGAACAAAATGTAAAATAATACTAATTTCAAGGCATAGAAGAAAGAACCACAGGTAGAATCTGAACGGAACATAACCGTACTTGGTGAAATTTGTGTTTACATCTTTTCGCCCTGTAGTATGCCTAAACTCTCTATACAGTATCGGGACACCAAAAGCTCCTGAGGATCGAGTTCAGGAAAGCAGTGCAGACAGAAAATTAGCAATCCTGAAAGTGAGGGATTCCTAAAGCTTGGTAAGGACCCCAAGAGGGCCAGCAAAATCTCACCAGCTGGAAACTGAAACAACTGAGTGCGGATTCCATGTTTTGCAGCCCACATGGGAGACAGGATTTGGAGCTTCACTCCCTCCCAGTTATTTATGGGCTAAAATGAAAAGTCACCATTTAGAGGAACAGAATCTAGTCTATCACATACCATTCACATCTAGTATTCAATCAAAAGTCACTTTTCATGTAAACAGAAAAATGTGATCGGTACTAAAGGAAACAAAAGTCAATAAATGAAGCTTAAGTTGGCCCAGATGTTGAAATTATAGAACAAGGACTTAGAAGCAGCTGTTAAATATTTTTAGGAAACCTAAAGAAGAATATATACATATAAATAAACAGGTGATGACTCTTAGCAGAGAAACAGAAACTATGTACGAAGTTCTAAGGCCCAGAGCTGGGAGATTGCAGGAATGGGAATATATGAATGTTGATAAAGTTTGAATGGACAAGAAAGGAGATGTGAAGAGAAAAGGAGAAAGAGAGAGTTCAGGAAGCCAGATCATGCAGAACTGTGAAGGTCACAGAAGGATTTAGGCCTTCAGTAAAGTGAAACAAGTAATTGGAAGAATTTGAACAAGGGAGTGACATGACTTGAGTTCTCATTTATAAAGATCACCTCAACTGTTCTACTGAGAAGAGACACTGGGAGAGCGCCAAGAAAGGAGGTGGGGAGACAGGCTGGGAGGCTCTGGATGGATGCTGCAGGCTTGGATTTGGGTGGTACTGTTGAAAATGATGAGAAGTGGGGAAGCTGGTGGTAAAAAAAAAAATAGGAATATTGATAGTTTGAATATGGAGTATGACTCAAAGTTTCTTTGACTAAGGAGTTAGAAGATCAACTGGGTGTGTAATTTATGGAGCTCAGTGTAAAACGAAAATGCAGGCTATTTTGTTCAAAAATTGCTAACAATGTCAAAATCACGACAGTGGAGCTTTACACAACTGCACCGATTGCCCTGCCAGGAAGCCCCAGATGCAGTTGCCAACCTCAGAAGGAGCAGATTTTGTGAATAGAAGGGAGGTGGACTTCAGACATTTTAGGACTGAGGCAATGCACTTGACGGTGCTTAGCAAAGAACAGAGTTTACTTAAAATATGTAGCATTTTACACTTTGAAAGCCCATTCCACTTGCTGAGAATTTCTGTTTCTAGAATGTCATACCTCAGAATACAGAGAAATAACTGTGTTAGGAAATCATCTTTCCTCAGCCTTTTATACAATATCTCAGGGGACGGTCAAATTTAGTCTGTTGAATGGCTCTAAATACCAGGGGGAAATTGCAGGCACTGAAACTATTCGGATCAAAAATCTGATTTGATTAATAAAGGTGATATGTAATGCAATTTCAAAAGGGTTGTAAATCAGTTTAACTTTCCCCTAATATTTATACCTATTCAATGGAGAGATTATCAACAGCAATATACAAACATCAATGAATGTTTGCAATTTTTATTTTAAAGCATTTCTTAGGATTCACTTATGTACCCAGTTTTCAAACTACAGCAAAATTAATTCCAGTATTTGTTAGAAGAATCTATAAGTTAATCAAGACTTATCTTTGAATTGGTCAATCTACTACTCCCCATGTTCTTTAAAAATATATATATATTGTACTTTTTTCCATTACCATTTAGTCCCCTTATACTACCATGTTCTAAACTAAGCAATCCACTCTTTACAGAGCTACCCAGAAAGAGCATATTGACAAAGGGGACTTGTAAATATAATCAGAAATGGTTGCACTGATTCCAAAATTGATACAAAAGTGATAGGAATTCTACTATCCTTAAATAAATCATCAACTTTATGTAGAACTTCTAGGACATTTAGACTCCAGAGAAGGATGGATAAAGGAAAATACTGAAAAATTTTCCTAAATCCCACAGTTTACAGAAAGCCATCAAAATATTTCCAGTTTTTCCATGACAGTGTGTAAGCATATATGGTATATATTTTAGATTTATAATTTGAAAATAATATGATACTCTCTTTAATCTATTTAATTTCTAGTCGTGCCTATCCTTTAATTTCTAATATCATTGAGATGTTTTTGGTTTTGTTTTTATCTTACTTCATGCATTTAATACTTGGAAAATCAGTTTCCAAATGTCTTTCCTGTATTTTAATTTCCTTCTAAGTAATGTTAAACAAAATTTTTTTTATCTGCTCTGGTTTTACCTTAGTTCAGTTTCTAGTAATTTTCTAACTTTCATTTTGATTTTTTCAACCCCTAAACTTTCATTTTTCTAGTTTTAATATATGCAGTGTGTATTAGTAATCTTTTTATAATTGATTACTAAATTGTATTCTAATTAGAGAATTAGTCTATCTGCTACAAATTTTGAATTTTTGGAGTCTTGATTTATATAACCTAGATTATACTTTCTTATTTAAATATAAGCATAACGTAACTCTTAATAAGCTTATTAATTTTGTTAATTATGTCTCAACATACTCTCTATACATACTTTTTTTTTTCTGAATTCTGCTTTCCCATGTTAATGACATCCATTTCTTTTTGTAAAAATGTTATTATTATTATTTTTATTGTTCTATTACAGTTGGGCGTCTATTTCTGATGGGAGGAACTCGAATTAAAAACATTTGCTTTATTTATAGTCAATAAGTTTAGTGATTAATGCATGTGGAAAGCTATTGTTCAGGAACTGGAATGCATGACGACCTATCCTCACTCCAGGAGGCTTGCAAGCATTCAACCTTTGTGCCACAGGAGGACTGTAAGTGGTCAAGATAGTATCTGAGTTACTGTGCTCCAGGGAGAGAATGTTTACTGACCAGGACACAGATAGAGAATCTCTGCTCAGCAGATGAGGAAACGCTAGGAAAATCACCAAGACTGCAGCTTTTATCTGATTAACCTTTCCCCCTGAATTCCAAATCCCTTACCTACTTTTTCCTTAAATTCCAAACCCTTTACTTACCCTTTTCTTCTCATAAAAAAGGCTGGATTAAGATGAAATGTTAAGACGGTTTTTAGGGTACATAACCCACTGGTTTCTCAGATCACCAGCATCTGAATAAAGTGCCCATAAAGATGCAATCCTTGTCTATACTTATTTGTTCTGCTAGTCACAGGCAGTGCAAACGCTGACTTTTCCGGTTTCACTTCCTCTACTTCTGGCTTCTGTGGCTGCAAACAATTCTGTTCTGTAAACCTAATTCCTCTTTCCTATTGTCCTTCGAGTATTCAAATGCAGCCTTTATGTTCCCTAAGGGCTCACATTTATAGGCTCAATGTGACCGTTTTCTTAAACTGTACATGACAGGACTACAGTTTCAGATCTAGCACATCTAATTTGTTAGTGAAGTCTAGCTCTCATGTGCATATTTCAACGTAGAGGGAGCCATTACTGTCCTGGTGCTCTACACCACTTTCAATCTCTATACATACTTTTAAAAATTTGTTTCGATTTTTTTATTTGAGAAGAATTTGAAAACACTCTCGCTCTAATTTTGGAGTTATCTCTCTTTGAAACACTAATAATCTTTGCTCTACATATTGTGAGACATAACAACACAGTTATTTAGTGCATAGTGGTTGAGTATTTTTTATTATTCTAATATACTGAAATGATTATGATTATATTGTGATACGATATAGAAATATTTCTGTCTTAATGCTTATTTTGCAATGATCGGGGTGCTATTTAAGACACTTAAAACACAAGGAAGCATATTGCTAGAAATTAAAAGAACTATGTATAATATATATAACAGAGACACTTATATCATCCATATCTGCATATCTGTCTATATCTACATACCTATTTTATATGAAGACAAGGCTATTTACATTTATATTTATCACTGATATATTAAGTAATTTCAACTCCATTTGTTTAATTTTATTGGGTCGCCTCCTTTCTTACTTTCATTTATTTCCTGAGTTTTAAGATATATGATTCTTTTCAATGTATTGTGTATTCTACATGTATTATTTCACTAAACACACATGAAATTTTAACATCGACATTTGACTTCACAAATTTTAAAGTTAACATCACTATCTTTCTTTGAAACAATAAAATTACTTTTAAAAATTTTACTTCAGTAACTCCTATCTCATATTATAAAGTATTGTCTATTATTTATGTTTGCCTTATATGTTCATTATTTGTTTAAACTCGCCAATACACTTTCTAATGTCTGTTCATTAGTCCTTCTGACAGCTATTTTTTCTATCTGGTTTAATTTTCATCTTCAGGTGTATATTTGGAAGTATTTTCTGTGACAGTCTCTCCCTTGGTCTCTCTGTCTAAGAAAGAATGCCTCTTCCAGTAATTCTTTCTTTTTTTTTTTTTAAGATCTTACTTTTTTTTAGAGGAAAGGGAAGGGAGGGAGAAAGAGGGGGAGAGAAGCATCAGTGTGTGGTTGCCTCCTGTGTTCCCCCCAAATAGGAACCTGGACCGCAACCCAGCCATGTCCCTGACTGGAAATCAAACTGGCAACCCTTTGGTTCACAGGCTGATGCTCAATCCACTGAGCCACACCAGCCAGGTCTCTTCTGGTAATTCTTCATGATGGTGGCAGTCACGCTGAATTGTCTCCTCCGAGATGTTGCATGGGATTTGTAACCAGGAATCACCTTTCATGTTAATTTCTCAAGCTGGAAATTACTAGAGCCTGCAGAAAAGTAAAATCAAACCCGACAGATATGTGAGGCAGGCCTACGCTTCTGATTTTTCAGGCTATTTTTTTTCCATCCAAAGGCTAATCAGAGGCAGGTGAGCTCCCTGGATTCCTTTTGCTGATGAATGGATATTTTTAGCCTACTTCCTCTGAATATGTAAGGCTTTAGGATACTGGGTTGATGCACAGACATCAGTTTCAAAAGCCTTAGCTATGAAAATTATTTGGGAACAAAAATGGGTAAATCCCCATCATGTCTTCACAGGGAAGTCAGTTTTATTGACATCTCCAATTGCTTGAAAATTTTGTATGTTGTGCAGAAATAATTTTATTAATCGAACTGTTATGACCCCCTATTTTTTCCAGCTGTTTCTTCAAATCAATCATCAGGAAGATCCCTTGAAATGTGTTTAATGCTCCTTTCATAATAACTGAAAATGCCTAATGTCTTGCACACCTGTCTGGCACTTACAGGCATGCGCACAAACTCAACTACCCACACACACACAAACACAGGACAAAGCTTTCTCTTTCTGAGGTTAAACATCTCTATGTCCTCAAACTTTCTGGAAATGACATAGTTTCAAAATTCTCTTTTCATTCTGGCCACTTCACTAGCTTCTTCATGGTTTGTCAACTTCTCTGTACGAATGTGGATTTCTTCAATAAAAACAGACCTGATACATGTTTGGCCAGTCGAAGCAGATTAACACTATTGACTTGCTTGTTTCTTCCCCCCTGGGGGTGGGGAGATGTAAAAAACACATAATATGAGATCTGCCCTTAAGAAAATTTAAGTGTTCATACAGTATTATTAATTGTAAGCACAATGTTGTACAGCAGATATTTAGAATTCTTTTATCTTGCTGTTTATGAGTATAGAGTTTCAGTCATACAAGACTGCCTCATTTGTTTTGACATGACATTCTGTGAAATAAGCCTGTTGTCTTAACCTTTAATTTAAGTAGAAGCCATAAATCACAAAATCTTAGACTTGCACAATTGAAAGGGACATTATAAACCATCCAATTTAATGACTCGTTGACGTATACTTTAATATGAAATCCTGTTAAACTAGCTGTCTGAAAGATTGCATGTGTATATATTTTAGATTTATTGAGAGATTTTAAATTAATCCTTATTGAATTTCACTCTTTTTGGTTTCATCAATATATTACTGTCTATGGATTACTGAAGATAATGTATAATCCTATATCTTTTTAAATATGGCCTAAAGTCCATACTTTATTTAATTTCCTTGGTTTTCACTTCATGTCCCCCTTCTGGTCCAGGATCCCACCAAGGACACCACAATACATTTAGTAGTCATGCTTTCTTACGCTCCTCGTGACTAGGACAGTTTCTCAGACTTTGTTCCTGGTTAGGTATTTTTGGGAAATATGCTTCAGCTTGGATCTGTTTGATATTTTTCTTCTTTTTCAAAAATATATTTTATTGATTATGATACTACAGTTGTCTCAATTTCCCCTTTTGCCCCCTCCACCAAGTACCCCCTTTCCCTCCAGCAACAACCCCCCTTAATTCATGCCAATGAGTTGTGTATATAAGTTCTTCTGCTCCATTTCCTACACTCTTCTTAACAATCCCCTGTCTGTTTTGTACCTACTAATTATGCTTCTTAGTCCCTACACCATTTCCCCATTTCTTCCCCTCCCCCTTCCCAGGTGATAACCCTCCAAATGATCCGCATACCTATGATTCTGTTCCTGTTCTTGTTGTTTGCTTAGTTTGTTTCTGTTTCTATTTTTTAGATTCAGTTGTTGATAGTTGTGAGTTTGCTGTCATTTTAAGGTTCATAGCTTTGATCTTCTTCTTTTTCTTAAATAAGTCCCTTTAACATTTCATATAATAAGGGCTTGGTGATGATGAACTCCTTTAGCTTTACTTTGTCTGAGAAGCACTTAATCTGCCCTTTGATTCTAAATGATAGTTTTGCTGGATAGAGTAATCTAGGTTGTAGGTCCTTGCTTTTCATCACTTTGAATACTTCTTGCCAGTCCCTTCTAGCCTGCAAAGATTCTCTTGAGAAATCAGCTGACAGTCTTATGTGAACTCCTTTGTAGGTAACTCTCTCCTCTCCTCTTGCTGCTGTTAATATTCTCTCGTTATCTTTAACCTTTGGCACTTTAATTATGACGTGTCTTGGTGTGGTCCTCTTTGGTTTCAACTTGTTTGGAACTCTGTACTTCCTGGACTTGTATATCTATTTCCTTCACCAAAGTACAGAATTCTAAAAAAAAATTTTTTTTTCAAATAGGTTTTCAACTTCTTCCCCTTTCTATTCTCCTTCTGGCATCCCTATGATTCAGATGTTTGTACATTTGGAAATGTCCCAGAGGCTCTTTATAGTATCCTCACTTTTAAGAAATTATTTTTTCTACTTGCCGTTCTGATTAAATGCTTTTTTCTTCCTTATGTTCCAATGGTTTCTCTAGTAATACTAAGGTAATAAATGCTCAACTGCTGCTTTTAGTTCCAAAATACAGTCTCAATTAATTAAGATATACAGTCTCAATTAATTAAGATGTCCAATCTCACAAAATGATTTTTAAAACATCTAAATTTGCTCTAAAATTTAGTCTCCTCACCTGTCTGAGCTTAGTCCCACTTCAGTGGAAGCTGACTTTATTATCACCTAGACTTTCTAATACTCTTTCTCCACCTCACTGATCACAATGGATGGTTACACTGTGATTGCATATCAGGAAAAGGGAAGAGGTAGACTGAGCAGGAAAGTTCTCATTTGCTTGGTAATGACTTGGTGATTTAACTCCAGCACTCTTTGAATTGAATCTCTGTTTGTTTGTTTGTTTTTTTTCATGGGCACTGTGATGGACTAATTTTAAGAATGCCCCTAAGTCTTCACCCCTCCCTTACCCATCCTCTTTTCCCAGAAATTCCATAAAGCTTCTTCAGTCTGACTCTGGGAATGGCCACATGACTCATTTTGGCCAGTGGGATGTGATCATGATGTAAGTAGAATCCTGTGTCATGCTGGTGTAAATGGGCGTGCCCTCCCCTCTGTGTCTCTGCCATTACAAAGAGTACATGCCTTGTTCTGGCTTGTGAGAGGAGACGTACATGTTATCTCAGCTGTTCCTGCCAAAAGCATCCTAGATGATGTTGAGAGTCAACCATTCCTAAGCGTGTATATGAGACAAGCTCAGATCAGCAGAGGCATCCAAGATGATGACAACCTTAGACACATGAATCAAAGTTATTATTGTATACAGATGAGGGTTTTTCAGTTATTAGTCAGGATTATTGTGACAATAGGTATCTGGGGCTCCCCTAATTATGGGGATATGTCTCACATGCTTTTTCATCGATGAAAAAAATCATAGGCATTTCTATGCTCCTAGGTTGCCCTTTCATTCTCCAGCACCTAGACATCTGGAAAATCTTGCAGATTACTTATTCTATGGCCTAACTAAGACTTCCAGGGGCTTCAATGAACAAAATTCAAGAAAACCATATTCTTACTTTCTCTTGTTCATGATCCACATCTGGGCCACGGAAATACTCATACACTTTTTATGCAAATAAATACAGGGAGTGAAATCTATTTGATACACAGACAACTCTTGCTACTAGTATGAGTTAAATACCAGTTTCTAGTGTCCATGAAATTTATGGGGACATATAGTAAGCTAATTGTGGCATCTCATCAAAGCCCCTCTCTTAGCTTGGGATTTGGAAGTAGTACCACACCCTTCTCTTTTGTGGGAGAAGGAATTCACAACACAATTCTTTCCAAATAGACCTGCTAAAAGCACTCTCAGATAAACTCCGTGAAGCTACTATGGTTCTGAGGTCAGAAGGTAACATTGCAACCATCCCACTTTGGGGATAAGGTGGTCCCTAAGGCATAGTTGCCCCTGAAGTAAATGCCCCCTTAAAAAATGAAAGAAAATGCTCCTCCTAATCTTTCTCTAACAAAACCCATCATTTAATATTCCTTTTCTGGTTAGGAAGACTAAAATCTCTCTGATGCTTCTGTTACTTTTAACAGTTTCACGTCTTGGTCTAACATATAATTTTGTAATGTGTTTTAACTGACACTTCTATTTTGAAGTATTAATATACTATGTTTCTTAAACACATAAAATATTTAAGACCCTGGATGATAAGTGTAAATCCTGCTTTTTTTTTTTCTGCAAAAATCATTGGGTCAATAAAATTAGTATTCACCTTGACCTTTGCCACCACAGACCTCCTTACTAACTTCTCCTCCTTATCACAGACCTTCTAAAGGTAAAAATTTGCTTACATTATATAAAATTATTCCTTCTCACCATAGAACCCAAAACTAAATGCACACACATGCTCACACATTATACATGTCCACACGTGCACACACATACAAACACACTCTTTATACAACATATACACACATATTCATGGTCAAGGAAGACAAACTAAATAAGAATACAATAAAGATGGCTTTCAATGCATAGCATTTCTTCTGCCCATGTTGTCTGGTTTCTTTTAGCCTATTTGGTTGTTCACTTCTCAGTTGCCTGACTTTTAGAATACATATACAGCATGGACCAATCTCACAAAAGCCTGAAAGTAAACCCAGCAGTTTGGACGAGGCTGCAGATTGAGACATGTCCTTTATTTTCAGACAGAGAGAAAGCATCCACTTATGGGAAAAACATGATTTTCAAGTAAGTGGGGGAAAAAAAGAACGTGCAGTTGGCATCAGGAACCCAAGAAAAAAAGAAAATAAACAAAATAAAAAATAGGGAAATTCCAAAAAACAAGCATAGCACAACGGTGTGTAATTAAAAGCAAAGTAATATTCAGGGACCATAAGCAGGCAGGTGTTCAGCATTTGGAAGTCTAGCAGCCTTGATAGAGTCCTCCCAATTATGTTGGTTGTTGGACTAGATAAAAAAAATTGCCAGAATCAAATGAAGCCCCAATCTTACAAAGACCAGAATATTTTGTAGCTTATTAAAAGGGATGGCAATGAATTCATGAGCTACTATTTGTTGAGTGCTTATTATATCTGAGCCCTGAAATTAATAGTTTAAATTCATTTAAGACTTGAAATAGGGTTATTTAATTCATTATAGAAAGTAGGAAAACAAAGTTTACATAAGTTAACAGTTGCATAATAAGGAGATATTAGATTCTCACTCCTCTTTCATAGTAAAGAGCTGATTACTGAGAAATGACTGCCTTGCTACATTTTCCAGCGTCCTCTGTATCTAGCTGAGTGGTATGTGAGTGAAAGTGACGTTTCTCTTCTTTCTTTCTTTTTCTTTCCTTTCATGTTCTTGCTATAAGCAAATATCTCCAAGGCCCGTAAATCTGTGCAGCCACCAGATGGAAGAAATCTTGCCTTGTGCATCACCAAGTTGCAAGCCATTCTCAAATATTCGTATTTAATCATTGTACAAGAAATACATATTTATTGTATTAATCACTGTGTTTTGGGGCTTATCAGTTTTGAAATATATCTTAACATATACTACTATAGTCTTAATCACTGAAACAATACTACCTTAATTTTTTTTTAAAGGAGGAAAAGAACACATGTTGAATGAGTACCTGCTTTGAGTGGTCATTGTGAGAATTTAGTTAACACACTTGTACAAACTACAAGCTCATACATAGGCAGCACCATATATATTTGGAATTCCTAGAGTGATGATAATAATGTTTTAGCTTTACTTTAAATGTGTTTTCCCACTTCAGACTTAAAGATGGAGTTTTTAAAAAGATTTATTTATTCATTTTCAGAGAAAGAGGGGAAGGGAGGGAGAAAGAGAGGGAGAAAAACATCAAAGTGCAAGAGACAGACCAGTTGGTTACCTCTCACACACTCCTGACCAGGGACCTGGCTTGCAACCCAGGCATGTGACCTGACCAGGAATCAAACTGGTGACCTTTCAGTTCATAGGCCAGCGCTCAATCCACTCAGCCACGCCATCCAGGGCCAAAGATTGATTTTTAAAACTCAATTCAATAAATGTAGGAACCAAATATCATGTTCTCATCAATACTTGCTGTTTGATGTGATTTTGATAACTGCCATTCTGACAGGTGTGAGGGGATATGTTGTGGTTTTGAGTTGCATTTGCTTGATGATTAGTGACATTGAGCTTCTTTTCATATGGCTCTTGGCCATCTGTAGGTCTTCTTTGGAGAAATGCCTAGGTCCTTTAGCCATTTTTTAATCATATTGTTTGTTCTTTGATGTTGAATTGTATGTGTTCTTTATATATTCTGGATATTAGTCCCTTATCACGGGGGTCCCCAACCCCTGGGCCATAGACTGCTACTAGTCCGTGGCCTGTCAGGAACCCAGCCACACAGCAGGAGGTGAGTGGCAATCCAGCCAGAAAAGCCTCACTGGCATACCACCTGAGCTCCGCCTCCTGTCTCCCATCCCCGTTACCTCCGTTCTGAGAAAAACTGTCTTCCGTGAAACTGGTTTCTGGTGCCAAAAAGGGTGGGGACCTCTGCCTTATCAGATATGTCATTTGCAAATATTTTCTCTCCCTCAGTAGGTTGTCTTTTTGTTTTGTTGATGTTTTCCTTTCCTGTACAACAGCTTTTCAGTTCGATGTTCCATTCGTTTATTTTCCTTTTATTTCCTTTGCCCGAGAACACATATCTAAAAAGAAACAGAAACTGCTAAGACCTATGTCAAAGAGTTTACTGCCTATGCTTTCTTCTAGGAGTTTTATACTTTTATAAGAGGACTGTCATTTCCCTCAAAATGATTAAACAGCATGCCCACATATTGACTGAGAGTGAAATATATTTGCTATCAGTGTCATTATTCGAAAGAACTGCATACCCTTTTCATGGCATTTAACGTTATTTAAAATGTTCTGAAATAAAAAGAAATTGCTATGTTACAAAGAAAATAGTATTACAAGGCATATTAACAAAAAGATACGAAACTTAATTCATTGAAATAGTTTGAAATTTAGTGACAGAATAAAATATTATGATTGTTCCACTATAAAAGGACCTGCAAATAGAAAGTAGTTTTTCAAGTTGTAGTTTTACTCGACAGCTTAAATTTCTTCATGTGATATGTGAGACTTTAGTACATAGAATAATGTAGTTGTGGAGATGCTAACACCACTCATAATAAAATTTGGAGTATCAGAATGGTTATAGAATACTGTGGATCATGTCCATAATGTAGAATAAAGGTCATTTCAATAACTTAAATACTATTCTTTATGCCTTTGAGATTTCAAGTAATTGATTTCTATTGAAAAGTATCATGCATATTATATTAGTACTTGTTTGTAAGAAAGAACATTTTTCAACCATGTTTTATTATTCTTGTTCTTCTAAAACACAAACTGCAAATTAGTAGGAAAGCTATTGACAAATCAGAAAGCTAAGTTAAAATCAGTTCAAATTAAAGGCCTCTACCTTGAGCCCTATTGGAAAGAATATAAACAAAATCACGATGAGCTTGAATCCCTAGTTTAAAATTACATCCCAGAAAAAAAAAAGGGTAAAAAGAATGAAAATGATTTGTTCAAAGTGATAAGTAACTTAGTAGCTGAGTCAGGACCACAGCAGTTTAACCCTTTGAGGGCCATGTGTAATTTGAAATTTGGATCGACATGAGAAAATGTTATATCAATACAAAAAAAAAGAGAACAAAATATAAACTATGAATTATTCCATTCTTATTTACATTTATAGCAATCAAAACAAGAGTTGCTGGAAGCGACACTGGCACTTTTGGGAAAATTAAGGAACAGACGACCAGGCAGATACCTATATTGCCTACTTGTATGCAGCACTATCAATGGTATAAATAAGAGATACAAGCTGGGCAGACCCAGCTTCCAGGTACGTCAGCTCACGTCACAGTAAAAGGTAACGATGACCTTGAAACAAGAATTACAAAGCATTCCTGTTGGCTGACGTAGCTATATTCCCTATTTTTGCCATTCAAACAATTACAGTCAATACCGCCAATTGTGAGGACAATCCAGTTTACAATTCCCTGAGATTTACAGTTTTAGGTAAAACTTAAATATCTCCAAATAACCACAAAGTGCTTTTTATATCATAATCTAAATTCCCATCTGTTTAGTCACTTCAGATAACATGTCTGCTTCACAAAAGAAAGCTAGAATGAGTACAAACTATCAAGAAATGGGAGATTTACTAGGCCCCACCAACATTCTACCTCAGCCCTCTGTATTGAAAGCCAAACTTCTCCAGTAAAAAAGAAAAGTACGCTGTGCGGTGTCACTCACATTAAAAGTAATTACAAATATAGACAGTTGGCCTTTGAACAATGTAGGGGTTAGGGGCACCAACCAACCTGTGCATAGTCAAAAATCCATGTATAAGTTTTGACTCCCAGAAACTTAAGTTGGCCCTTGGTAAGCACCGGGGATTGGTTGCAGGACCCACCCGCAGGTACCAAAATCTGTGAATGCTCAGGCCCCCTATAGAAAAAGACATAGATCAATGCACAGAATCAGCCCTTCACATCCACAGACTACCAATGGCAGATTAAAAACAGAACAGGTATTTAGTGAAAAAAAAAATCCACATATAAATGGACCCACACAGTGTATGCTTGTGCTGTTCAAGGGTCCACTGCATACACGTATATAATCTTATGTATGTCTCAAATTTTCAATATATGTCTGCTCATATCAAAGACTAAGATTCTATTTTTTAGAATTAAATACTAGTTTTTATTCCATAATTTATATAGTTAAAAAGGAGAGAGAAGAGGATTTTCATATTGAACATTGCTATAATTGAGCCAGGTAGGATAAGAAATAATTTTTGTGTTTGTAGAAATTTTTTATGGACATAGATGCAGAGGTGTGCCCAAAATGTTAGCACAGATTAGGCATCTATTTATTACATTGTAAAGGTACTTTGACAGGATGTAAATGAAAAATTAATAAGTATGCTAATAGTGTACTTATTTGAATATGCCAGAATGCCACATAAGCACAAGTATTTCCCCTCTAGAAAAAATTTCCATATTCATTTCTTATTTGAGAAAAGAACATAGACAAAATAGTTAATTACTATTATTTAACAGTAGTAGAAGTATTAAAAGCAGCAGCAAAGAATTATATTGCGCTATTAATTTGGTTTGGTTAAAAACCTTTTCATATATTAATTCATTTACTCTTTACAATAATCCCTTGGGAGATGAACTAATATTCTCATCCCCATTTAACATTTGAAGAAACTGAGGCATAGAAAAGTTCAATGATTTGCCCAAGGGCATAAAACTAGTAAGAAAATAAGATGGGATTTGAATCCAGATGATCAGGCTTCAGATTCTATGTTCTTAATCACTATTTTATACAGCCTTTATTTTTTTTAAAGTATATTCTAACTTTGTTATGGATACTCTGACACACACAAAATGGTAACACCTGAGAACCAAGCAGTCTACATTTCAAAAAATGATCCTTGGACTTTACAGTGGGGTCTAGATCTGCCATATATTTTTGATCTATAATTCATTGTTAGGATTCATGTATATATTTCAATTTCCACATAATTTACTACCTTGGTCCCAAGACACATTGCCAATGGTAGGATAAAAAATTAGTTGAACAAAAAGAGTTACCGTGTGTCCCATAGACAAAATCTCTCATAAAAAATAAAAAACAAACATATTTACTTTTCCTCCTCCAGGGACACACTAGTCATACACTTAGTATATTTTCCGCAGTCTTCTGAAAAGGAGAAGCAGTTAGTGTTATGCTAGTGCCATTGTGAAAATTATAAAGTGACCCAATCTCAAGATGCTGTGTTGCATCTATTAGAGATCTGTTACAACGAACTGACTTTGTAGAACAAGCTGCATCACTTCTATCAGCACAGGCTTGCAAAAGACATTCAAATCAATAACATGTGTTCTGGGAATGTCCCTCCTCCTTTAGCTATGGCATCATAAGGTACTGCAGAAGCCATGAAGCTGGATTCAGTGGCTCTGAACTCACAGACACCCAATGAACATTCTCTGAAGGTAGAGGCAGTTAATCTTACAGGTAGGATGCAAGGATTCAGTTCTGGAAATATTTGCCCTGAAAATTTAGCTCCCATATTTACATAAGTACATATTCTGTGGGTGGTAATCTCTGAGAATTATTAGTAGTGAGCTAGATTTCGTGCAAATTCTCGGCCATCTCTATTAAAACCTCTGTGTGTTCACTTGAGTCCTCTTTAACACGTATATCTTCCTCTCATTGGTGGAAACTTCTCCCTAAAGCAGGGAGGGGAGCTATCTGAGTTCACTCAGTTTTCAAGTGGGCTGTTTTTCTTAGATGGGTTAGTGTTTTTGTGTGTGTGTGTGCATGTGTGTTTCCTCTGCTCTCCTAGTACCAAATGAGATAGCTGATTAGCCCAGAAGCCCAGGTGGTAGCCATCAATGGTACAGTGTGCAGTCTACCAAAGTCCCAAGCTTTCTGTCGTCTTTGAAGTCACACACCAACACTGTGAAAATCTCAATTGTTTCACTCTTCTCCTCCTTCTCCCTCATCTTCCTTCCTCCTCCTCCTTCTCCCTCTTCTTCCTCCTCCTTCTCCCACTTCTTCCTCTTCCTCCTTCCTCCTGCCTTCCCTCCCTCTTTCTCTGTATATAGATTACTGCCACTGAGAGAAAGGCTCAACATTCTAGTTGTTGAGCAGGTTTCATTATTAATACTGACATTAGAGTCAATCAAATCCATTTAGTCTAATACTTGTAGGCACATAGATAAGTATGATATTACCAATGCATGCCTGAAAAAGAGCCACACACATATGTCTGGTTTTATCGGTCACAAAGCTGGAAATATAATTTGTGGGTAAAGTATGGTGTGTCACTATCAGATAACTAAATTTTGACCAAAGTTATGAATTTTCTTTTTTTCTTTTCGTCTCAATCTAGTATGGGCCCTAAGGCCCTCATACCCAAAATTAGCAACTTAGCAAGATGAGGAAATGGTAAATCAAGAGTATAATTTGGGGGCACAGAAGGGGAAGGGTCTAGTCAAGGAACAAATATAAATGACCCATGGACATGGACAACTAAATGAGGTCTGACCGTGGGGGGGGGGCAGGACAGGGGAGAGCAAAGGGGGAAAAATGGGACAGCTGTAATAGAACAACAATTTTATAAAAGAGTATAATCTGAGTACTGTTTCAGGAGGAGTCTATTTGACTTCTCACCTATCTCTTACCACCAGGTTCTAAAGGAACTGAGGGGTCAAAGGGATCAGGCTTCCTCGAGATCTGATGCCTTCTGTATCTCCTCAGTAGCACAGCCTTGACTCGATAACTCACTAAATAATTACAGGTTTTGCAACAGTGAAATCATAGTTTTCAAAATTAGTCTATTTTTATTGAGGTAACAATAGTTAATGACGTTATATAAATTTCAGGTGTACAATATTATAATTTGTTATCTGCATTGCCTATTACATGCTCACCAACCAAAAGTCAAGCTTTCATCTGTTACCATATATTTGACCACAAACTTGAGATTATAACCACTTGACTCTTGAGAATGGTTTTAATTTCCGAAAATTTTGAGTGCTATTTGGTGAAGTGGTAATACAGGTGTTTGATTTGTCCCATATTATAACAGTGTCTGACCTACATATTTGTCTTATCAGAATGGCCTCTTGTCAAGTGAAATCTTTGACTCTTCTTCTCAGTCTCAAAGAATCTCTGCTTAATGTGCTACAAGATCTCTCAAAATGTACCTATGGTACATAAATAAATAAGGACAAGTGATAGTTGATCCTTCCATCTTTGTTAGCCATAGGGATTTGAGAGTATCTTTTCCAAAATTCACACACTAAAGGGCAGAGATTCTGATCGAAGCAGTTCAAATAAGAATTGTATACATTACCACAGTGGAACAAGCAGAGCATATTCTTCAAAAGGCACCTTAAGACTGTGCAATCCTTCTAAAACTTCTTAAGAAAACAAAGATTTTAATACTTTATGTGGCCCTACAGGAGAACATCTCCCATGCCATTCAAGGAAAGATAAAAATTTCAGAGTCCTCCTCATGCTCTCTTCCCATTTATCAGATACTGGGAATATCTTAAAATCAATCCTTTTGTGCTTAAGGAGAAGAAATATAAGAATGTGGCATTTGGTTCTTTTCTGCCTCTAATTTCTTTTAGACTACAAATATGACTTTTCAATAATAGCAACAAGACAAATATCCAGCTATTCTCTCTCTGCATAAATAATATTTTAAGGAGCCTGATCGAAACAACAATGTCCTTTTAAACCTCCTGGATCCAGGATCAAACACTACATACATTTCTCTCTTTTGATCATATCCTTCCCTCACTGAAGTTTGGATGGTTTAAAACCGCAATATACGTGACATCATGTAATGTTTAAATTACAATTAGTTGTGTATCTTTATCCAGTCTCACCAGCCCCAGATCTTTTCTACCTGTATTTCCACCTCTAATTTGGGCATCACCTGGGCATTGGGTCAAGAGAGGTTTAAATTTTCTGATTTCTCTTGATGTCCTTTATCTATTTAAGGCATATAACCAAAACAACTTTGTTTCCTTATGCTAAATTTTGTTTTTTCTCATTTAATTTTTCCATTATAAAATTAATATTCTTTCGGGAGGGAGATACTGGGTGGAGGGGAGTAAAGGGGAAAAAATTGGAACTACTGTAACAACATAATCAATAAAATATACTTAAAAAAAAAAAAAAAGAAAGTACTATTAAAAGAAAAAAAAATTAATATTCTTTCAAATAAAAATGGTAATTTAGTCCAATGTCTATTTGCTATATTAGAATACAGTAGTCCCTCTATATATTGTGGTTCACTTATTGCAGCCTCACTGTATCACAGGATTTTAAAAAACATTGTATTTAATTATTTATCACAGATTTTTCACTATATCGGGATTTTGCAGTACTGTATATGTATGTTATTAAAGTTATGTAGGTTTAAGAGTGTAGAATATGTTTAAGAACATAAGTAGTGTTTTTAAAAGTGTGGAAAACATTAATGAGGGGGTGAAAAGGTTAATAAGGGACTAGGAATGGTTTATACGTGTGTGGGAAGGGTTTATAAAGCCTTAAATATATATAAATACTAAAATAAATGTAAGGTTCCTACTTCGTGAATTTACACCTATCACGGGGGCATCTAGAACATAATACCTGTGATAAGTGAGGGAATACTGTATATATGTGTGTGTGTGTGTGTGTGTGTGTGTGTGTTAACATATTTCTCACATATCTATTAAGTATATTAAATTAATATGCCCATTACATAAAACATTAAACCGAGACACAGGGATTATGTGAAGAATTATTTTCACAGAGAAGGTAGCACATTTTGGTGCTTAGGGGCATGCAATCTAGACTCACATTCTGTACATTACAATACTAGCGTCACAACTTATTTGTTGGGCACCATAAGCAAGTTGTCTTCTGCTATCCCTGACACAGTTGTAAAACATAGGTTTCATTTCAATAAAAGTTAATATTTCACACTATCAAACCCTCAGTATAGATATATAAACATACATACACATATGTTCATTGTTTCAGTTCATATCGATGCCTGAAGCAACAATGCTAATGATATAAAGATAAAAACAGAGTATTATTCAAAGTAGTTTGTGCCAAAAGGTTTCCTAAAAAAAATCTTTGTTTTGGATATGGTCGTGTAAATATCTGTGCAATATATTGCCAGAATTTCTCAGTACCAGGATCCAGAAAGCAATAGCATATTGTCATACTAGTTCAAACATTTAGGAAATAGCTTACATGGTCTGTGAGTGTATAAACACAACGCCAGCATTATTATTATATATTGTTCAATCAATTTAACTTGTCAACATGACTTTTTCAGACTTTGGCATATTAACTAAAGTTTCTTACTATTTATTGAACAAAAATTTATGTGTGAACTTTATGCAAAGGCATTTTTGGAAAATGCAAAGGTAGATAAGATATGGAACCTGCCTACTTGTAGTTTATAATCCATTCATATAGATTTAAAGCAAAATGGAAGTGATGACTTTAATTCAAGTGGACATTGATAACCAAATGAAAACTCTCATAAAAGTAGGCACTAATAAATTACTATAAATGAGAAGAGAAAGTGAAAGACTATTTCTAGACATGGTAGTCAGAAAAGAATGATATCATCTAGGAAATATGTACATATCCCTCTGTTTACATTGAACATTCCTATATAAATTTTTAAAATAAAGTTTTTGCTAATATCTATGTAAGAACTCCAAATCTATTATTAACTACTTCAAAATCAATATGAATCTAAAATAGTTCAATAGATTTTTATTTTGTAAAACTATTCAGATAATCATCTACATTTTACATTGTTTAATGACATGTCTTATCTGTAGAAACAAAGCAACCTCTATATTACTCCACTCTTTTTTTCTTAAGGGGTATAAGCATATTTGGACTCACACACCACTCCTAAACACATCCTTGGAAGCGAAGATGTGAATCATGAGCCATTTATGCTTTTAATTCAGAAACATTTAATGAGCTTTTACTACCTGTCAGGGACTCTTTGAGGTAGTAAAGATAGAATAGTGGACAAAAGAAAAATATCAAATCATTTAGGGTTTTATTGTAACGGGGAAAGATGACAATACTTAAACAAACAAACAGCTATACTAGATTATGTTGGTATATGTTGAGGGCCGTGAAGAAAAAGACAAAAGGATAAGAGGAAAGAGTATGGTGTGGAGTGCTAGTTCACGGAGAGCAGTCAGAGAGAATGTCTATGGAGAGACGACAGCATGTTCCTGGCAGACAAAGCAGCATGTGTAGAAACTTGGAAGTGGAGAGAGTAGAGACTTTGAGAAACAGCGGGAGGTGTGTAATCCTGGAATGAACAATGCAGATGAGAAAGAGGAAGGAGATGATATCAAAAGTTAGGAGATTCAGGACATTATAGGACTTTGAATATCACTTAGAATGACATGGAAAGCCATTAGAGGGCCTTCACTGGAGGATTCATATGATGTGATTTAAAATTTTAAATGACCATTCCACTTGGTGTTGATTACAGAATGTAGGTGAATAAAGATGGATCGGGGAAGCTCACATCATATACAAAAATTAATTCAAATTCAATCATAAACTTCATAAACTACATAAGAAGTTGTGGCTTAGGAAGATAGCCAGCTTTCACTTAGATAAAAATGGTAAGGAAACAGAAGCAGCAGTATTTTTCAAGCTTAAATGTACATGCAAATTACCTAGAGATTGTGCTTAAATGCAGATTCTGAGGTCTGGGCTAGGAGCCTGTTCCCAAGTGATGCCAGCACTAGGAGTAGCAAGGATATAGAAAATTCCAGAATGAAGAATGAAATGGCTCGCTGCATCAAGGATTGGTGGAGGTTTGGTCAGCTATAAGGACAAGGATTAGAGTCTAGGTGATGAGTGATGAACTGGGGTCTCTGGTCTCTTCACTGACAGACAAAAGGGACTTTGTACGGTTTAACTAAAACTATTTGTTTCTTCATAAGTTGTAGTCATCGGGCTATCCAAGTGGGGAAAGCATATGAGAAGAATTTCTTACCAGGGAACCCAGAGTTCAGACTCCTATTAATGATGTCAGGATCAGAGTGAAAGATGGTCCTGGAAGTGAAGGGGACTGTGGATGTCCCTGTCTACTTTTGGTGGTGTACTGAATTACTCTTACATCATCTCAGAGAAAAAAAATTCCAAGTTGACATGGAAAAAAAGGAATAGGAAGGTTTAATCTGCTTCAAATCAATTTCCTATTCCCCTAATTTTTTTTACTTTTCATCCTTGAGAATTTGAGAATACATCACTACCCACACATTATTTCTATTTTTGTGAACTATATTAAATCTTAACACATTAACATTTACCTCACCTTAACATTACCGAGAATTAGACATTATTAAAATGAGCCTGAAAATAAGGAATTTTGCTATTTTACTTATCCATAAAAAAGATAGATTTTCATTTCAAATTCCACATATAGATAGAATATATAAATTGATGATACAGTCATATACATTTTGGGAGACTATCAAAACTCCATTTCGAAGTATAATTCAAAAAGAAACTATTTCAAGTAATCATGTAAATACATCTTGGAGATATGCAAGAACAAATTTATGAAACATCAGCATCCCACTACAACTAGTCTTTTCTACTAGTATATACAGTCACTCATTCTGAAACACTGAAATGATCTCAAATTAGTATACTTCAAAGCTTAATGTGAATATGAGTGCATATTCCAAAAACCTCATCACACAGATTTTAACCATTAATATGTTTAAAGTAGCAATAAAATATACTTGCCCTTATTCACAAGGCACACAGTTTATAAAACGTAACGAGAATATCATTGGGAGTTTCAGCTTTGTCTATAAAGCATAACTGCCAGACACCTCAATTGAATGAAAACTTTAAAAGAAAAATACAGTGTGTTAAGATTACTAGATTTGGTTAGTTTATTTATTTATTTATTTATTTATTTATTTATTTATTCTTGGTTTTTGTTTGTTTGTTTTTTGCTACCCACCATCACAGAATTAAGACTAACAGGATAAAGATTTCCGAGTTCCAAAGCAAATTATGATTGTAATGACAGAGATACTGTTACAAATATTTGTAGAGCCAATGAAATGAATGACAAGGACACTGGAATTTTGAAAGTAACGCCAAAACAAAGCTCTTCTGAACATGGGATTCCCTGCTCTCTCACAAAATCACAAAATGAGTGGGGCACACTCTTCCTTCTCAAACATTCCTCTAGAGGGTTACTCTATCCTGAGTCTGCAGGGTTGCCTTCCGACGGGATGAAAAACTCCGGGAGGCTAAGAGATCATGGATGGTTCTGTGAATAACTTGGTGAGTGGTATCAGTGACCCATATCTATTTTTGGGTGTTGTGATGTCCAAAGCGTCAGGCAGGTAGGAGCTTACCAGTGCTAAACCTGTATGTGCTGCAGAGCAACTCTGTGCTCAGAGCTGAGAATAGACAGCTTTCCAAGCACCTGCCATGTGGTTCACGAATGTAAGTAGAAGGGCAGAAGAACCCTCTTAAGGAGTTACTGAAGTACAACATTCCGATTGCATAGCTGTGGCCTCCTGGGAGCAAGAGAGGCAGAGCAGATAGCTCTTTTTCATCCTGGCTGTCAGGCAGACACTAAGCAGAAGCAAGCAGCTGGGTGACAGACCACCACTTCAGTTACTAGCAGAAGGCTACATATCATTAAGGACATGGAAATATAAAAACTACTGTACTGAAACGACCAGCTCTGTAGTCAGGAGAATCCCTTCCAGGAGACCCAGAGAAAGGCATCTGGTAATCTTTTCATTCAAATGATAGATATTTGCCATTAGAAAATGTGACTCAAGGATTTAACCCAGAAAAACAATTTACTGCACAATCACTAATAAATTTAACAAGCTTCAGATGTGAGAAAAGTCCTTTAATTTGTTTTTCCCCACTCCCAAAATATTCTATATTCTGCAAAAGATGTTTTTACCAAAGGAAAGGTAAACACAACACTGTTACCACTGCCTCTTAAGGCCCCTGTGAATATGGATGAGTTTCTCCAAGCCTCAATTTTCTCCACTGAGTCTATGCCCGACACAATAGCCAGAGTGTTATTTTTTTAGAAACATGAGTCACATTGTGTGGAGGTCCTGCTCAATAGCCTGCAACGGTTCCTCATCTCAGTCTTCACAGTGACCTCTGAGGCCCTACAGGGTCAGCTCAGCCCCACAGATTTCACCTCTCCTCCTACTCTTTCTTTCCTCTCTTGCTCTTTCTGCCCCCCACCCTAGGCCCTTTGCAAGAGCTCTCCCCATTGTCTGGATTTCTCTTTCCCCAGATGTCAGCTTGGCTAACTCCCTCAAGTGTTTATTCAAATGTCACCTTCTGGGGGAGGCTGACCTACCCTGACCACCCTCTTTAAATACTGCAATCTGTGCTGCCCTCCCACACCCAGCACACATGACTCCTCTTTTCTTAATCTGGGTTTGGTTTTCCCTTTATCTTGAGCACTTGTATTCTTTAATGTACTACATATTTCACTTATTATATTTATTGCATATAACCCTGGCTGGTTTGGCTCAGTGGATTGAGCTGAGCGTCGGCCTGCGAGCTAAGTGTCGCTGGTTCGATCTTCCAGTCAGGGCACATCAGAGAAGGAAAACTCTGACTCCAAAAAACCTCCGCTGCCTTGCGGCATACCTCTTCAGGGGAAAGGCTAAGGGAGTAAACCCCGACAGAAAATCCGGAGCCGGAATCCCTAAGGCGGTTTGACGTTGTAGTCAACACCGGCAACTCCTGCGGCGCACCTGAAGCCAAGCTGTATTGACTCCGTCTTTCCCTTGGACCCTTCAGCTGCGAAGAGAGGGGGGGTCTGCTGCATGGGCAACAGCAGACCCTCCATATCACCCTGCCCAGGCTCTGTAGCTTCAGCGTCATCGCAAGATGTCGATTCAACACGGGAGGAGACAGATACCGTGTCACTCCCGAGTCGGACTGCACAGCCATTCTCGGCGGTGCAGATAGACTCTTAAGAAGCTACACCATCGTCTCTTGAGACGGACGGCTGCCGACGACGACGAAAATGGGAATAATAGCTACTTTTCCTTTTTATTATGTTGAGTGTTAACAATATTTTAAATATGCCTGGGATATGGTAGGCATTAAATACATGGTAGCTGTAATAATTAGTACTCAAAAATATATCCTTTATATTTGGAAAGTATTTCTCGTAAAATGCTTTTAGACATACTTTCATGAACTAAGCAGAATAAACACTCATTAACATTTTATAGATGAAGGCTCTAGGATCCAGCAATTGTGACTTGCACAAGCTTATCAATGGCAGAGACCTCGTTGAAAATCAAAAGTCTCTTGCCTTTAGTTCTACTGTCCTTTGACTTGTGAAAATTTATAAAACATGCATTTAACATATTTGGACTTGTATTCAAATGCTAGTTGATTTTTAAATGTGTTTGATAAATGTTAGAAATACAGAACATTATGCAGTAATGATATAAGAAATACTCAAGAACCCACCTCACAGATTTTGTTTCAAAACCTCACTCTTGCTCCTCTCCCTTCCCCCTCATTTCTTTCCTTCCTCTTTCCTTCTCTCTCTCTCTCTCTCCCTGTCACCATCTTGCTCTCTCTCTTCCTCTCCTCAACCCCTCTTACTTTTGGGGGGCAGGTTACAAAAGACATCAAACATTATTCATAGAGAAAGGAGTCTCCAATTTGATACCTAATTCCATTTCCCTCTACACATAATGGCAACAATATTACGTACTTAGTGCGTCATATACATTTGTGTATGTTTAGAATTAGTGTACTCAAAATAAGAATGGAGAGAATTATATTGTACAAACATTCTACAACTTGCTTTTAATCTCTCAACATTATATTTGAGATTTTTTTCATAATAATATAGACTAATTGAGTTCAATCATTTTAACTGCTGAGAGCATTGTGTGCTATAAATAGAAGTTACATATTTAGATATATATACTCCTTAAACATCTTTTCAACTGATATAAATGCCACAAGTAACTATTCAGAATCTGCTAAAGCTTTCTTTTCTGAATTCATGCTACATAAATAGAAAGATTAATAGTGTTGCCTAAGTAATCTATTGTACATTCATACTTTTTATGCTCAATGTATCATATTGTAAGACAATTTTCTTAAAACCTTCAGGTTTTAAGGTTTCTTTCTAGTTTGACACATTTTAAATTTTATTTTTAATATAATTTTTGCAAGACATAAAATATATTTCAAAGATAAGCTCTTAGGTTTAGACAATTTTATGTTTGTAATGTTATTTCTCATCAGGAATTTTCACTTTTATTATTAGTTATTGTGGTCTCCTGGCAAGTGAAATACTATTTTATCAAATATTACATATTGTCTCATCATCTTCTCTTTGTTTAGTTTGTCAGGTATGTATTGCCTTTCATCTCTGATCATTCAAATTTTATATATCATTTTGTTTTTAGTGTTTCTCTTGTAAGTCATGTACACCTAGTCTTTTACTACCTTCTGTGGAATGAGTTTAAACCATTTACTGAAGTCTGCCCAGAAGGCGTCCAGCCTTGTAATATGAAAAATAGAGACATTTACTGAAGAAGATACAAGATACAAGAAGCATCGCATATAGGACAGTGACACCTCAGTCCCCTTCAAAGTAGGCACCTTGGGACCTCACACAGTTCTCCCAGTCGCCATCAGCTGCTCCATCATATTATCCTGAATCTTGTCAATGGTCTGAAATCTCTTCCCTTTCAAAGGTGATTTTTAGTTTTGGAAAAACCCAGAAGCCCAGGGAGCCACATCTGGGCTATAGGGGGGCTGAGTCACCTGGGTGATCTGATATTTCATCAAATTCTCTGCATGAGACGTGATGCATGAGCGGGCATGTTGTTGCAATGAAGCTGCCAGTCACCAGCTGCCCATAGCTGCGACCTTCTGAATCATCCAAATAGTTTCTGCAGAGAAATGTTCAAGCTTAATGCAAAATTTGATGCAGATTCATTGCTCTACTCACTCAGTCATTTTGAATGCAAGAGCCACACAGTGCACACGCTCACTCAATGGCATCTCCCGCCCCCACTGACTAGTACAGTGAAGTCATATTGTTCTTGCATGTGCCTTCCAGTCCACTCTCCTTGGCTGCTAGGTTCATCGAGGTCATGCAAACCGTTCTTGCTATATTAACAATGGCTGGAATTTTTATAGACACAACTCATATGCTTATTATTTTTAATAATTCATTGGCAGCCGTCCGTCTCGAGAGACGATGGTGTAGCTTCTTAAGAGTCTATCTGCACCGCCGAGAATGGCTGTGCAGTCCGACTCGGGAGTGACACGGTATCTGTCTCCTCCCGTGTTGAATCGACATCTTGCGATGACGCTGGAGTGTCCTCTCCAGTGAAGCTGAAGCTACAGAGCCTGGGCAGGGTGATATGGAGGGTCTGCTGTTGCCCATGCAGCAGACCCCCCCTCTCTTCGCAGCTGAAGGGTCCAAGGGAAAGACGGAGTCAATACAGCTTGGCTTCAGGTGCGCCGCAGGAGTTGCCGGTGTGGACTACAACGTCAAACCGCCTTAGGGACTCCGGCTCCGGATTTTCTGTCGGGGTTTACTCCCTTAGCCTTTCCCCTGAAGAGGTATGCCGCAAGGCAGCGGAGGTTTTTTGGAGTCAGAGTTTTCCTTCTCTGATGTGCCCTGACTGGAAGATCGAACCAGCGACACTTAGCTCGCAGGCCGACGCTCAATCCACTGAGCCAAACCAGCCAGGGGGTATTTAATACATGCATGTAATTCTATAATATTTTAATTGTCATGCTTTGCCTTGCATATATTAATTCTCTTCTTACCTTCTATTCTTTTGTTTTAATGAAGTAATATTCATATTTAATTTTATATTTAACTCCCCAACTGAAAGTTGATCCATGTTTTATTCCTCTTTCTTTTACAAGAGAAAACCTTATTTAAATATCTTCTACCCTCCTCCATCTATGTTTTTAGTCTTTTCACTAAAATTTCTTTTAAACAATTCCAAACTTTTATTATAATATTTTTAAAGCTCACACAACATGCTTAAGATTTACCATTTCCCCTGTTGTCATTGTTTCTTTCATCCAATTCCCTACTAGGTTCATTTATTTTCTTCTTGTTGAAGATTATTCATTAGTGTTTATTTCAAGGAGAATTTGACATGTTGACTCTATTTATCTGTAATTGATTATAAATGTTTCCATTTATCTTCATTCTATCTCTTTGCTCAAGTTTCTTAAGATTTCAAATAAATATCAGTCTTAGAAATAGTTACTGCTTGTTTGTGAAACAAATGAACATATTATTGAATTATTTGGGACACAAATTACAAGTAGGTTTTATAAAAAGCTTTTTTATAATAGTAAATAAGTCCTAAGTACCTCTAAGATACTTTAAAATAAATCTCAGTGAAATTATAGTCTCAAATATTATTTATTTTTGTTTGTAAGTGGTTAGTGAAACCATTTAAAAGCTTTTTACAAGAGCTAATAAAATTCCTTTTACTTTACTTCATGGAGCCAATTTTCAAAATTTATCATAGAACACCACAATGAATCTGCACAAGCAAGTAATTTGTAAAGTTCTGACAAATTCAAAGGCTTCATCCAGTGTGCATCACAAAATTCATTTACTGTAGTTAATTTTCTCAGGATTATTGATCTATATTTTCATTCAGGGTTAGTGTCTTCACATGAATACTATTAAATAACAGCTATATCATTATTTTAAAGTAATAGTCATAGAAATGTGCCTTATGATCTCTACCTGTAGTTGCTATATAAGGTATACCCCAATGCTTTTAGAACTTTTTTCACCAAGAATAATATATTTATTTTTAAAGATACATATGTTTCAGTTATTTTGAAATGTATAGCTATATCATGAGTTGCTACCAGATCCATATGGACTATATGGACAGGACGCCTAGCTACTGTATTCCGTAGGCATGTGCATTGCAGCGCAAATGCTGCAATATCTCAATAATGGATGAGATGCTATTCTGTTTCCGTGAACTAGGAATCCATGAGAGAATCACTGTGTAGTTGTATTTCCCTTCTCTAACACCAGACTGGAGTGTTATATGGAATTTTTCTGTCTTAATCTCAAGAGGTCATGTGGGCCACTTTTACTGTAACTGTCATTTTTGGATATGTGCAGTACAAGTTTCACGATGCAAGAGGGAAAAGGTTAACAAACGACTATAAAAGTGGTCACGATGCATGGTAGCTGAAATAGCACAGGAGGAGTTGGGGTTACATCAGGCTGACATTGCTGGTTCTCTTTTTTCTGTCCATGTGTCTATGTCTATTATCAGATGTCAGGGGATGCCACAAAGAAAAATCACCAGAAGTCCTTGGGGCTGCGATCTTTAAAAAGATGAGATTGACTTCAGAGTCCATTTGTCTAGGCCACTTTGGAAACCTCTCCTCTTCAATTCACCATGTATTTGTTATTTTGATACCAAACATTTAATCAGCTGTCTCTTTCCTTAAATTAAGTGCACTTAGATACGATGATGGAGTTCTGTCTTCACCACAGGGAACAATTAGAACATCGCTTGAAACCTGACCACTGTGCCTTCTTTGAAATGATGAGCTTTGTGTCAGGATGGCATGAAGTATCTTACATCCATGAATCCACCCAAACACATGGGAGAGTATTTACTTATTCACTTAAAGTGTGTTGAGTTAATAAATAGCTTAATTTTTCAATTGATTGACCTCCCTTTAGGAATAACTATACCTCATACCTTCAAAGAAGAGTCTACTTAAGTAAAAGAGGCATGGAAATAGTTTCTCTAGTATGTATTCCATGATATGCTGCTTAAAAATAAAAGATGTGGTGGATTCAAATATACTTATACAATCCACCCATAGCTCTTACATACGGATTTACTTCGTAGTGCTCAATTTGCTGGAAGACATTCAATTTCATTTTGTGAGTAAAAACGTGCACATTTAGGCATATGTGTATGGATTATTCACAGGACATTAAGGGGTCTGCAAACTAATGCACTGCCCCACCACCAGTTTCTGTAAACAAACTCTTTTTGTAACACAGCCACATCCATTCTTTCATGCATTGTCTATGGCTGTTTTTCCACTACAGCAGCAGAGTTCAACAGTTACGACAGACTATGTGGCCAGCAAAGCCTAAAATTTCAACTGTCTGATCCTTTGAGAAAGAATTCGCTAACAGTTGCACTAACTGGTTCATTTTAAATACATGTAGGGACTATACTTGCATAAGCAATAAGCTGTGAAGTTCCTTGCTTCTATAACTAATGCTCATTTCTAAATATTTTAGAGAATATAATGTAATACACTAAGGTAAATATTTTGTTTTCTTTTTTTCTATAAGCATTCTTTGTGCAGTGATCACACAGTTTAGTTAATGAGAATCATTGCCAAGGGGAAGCCTGACTTGACCTTTTCATTCAATAAAGATCCAGTTAGTATTTATACTGAGGGGCAGATTTTGAAAGGTACATATTAACAGCTCATTGAGCCTAATGAAGGCTTAGTTATTAAGTACAGTATACCTGACATTCAAGAACCATTGATGAGCTCAGAAATAAGTAGTTCAAATGCCCAGGTTAAATTAGGAGGAAATAGTTTAGATGATACTGACATTGATTTTTTTTAGTAAATATTTGCATTATAATACCTGTATTTGTAGAAGCCAGATAAAAAGGGATAAATGATGAAACTAGATATGGTCTCTTGAAAAGTTTTATACACTATGATGGACTTTCACTATCTGGTGAAAAATTGAATGCTTTTGCTTTCTATATATTTGGAAATCTCTTATTTCAATGACACATTATTGCAATAAAAGACCATGACAATTATTAAATAAGGAATCAAGCAAATGGTCAAACATTTAACATACTATAGGGATATGAGGCACACGATCAACTCCACAGTTCAATGTAACTGACATTGACAAAGTTTACATGGTTTCTGGTTTCTTTGATAACAAATTCATGCAATACGATAGTCCAATGTTCTAGTCAAGAGTCTGAATCCATTGCAACTAAATGAAATAAAACAGTATGATTAGAATTAACCAGAACCATTTATTTGTGACCAAGGGGAAGGATAAGATGAGTATGTTACATAAGGAGCAAGACTGTCATACTGGAAGCTATTTCAGCACTCTACCTGACTGATGTCACTGGGTGATAGGAATTTCTTTGGTTCAGATCAGTGATTTTCAACTCTGGTTCCAAGTAAGAAATAACTGGAGTTCTTTTAAGATAACATTAATGAATAAGTTCCACTCCAGACCAATTATATCAGAATCACTAGTGGTGGGGCTCAAGAATTGCTAGTTCTTCAAAGTTGCTCAGTTTATTCCAATAAATATTCAGCATTGGGAATCACTGAATAGTATAAAAGGAAGAGGCAGATTTTGCCATCAAACAAAGGAAAAATTGAACAGAGATACAAGAGTTTTTAGGGCCTTTTGGTGGTGAGGCTATCCATAACCTGTGAAACAAAATAATTCTTAGCTCCCAGTTGTTTGAATGAACTTACTTAAACTGAGTACTTGGCCAATTTCTTCATGGAAGATAGGTAGATATAATGACCAGGACATGATAAAATTGTACTGGAGCTCCAAAAATATTAGAATCTGAGACTGTTAATTGATTTTTGTTGGCACATTATATTTGGACTCTCTCTTTTGGAGAACTATGTGCTGATTCATGGCAAACTTCATCCTGAAAATTTTGCTGAAAATAAACCCAAAGTCAGACAATGTCTACTTGCTTTTATATTCAAACAAGGGTAATTGCAGAATATGAAATTAAAAAATAAAGCTAACAAAGTCTTGATTTTTAACAAGATTGATGTATTTATTGATGTATGCTCTTAAAGGAAGGCCCACATAAAATATAATTTAATAGCTTACTTAAATTTTCATAGTGACTATTATGTAGCTAAATCTGTTGGTATTATTTATTTAGTTTTGGAAACTGAGAACTTTGGAAGACAGCAAATTAGGAATCTCTCCAAGTATTTTTTTTCACCATTATTTTATTTTATTTTTATGGGTGTTTTTTATCTTTATTTTATTTTTTTTACATTACCTTTTTGTCTCTTTATATAGCCCTCCTTCCAGTAATCACCACACTGATGTCCATGCCCATGAGTCCTTTTTTCTTTTTTTCTCAATCCCTCCGCCCACTAATCTCTCCACCCCCACTAGCTGTCATCCTGCTCTCCATCTATGAGTCTGTCCCCATTTTCCTTGTTAGTTTAGTTTGTTCACATGGCATTTATCTTTCTCTGACTGGCTTATTTTACTTAACAAAATGTTCTCCAGTTCCATACATACTGTTGCAAAGGGTAAAATCTTCTTTTTTATGGTCCAGTAGTATTCCAAAGTATGGCTTATTATCCATTTTATTCTTAGCTCATGGAATGAATGGAGTGAAGTTTTGAAAATATATATGTGTGGGGAGGGCAGAAAGCAAATTTATTTATAAAAAATTGTGTATTAATTCTTACATGTTTAAACTTCAATCATTTTCAAAGTACCCTCCATTTGATGCAATACACCTATTGAGACTTTTTTCCACTGCTCAAAGTCAAACCCGTTGATTTTGATGCCTTTTAGTGCTTCTGCCATTTTCTGTTTCACCTCTTCCACTCCTGCAAAATGTATTCCTTTGAGGACTTTTTTCATCCAGGGAAACAAAAAAAGTCACTTAGGGCGAGATTGGGTAGATGGAGGGGGGAGGAATGGGGATCATGCTGTTTTTGATCAAAAACTGCTGAACGCTCAGTGCGCTGTTCATGAAATGGGCAAATTAGTTGAAATTGTCTTCAAAAAACTCTCTGAAGCCGAATGCAGCCCCTTACAACAACACTAGCTGGTACACTGACACAGATGGGTTCCTAGAACACTCACCTATTGGCAGAAGTCTGTACTACAAGGGGCCTGCCCTCCAGAAGACACTTGTTTTTGGGGGGTCCCCCTCACATATTTTCAATTATCATGTATCTTTATATAAGAACAAGACTGTTATACACGGCAGTTGATATTCATGTATTCAAATTCCAAAAAAAAAAAAAAATCTTATTGGCATTCTACAAAATAACAGAACTCTTAAATAAATGTTCTAAAAATTTTCATGGTCATGAAAGAAAAAGAAAAGCTGAGAAACGATTCGAGAGTAAAGAATACCGAAACCATATGAGGACTAAATGCAATGTATAATTCTAGACTGGATGCTATATCAGAAAAGATGAATATGTTAAGATAATATTTTGAGGCAATTAGGAAATTTGAATATGGACATTGGATTAGTTAATAACACTGTTAAAATAGTAAATTTCCTGACTTTTTTTTATCAAAACTGAGGCTATAGGTGAACATATATTTAAGAAATATATATATGTAGCTAAATGATAGATGATAGATAGACATAAATATTTACAAAAGGTGAGAAAACAAATGTGACAAAATGTTGACAATTGATGAATCTGGTTGAAAGGCATGTGAGCATCCTTTCTTTCCAACTTTCTTGGAATTTCCAATCATCTTAAATGAAAGTATAAAAAATGTTTATTAAACAGTACATCTGGCAGAAACTGTTTTAAATTAACTAGAAAATAATAATACAGGAAATATCATGGTGACTGCACTGTAGTACAGGAAAACATACATAAAAACAGAAACCAATAAATAAATAGATACTTTTGAATAGCGATATTGTGAAAGAAATATAAAGTAGTAGTACATTAATATGGTAAGAAGAATTAGGGTAAAAGGTGTTATTTACATATGTTGATACTAAAGTCTTCCCATAGGAAGTGATATTTAACTGAGCTAATCACTGGGGCATCTTACGAATGGGCATCCAGGCAGATGTCCTTGAGATTGAACAGTGCTTTGTAAGACCATGAAACAAAGGGAGGTCAGTGTCCACATTGCTTAGTGAACCTCAAGAGAATTCATAAAAAGATTGAGGTTAAAGTTTAGATCATTCTTCTTACCTTAACTATTTCTACGTAGGTCATTTAGCTTTCTTAAGACCTCTGACTGATATAATTCTGGATCACAAAGGCTACAGATAAAGTGCTACCATGAAGGGCAATTCTTAGCTGAATTTGCCAGTTGGAGCTAGAGTGGACTATATAATTAATATTAATGCTAGCGTTAGTTTACCTTGAGGGCAAATGTTGCTTCATCTCCCTCTTCTGGAGAACTGGCTACAAACTTAATTGTTTCCTTTGAGTTAGAGCTTCCTATTCCCCATATAAATTAAGTGAAATAATATGTTGGGCTTGAATTTTAAAAACCCTAATTAAGTTTTGTAATGCATTTCCTTGTAACATATAATTTTGTCCAGAGATTATTTATGAACCAAAAAAAAAAAAAAAAAAAGGACAAGGACTAGATTTAAGTTTTATTCTTTTCTTTCTACCTTGTGTTCCTTCCCTACCCTCTCTATGTACCTAGAGAATACCAACCATAAAAAAGATAAAGTGAAATTGTGATATTAAACATAACTTTTTCTCTCTGGCTCTTGGATCAAAGGATAAATTACATTAGAGTGACTTACCATTCTGCAGAGGTTCATGAGTGAAAAAGGCAGGGAATCCTCAAGAAATCATGAGATGGATGTGATTTTTAAATCTCCATTTTGAAGGTGGTGTGTTTTGGCCCTGATACTGAGTGTGATCTGATGTGTAAAGTGACAATAGTTGCTCATAGCTGTGGGAAAATAGGTCAAAGTGGTTCCTTGCCCTACCCAACTTGTGGTGGAGTCTCCCTATCACCTTCTTTGTATTTGAAGACCTTTATTATGAAATATGGTTTGGCTCAGTGGATTGAGCGTCGGCCTGCGAGCTAAGTGTCGCTGGTTCGATCTTCCAGTCAGGGCACATCAGAGAAGGAAAACTCTGACTCCAAAAAACCTCCGCTGCCTTGCGGCATACCTCTTCAGGGGAAAGGCTAAGGCAGTAAACCCCGACAGAAAATCCGGAGCCGGAGTCCCTAAGGCGGTTTGACGTTGTAGTCAACACCGGCAACTCCTGCGGCGCACCTGAAGCCAAGCTGTATTGACTCCGTCTTTCCCTTGGACCCTTCAGCTGTGAAGAGAGGGGGGGTCTGCTGCATGGGCAACAGCAGACCCTCCATATCACCCTGCCCAGGCTCTGTAGCTTCAGCTTCACTGGAGAGGACACTCCAGCGTCATCACAAGATGTCGATTCAACACGGGAGGAGACAGATACCGTGTCACTCCCGAGTCGGACTGCACAGCCATTCTCGGCGGTGCAGATAGACTCTTAAGAAGCTACACCATCGTCTCTCGAGACAGACGGCTGCCGACGACGACTTGTTATTAGATTCTGATTGCCCCCTACACCCACCTTCAAATTATTACTAACACCCTTCTATGTCCTTATTTTAAGTAATTCACTGCTATAAAGGTGAAATTTATGAATAAGTTATATGTAAAATCTCTTGACAAATGAAAATAATTTGTTCATAATTATTTCACAAACACAATAAAGCATACCTGTGTTTGAAGAAAGAGGGAAATGATTGATTATAAGTCCAAAGCTAGAAAGGAGAGGACACAAAAGGTAAAGTTGGGCCAAGGCCTGAGATGGAGGCTGCAGTAGGATATTGTCATGGGACTCCAGAAACATTGGCAGAAATTATGGGAAAGAAAGACCTAATGTTACCGAGCAAAACAGGGCTCGTTCGCATGGTGCCCTGGTGTAAGACCCAACAATTAGTGTTGAGAAAAACAGCTCTTTATTTACAATATTCCAACCTTGGAGGTGCTGAGAGCACTCCTGCTCAATCAGACCCCTGTCCTCCCACAACACCCAGCACTTCCCTTGCTCCCCAAAAGGCTGTAAACCAAAAGAAAGCCCAGTAGTTCTCTACACCTTATCTGTCAGTTCTCCCCTTCAGGATCTGGGGCTACGTTGTCTTCAGCCTCCGTATAATAGTCCAGGGAAGCATGTGCCGTGTTACACTGGATCATGGTGAAGTTCAGGAAAGGCATACGTCCTAAGAGAGTATCCTTTCTGCATGTTCCAAGAGTCTAGATAGAGTCCAGGTCTGCAAGGCAGAGCCCTTGGTGGCTTTGGAGTCAGATGGAGCAGGCACTGTCACCTTCTGTTCCTTGAACATGTCAAAGATTTCTCACTAATAGGGTTTTTCATTTGCTCTTCTGGGAACTCTTTCCATCCAGAACATCCCAGGCTCTCTCTCTCACTTCCTTACAGTCTCAACTTGTCTTCTCGAAATAGGCTTTCCTGAGCATCGTATCAAAATTAATGATGCTGCCCTTTTCTATAAGATTCTCTGTTTTAATCAGGACCCCTTATTAGCACCCAGAATTTTATTCATCTATTAGTTTTTGTATCTAGGTCTATTGTCTATTTCCTGCCTTCAACTGTGAATTCTGATAAGGTAGCAATTTTGTTGGCTTCATTCACTACCGTATTTCTCATTCAAAAAATACTGTCTAGTGCACAAGAAGTATACAATCTACATAGAATGAAGAATGAATGAATTCTCATGTCATTTATAATAAAAGGAAATGATAGATTACATATTTCATAAAAGTAAACAACAGAGTTGTCCATAACTTCAGCCAAATTAGATCTCAAGGAAATAGATATGTCAAATGGGTTCCAAGGAAATTGAAGTACAAGTAGAATAAACCCAACAGAAAATGAAGACTCAGTAATATCTCTCAAGCCTGAGGCAGAAGGTCTGTTTTGGTAGGTGATATTGGTAATGGCAAGTTCCATCACATTGTAGTACAGCTTCACTGACAACTTCGAGCATTCTGTTCTAGATGGCAATGAGTAGCATTGGAAACATGATACCAAAAAAAAAAAAAAATGAAATAGAGAAATTAAGAATATGTTTTTGATTCATCTTTGAAGGAGTACTGTCCTGCTTTTTTAGATGACATTATGAAAGTGAAAGTTTAATTGAACAAAATGAATTTTAAAAAGCCCCAATAATGACAAAATGAGCCTTTTGTTTGGGAATCTGCCCTTGATGGGATGGCTTCTTTCATCCCTTAACTTTGAGCAATTAAAGATCCTACTTTATATAAAGACTAGTATTGTTATGGAAATATTTAATCCCTCAAACTAATTGTTGTAGTGTCTTGCTGTTGTGTTTTGTTGCTAATTATGTATCTTCCGTTTATTTCAAGTTAGTTTTGCATTTCTATCATTATATCACATAGTCCCTTAGAGTTCAGGACAGCACTTCCTCATCTTTGTGTCCTTCACAGCATGCTTCACCCTGATATTCACGTAAGGAATCAGCAATAGGTTTTGAGCTATGATTGTAAGGCATTTAAAACTTTTTTCTTTTATTTTAATTACAATTCTTAAATTTTATTTATTAGCTACAACCTCAGTTCTTTCCAAACATCAACCTGTCTGTAGATCAACAACGAAGATGAAATATATGTAAAATATAACTCCTTTTCTATGTCATTTAGGGGAAATTGACGACTGGTCATATACAGGATTTTTGAGATGAGGTTGCATTTTTGGTGGTGGTATAAAGTCTTTGAATGGTCAAGGCAACAGTTGTATCTTCCAGGATTTCTTTTTCTTTTTTTCTGTTGGAATCCTGATAATTTCTGCTCAAATCTGTGAAATTTCAACCTCAATGCCTAATTTCTCATGGTTCTTCATAATTTTATCACTTCCTAAAACTGTAAATGCAAACTCTGCATGATTTTTAACCTAATTTCTTCTTGACAAATATGGCTTTGTTAGAAAATATGATATCCTGAATCCAATGTTTCTTTCTTCCTTTCTTTTTTTCTTCATTGACATTGGCACTCTTGACCTTGACCCAGATTCCTTTCCAATACTAATTTGCCCAGTTATGAGGCTTCAAGACTTCTCCCTTGACCCTATTAATTTAATGCCAAAGGTAACTGAATACTCAAGCATCCCACAAACTCTGGAGGTGTTGAATTGCTCTCTTATTTAGGAAACTAAATGTAAGTGCCTTTCATTTTATCATCACAATAACCCTCTTAGAAGTCACAATGGGCCCACATTTGAAGCAAGTTTTTATTTCACAAGTTTTTCTTTGGGGGTGCTTGCCATCCTTGTGTATATATGATGAGATGACTTGGCTTTCTCCTTGCAAATTTCTCTGACCTCCACTTTTTCTTTACCACCCAACTGTAATGGAGTTCTTTAATGCATCTACTGTTTCCAGAGGATTTAGATCACCTTTGTTCTTTGAGTTCAGTTGATATTCTAAGACCTGAAAGCCAGGTACTTTAAAAGTAAAGGAAGGGATTAGTAGATTTTTAAAATTAATTATTTGGGTAATGTTTTTTATTGCATGCATATTAGGTGCAAGGTAATGTGCTGAGTCCTAATTGCTGTTATAGAGCAATTACTAAGGCTATAAAGAAGCTAAGAGCAGTGTTTTGGGATAATGAACAAACCATATTTTAACTATATGTAAAATGAAATTTTCCTTATTTCCTTTCATGTTTTCTGTGTATAGCATCATGCACTCACATCTGGAGTGGCTCACAGCCTAACTTCCAACAGAACTCACTACTTCCCTTTTTGACACATATATAATACTCTGTTTTCTTATTTGAAATCAAGTGTTTGACATTGGACACAAATTTCACGATTTTCACTTGGAGGTAATTTTGCATCTGCTCCTAAGTACAACAACTGCGGCCCAACAAACCACAAACAGGAGTTCTCTTTATCTGTTCTTTTTTCTTTTAGACCACACGGTGTAGATGGAAGTTGTGCACTTAGTCTATAAAATTATATTTGACAGATAATGCAAATACACTTGAGGAGACAATGTGCGAAGTATGTACTGGGATATAACTTAAATGTAGCGTGCCTCTGCCTGAACATCAGAGAGTATTGTGGACATGTTGCCATGCTAATAAGAAATAATTGCTGCCTGTTTCCTAACATGCGGAAAAGGCTCCAAAAATCAGAAGGAGCCAGATGGAAATGGAAACAAGAAATGCAGCTGGCCCATCCGCCAAACACACTGACTCCAGCGCACAGTCCGAGGGAACTCAATGACTTCCCCTGGATAACCGACCTTATTGCAGAAAGTAGTCTGTTCTCTTGGCTTGCTATGCAAGAAGCTCATAAAAATAAGCATTTACCAGGCAAGCTATATATTGTAAAATGCTATGCCATCACTTTTATTAGCAAGAAATGCTATTGTTATACAGTTGCCTAGTAATATTTTTCCTGCTTGCTCTTGTACACATTGAATCTCATTTGTTCTTTTTCTGCCCACAGACTTACCTTATTTACAGCCAGTTATAGCATTCTCTTTTCAAACTGGTTTTCACAGCACCTTTCAAATCGATATAATCTGTCAATCTAATTCAAACCCTATTTGCCCTGTATTTACGGTCAGAACTGCATTAAAAGAGCCAAGAATCATTTTTTGATACTTCAAAGGTCCTACTCTCATCTATCATTGTCCACATTTACACTCTCTTAGTTTGTTTTTAATACATTTTATTGTGTTCTTATCAAAACATTTGACAATTTTTATATACTTACTTGGATCACTATATCAACCACCTTCTTAAAACTTAGACATTTATTATCCACAGTTCTCCTTCCATACGCTAATTTTATAATCTGTCAAAAAAAAAAAAAAACCCACCAAATCAACTTTGCCCAGCATGATTTACTGTAAATGATTCCACTGTGTTTATTTTGCATGATTTCATTGTTCTCTTGATGTTCCTAGAATTTCTCTTGTTCAGTTTTATTAGTGGCTAAGCCACATTCTGTGCTTGGGGAAAGGTTAAGTTGGTCTTTTGAGGAACATGTTCTTAACTCTTTCAGGTAAATTAGAGTAATTTGGTAAAAGTAACAATCATAGATAGACACATGCACAGAAATATCACCAAAAACTCTTGCACCTCCCTATGATGCCACAATGTGAATAAAACAACAGTAAGAATAATGACTCAAGGTTTTAAATTCCTTGTCCTCACCTACATATGTTCCTTTAATGTAAAATTCAATTAAATTATTTAGGAGAGTCATTAAATATTTTAGTCATGCATTCAACAAATTAAACAATAGTTTCTGATGATCTTGCTCATTCCCAAATATGTTAAGTACTTCTTGTCTACTAGTTATCTATCATATCACAAGAATCAAACTTTCATCAGTTCTTTCCCACTGTTCTCTTTAGCATCTCCTCTGCACGAGAACACTCATGGTAATCCAGTGATAATCCATGCCATACAGAATTGGGAAAAAAATACCTAGCTGTCTAAATTCTGGGTTGTTTTGTCACCACGCTGTGCCCCTTATTGTACAGTATCCCTTATGAAGGTGTCTCCTTCACTTCTGCCCAAAACTTATTTCTCCAAAGGGTTCATTACCAGTTTGCTCCATGGATCTGAATGGGAAACACACATTATTCTCCCCAAACACACTCTTCCATTCCCTTTCCCTGTATCTATAGCACAAACCTTCCTTTTGCAATTACATCAGCAAAAATAATAGACCAAAAAAATAAGTCAGTCAATATAAATCATCTCATCTAGAATACCTTCATTGGTTTTCCAGATACTTTAAGTCATGTTTGAATCTCAGTTTGGGGTTATGGTAGATTTCCATAGTTATGTGGGTGGGACTAGGGAGGGTTTGGTATTTTAGTAAGGTTGTGGCTTCAATATTTATACGTATGTTCCAAATCCTGTGTGGGACATCGAAAGTTGATCTCCTTGGCCAGCTTAAACCAAAGTGCAAATAACAATGTTCTGATACAATTTTTGAAGGTCTTTGTTACTATTTTACTCCTATAATACTTAACTGGTTTGACTCCCTCATTGTATTCTAATGAAACAAATCTTTCTTATCAAAGTGCTGTGTCCCAGACATAGTGCTAAAAATCGGAATAAAAGATGATTGCAAACAAGAGGGAAAGTCACAGATAAGGTCTGTATAAAGCATTTAGGTAGCACAGAAAAAGGAAGGACTAAGTCTTCCTTGGGGAAAATGATTTAAACTAGAAGTAAGAGGCAAAAACAAGTTTATTATGGATTTCAATTTCTTCATTTGAAAATAGAGTTTAACTGAACTAATTCTAAATATATAACTGGTAAGACTGCTTGAAGCATTTCAAGATGTGCAAAGTTATTTGTTCAAAATCTGTTGTATTGATATAAGGTGAAGAGTTGAATATACTATCTCTATTTTCTCTCCCCTTTCTTCCTGTAACTCATTCAAACATTAATCTCTAAAACTTTCCAGAATCTTATTTTGGCAAAAAGAACTAGTGATTTATACTTTGCTAAATCCATTGACCAACTCTGAGTCCTCATTTTCTTTATCCTTTTGGTAGCATTTGACATTCCTAAAATCACTTCGCCTTTTGACTTCCATGATGCATTGCTTTCATGGTTATTCTCCTTCCTTAAAAAGGTGGGGTGTGCTTGAAGAATAAGAGGATTATGTTCATGAAGCAATATCACACTGTGGTATCATTAAACTCACTCAGGCTTTCTGCTTTGCTCGCACATTCCACGCTATGAAGTAGAGTATCCCATCCGCCAACACCACTGAGGACTCAGGATGCTGCCCCTGCAATGGAAGAGGACCAAGAGCTGAAGAGAAAAATATCTGGATCGAAGGCCTCAATGGCTAAAACTGAAGGGAAGACAGCCCTGGAAATGTTCCAGGCAGCTGGATCACACGGGCACTGTGTGATATTTGTTCTGCACAAGAAAGACCATACCCTAGGAAATTCTCTTTGTTACACGATCATGAAAAGCCTGGACATGGAAATTTGTGCTTACACTACAACTCATCTTTCAGCAAGTAAAATTAATTTATGCAGACTCGAGGTGCTCTTCCAGCTCATGAGCTGTTTTAGAGATGCGTGAATGAGCTCATGAATGTCTGCCAACATGTGCTTGACAAGTTTGAGGCCAACATAAAGGACTATAAGGACCAAACAGCAAGCAGAAATGAATCCACATTCTACTCCTTTGTGCACTATACAATGGGGGACATCCTTTAGGATGTTCTCTTCATGATTTTGTAAAACCCAGAAGTTTTTGATTATCACATACATGATCTGTCCTTCAGAAAGGTGTGATTCCAGCTACTAAGCCATTAGAGCTGTTGAAAACCCTGCAGGAACCTTTGTATTCTTCTAATAAACTCCCTCTTTAAACTAAACAAAACCACAACAACAAACTCACTCAGAATACTATATTTGACTATTGTTTGCCTCGTTTGCCTTAAATATCTATGATAGTACTTTGGATATTAAAAATATGAAAACAAAGCCCCTGTGGACAAAAACATGGTTTGTCCAAGGACTGAAGGTAGCCAGCATGACTAAAGTAAGGCTGACGTGTGAAATGAAATATAATTTAAGAGACAGGCAAAAGCTACGTCATATGGTGCTTTAAGGGTCCTGATATGAAGTCTAATTTCCATTCTGCGCATAATGGGGTCTCGCTGTAATACTGAAGTATGGCAGCAGCATAAACCGGTTCATGTTTTCACTGTATACACATATTAACCCAAAGAAAAAATGCTACAGATACTCTTTTGGGGTTACTCTCACTAAAACCCCCCATCACAGCCAGATAAATTTTTGAGAAAATTACCTTCATACACACAAAAATTCAATCAGTTTTTTAGTATAAGAAGTTTAAATATGAACAAAGAACTGAAGCACATCAAATATGTGGTGGATGCATTTCACATAAGTAAGTGAAAATGTAAAAGTGAACAAAAAAATTAAAATAATTTCTATGTTTAAAATATAAAAGTAAAAAGTGAAGGAAACAGAGGAAGTGTGAACTGTCAGAAGAAAACATCAAAGTAAAACAACAATTAATGCAATCAGGATACAGAAAGGTACTATATCTACAAAACAAGAACAGAATAATATAAAAGGAAGAATGGTAAGAGAAAAATCAACAGTTCTTGCAAATTAAAATAGGATAGTTGAAGTAAATAACATGGTAAAATGATAAAAGCTATACTACGCGTAATTTTCTTGAAAGCAGAGTGA